>NW_005871065.1:171720-286048 GCF_000147115.1 Myotis lucifugus
CAGAACACGACACACGAATAGTCGGATAGGATGTGAAGGTGGGATGGCCTGAATGTTAAGGTTTGATGGGAGGGGGTGTAGTAAAGAAAAAAAAATAACAAAGACATAACCACTGTTACTACCTGTTAGTATTACCAATAGCGTATGCAGAGACTAAGTGTCATAATTTATCTAAAAAAGTATAACCCTCTCCCCCCCCCCCCGCCGCCCAGTCTTGGCAGTAGTCAAACAAAGTCCAAACCATTAGTAAGAGCTTCTACCTAATGTTTTCCTGAGAATAATTCCCAGATGTGCTGTATGTACAATGGCCAAGATAATCTGATGACTACTTTGAGGAACAATACTCTGCTATAAAATGCATTCTTGTGGGCATGTAATTTTTTCTCTACACCTAATTTAGGACATAGATGGACCAACATCACAGCTCTAGTGGAAACACTACAACAGGTTTTGTATCTAAGGGGCAGATGGCTCTGCACATCAACATTAGCTATTGCTCTTCCAGTCTTATAAACAAGTTACAAGAACTGAGCAAAAATGACACTTCTGCATACATGATGACATAATTATGGGTGTAGACTTAATCTTAGAGAAGAATCCCAAAAGAGTTTATGTCAGTACAAATTGTAAAGACACTGCCATAGTGGTATTTTTAGGATTTCTTTACTCCCACAGTAATTGCAGACAACTGAATGTCATTTGACAATAATTCTATTTGTGAGAACTTTCTGCTTGACTAGTAGGCAACTTGGTTCTTCACTCCTAACTGGCATTTTGAGGCTAAGGACTCTCCAGACTTCACCAACTGAAACAAAAGTGGTCTGTATTCAGTGTAATATAGTGATGTAAACCAAAAAATGAATAATACTTTGACATTCTGAAAAGTGTTTTCTCACCAGATAGCTCCAATACTATTAGAAGTTATTTTCCAGTAGGCAATAAAGTACTGCAACAAAGTTGATTATTTTAATTTGAGATTTTTTCTGCCTTTCAAAAAGAAAGCAGTTTTATTTTCCTCTTATAGTTAAATAAATATTGTCAGCTATACAGACTAGTGTAATGAAGAAAGAAATCATCTAAAATCTCACTATGCAGTCAGAACCTCTAGGTACCCTCCCTTCTTTCCTATTACCCATTTATTTCTCTTTTTGTCTATAAACAACACAATAAATACACATGGCTGGAAAAATAAAATATAGAATGGTTGTAAATGTAAAGCAAAATTCCCTCCTCCATTTTTTTCCATCCCTAAATCAGTTTTTTAGAGGTTAAATGTCTATGCTTTTCTGTTATTCTTTTTGATTTATCAACTTTGGATCTGTTGATTCCCAGCTACAAAGGGAAGAATTTTGTCCACTCATGTTACTTTCTACTTGTTTTTCCTTCTTACCAATTTTAATAATAATCATATTATTACTTTGATTTCTATTGGTTACTGACTTTAAATATTATACTGAAATTGCTATTGTCTGTTCCATCAACTGTCAAGTCTATCTCTTCACTTTTCATGTTAGTAAGATGATACTAACATCACTATTTAAACTTTACCTCTCCTGCCCATTTTTATTATTTTTAAATCTTTATTGTTGAAAGTATTACATATATCCCATTGACCCCATATAGCTCACCCCTGCCCCCTTTCCCAAGCTTCCGCCACTGTATTGTCTGTGTCTATGGGTTATGCATATATGAATTCAAATTCTTTGGTTGAGCACTTCCCATCCACTCACCTACCCCCACCTTTCCTCTGAGAGTCAACCATCTGATCTATGCTTCTATATCTCTGGATCTATTTTGTTCAAAAGTTTATTTTGTTCATTAGGTTCCACATATGAGTGAGATCATGTGATACTTGTCTTTCTCTGTCTGGCTTATTCACTTAATCTAATGCTCTCCAGGTCCCTCCTGTCTCAAAGCAAATAGATCCTTCTTTTTTATTGCTGCATAGTATTCCATGGTGTAAACGTACCACAGCTTTTTTATCCATTCATCTACTGATGGACACTTGATCCTGCCCATTCTTAAAGTTTCAACTTCTGTACTTTTGTAGTGCCAAGATTTATAATATTTATATTTTGTTGTTCACGGGCTTGAAATAAAAACATCTGGGTCAAAACATATTTTGCTTCCATAAAAGCTATGTATTGCAATTCCACTAGATCTCTAGCGAGTATGTGACTTGCCTTTCTCATTTTTTAAAGGGGCTTTTGATGAACAAGAGTCTCTAATTTTGATGAAGTCCATTGTATCATTTTTTCTTTTATGATTATTGTTTTTTACATACCAAGAACTCTTTGCCGACTGCATGATAGCAAAGATATATAGTTTCAGCTTTTATTTTTAGGTTTTCACTTTACCTTAGGTTAAAGTTTTTATATGTTGTGATGTAAAGGTCAGAATATATAGATATTCAGTTCCAACACCATTTGTTGAAAATATTTTCTTTTCCTCATTGAATTTCTGACATCTCAGTTAATTGGCTGAATATTATAGCAAGGTATATTTCTAAATTCTCTATTCTGTTCAATCCATCTATTTGCCTATTTTTTATGCCAACACACTGTCTTAATAACTGTGGTTTTATAATAAGTCTTTGTAATAAGTCTTAAAATTAGGCAGTCTAACTTGTTTTCTTTTTCAAGATTATTTTGGCTATTCTAGGTGCTTTATGTATTTCCATATAACATTTCATATTAGACTGTCAATTTCCACCAAAGAGTAAAAGATTCTGAGTTGGAAGTATATTGTGTCTTTTTCTTTTAATTTAAAGTCTATATTGTTTAAAGTATTACATATGTATCCCTTTCCCCCCATTGACCTCTCCCTGGCTGTTCCCATCCCCCAGCACATGAGTATATTGATGCTATAGGTCACTTTCAGGTGGAATGACATTTTTACAATATTGTCTTGCAACAATGTGCATGGTACATTTCTATATTTCTTTATGTCTTTCTTTCTGCAGGTTTGTGGTTTTCAAAGTAGAGATCTTTAATATCTTTTCTTAAATTTATTTTTAGGTAATTAATATTTTTGACAGGTATTTATTTTTAAATGTAATTTTTCCAATTGTTTGTTGAAACAATATAAAAATAGTGATTTTATATCCTATAACCTGACTGAATTCACTTATTGGAGCTAACAGATTTTTGGAAAATCAGATAGATTCATGTTGTTTGTGAATAAAGGCAGTTTCATTTCTGCTTTTCCAATCTTTATTCACCATTACCCAATTCTTTATGTTATATCCATCCTTTCTTGCAGACTTTTAAACATATTTATCAGTTATTTTAAAGTCTTTCTATGCCAACTCTAACACCTAGTTCCTTTGTTAGTCTCTTTCTATCGACTATAAGTCACATTTTCCCATTTCTAGTAATTTTTTATTGTTATGCTGTTGGTAATTCATTGCAGAGTCTCTGGATCTTCTAAAACTGTTGAGTTTTGTTTTAGCAGACAGTTAAATTACAGACATTACTTTCAACTTGGGGAAGCCTGGTTTTTTTCTTTGTTAGGGTAGGTCCATGTTTTGGTGAGGTAGTCTTTATTCCTAATTTCATGGAAAGCCTAAGATATTTACCAAGCTCTTCTACCTTAGTTGGATTTTAACGCCAAAGTGTGTGTTACCTGTGGTGGGCAGCAGCTAACATGTCTGTTTAGCTCTTGGAGCTCATTTTCTGCGAGGCTCCTTAGATTCTCACGGGCACAGTCACCAGTCAAGGCAGTCAACCAACATTTTGAGGGGAGTTTATATGCAGATTTTGGGGCTTCTTACTCAGTAGCCCCTTCCTTTTTGGGATGTTCTCCTAGGTTTTTAGCTGCTCGGGCAGTCCTAAACTCAGTTATCTAAATTCTTAGGCCACTAATACTGTGGCTTTCTTCTATCATCCCATGTTATACAGGCTGAAGTGTGGGGAGGGCTACTTATAGGGTTAAATAGATGTATAAGAAATTTGATGGAGATATATTCCTAATCTTCCCAAACTTTTTCCATTTTCCTCAACAAATTTCTTCCTTTCCAACTCTGACTAAATAATTTGCAAGTCTCCTTTCTGTTATTGTCATAATTACACCATGATTTAAATTGTTTCATTTATATTCATAATTACCAAAAATTGGATTTCTTTTACAACTGGTGTTATGAAAATAGAATGGGATTGAGGATTAGGAGACCCAGGTTTTATCACTGCTTTCCCACCAATCAGCTGTGTCATATTAGGCTTAGGGAATCACTAAACCATATGTTCTTCAATTTACTGTTTGAACAAAAGTTAAGAATAGACTAAATAGTGTCCAAAGACAATTCTAATTACATATTACATACATACATACATACATACATACATTATTTCAGGTTCTGAGTTTCAAAAAAAACACTACTCTAAAAAATTTATTGATAAAAGTTTTTATATCTTATTAATCAATATATCATGTCACCAAATATAAGCAACAACTCTGATAAGAAAATTGCTAGAATGTAAAAACATTAATTGTATTTTACCACTGGATTCTTTTAGACTAGAGCAGGCAAAATTATCATCCTTTTCAAATGATAAAGGTGAATGGTGTTTGATAACTTCTTAAACTGATTATTTATTTGGTATCCTTAAATCACGATATAAAGCAGGAAATGTTTCATTTTAATGGGAACTGTTTAATCATTAAGGTTTTGAAAGATATGCCATAAAAGCCAAGTGCTGTCCTTAGTCAGAAGCTCTATTATAAACATCTATAAACCTATTTTTACAAATTGCTTGACTTCAAAGGAAAATCATAAGACCTTCACAAAATGTGCAAGCCTGAAGAGTTTTGCTTCTAAATACTAACTGTCCTTTCTATGTATAACCAAACAAAATAACAGGACTCACATGTTTTGTTTGACATTTCACTGAATTAAATTCAATTCAACCCAATTTGCAAAGAAATATGTGAGCATGAAAACTTAAAAATTAATACTGAACAATGATTCTAGGAACTCTGCAGATGATTAAATATTACCTCACTTTGTGCCTATCTTTTCAATCTACTTCATTAGAAACTGTTGATAGTAACAATACACTTTTAGCTAGACAGTCCATGTGTCTGGGACTATTGCCCTCCCTCTCTACACACAGATGTAGACAATTTCAGAGTCTATATTTTCATTCTTTAAACCACTTACATCATTGTTTGAAAGCCACTGCCTTCCTCTTGCTCTTCACCAGAGAAGAGAATAATATCAAAGTTATTACTATGAGGAATTTTAAGCTAGCTGCCTAGCCATTTCTTTTTCTAATCTTTAATTTCTTTTTATTTAAAAACTAGAGGCCCAATGCACGAAAATTGTGCAAAAGTAGGCCTCACTTTCCCTGGCTGCCGACACCGGCTTCCCTCTGGCAGCCGTGATCTGGGCTTCCCTGCGGCCGCCGGCAGGCACCCGGGAACTGGGCTTCATCCAGAAGGCTGTCCGGAAGGATGTCCAGAAGGACGTCTGGTCTAATTAGCATATTACACTTTTATTATTATAGATTTTTATCCAAGATATGCATGCACAGATTTAACTTAAAGAGGTAAATAATTCTATAAAGCAACACCTGCCCAGAAGCAAGCATTATGTTTTTTTCCTATATAAAATTTTGCTGAAAATTTCTGAATTACATGGTTTTATTGCTACATCTTGATTTTTAAATTTTAGTTATTATCTCATGTCAACTCTCTCCAGATGAGGATTTAGCATTTGTTTTTGTTTGAAACCATTCACCCTATTGTATCCAACTCTCATCTCTATCTCCCACCTATTTCCCTATACTCTCTTCCTCCCAATGTAGTTACAACCATGTTTAGTTAGATCAGCATTCAATGTTTGCATTCTTATAACTAGGTAAACAACACTTCCTGCTGAGCCACATAATACACTTAGATTAATTTTACTTTCTTCTTATTAGAGTTCTTTGTCTTATTTTTTCCTTTGATTAGTGATTTTATACATAATATTTTGGTATATATAAAAATCACATTATAATATATAATCAAATATATAATTTAATTTCAACCACTTTTAGTTGTTCATATCCCTCTAAATATATTCAAACATATTGAGTCGGGTGGTTTTTTTCTGAGCAGGATGCAAAGGTGGTTTATTTCACAGGTTCTTGTCCAGGTGGATTCGAAGAATGAAGCCACAGACAAAAGGTGGTATATGAAAAGGTGGAAATTTATTGGAAACAAGTATAGACTCCCATGTAGGGAGGGGGTCCCAAAGGGGGTAGCCCACTAAGCTCCTTTTCCTAAGGTTTATAAAGGCTGCAGTTCTTTGTTTCTTGGTGCTGCCTTCCAATTGGTAGAATATTAACTTCAAAGCTTAAAACCCACATGGTGCCCCCCTCATTCTCTCCCCCTTCAGTGGTAGAATTCTCTATCTCCTGTGAAAATCTGTTTTCCCCTTTTTCCCATTTGTCAGCATTTCTCTATTCTCTGTGAAAGTTTGTTTCCTCTTTCTCCCCACACCCTGTGGCTTTTCCCATCTTCTGTGAATGGATGTCTTTTTTCCCCTTATTCTGTGGCACCTTTTGTTCTCTGTGAATGTATGCCTTTTGGCAGCTTCAAGTCCCCAACCAACTATACCTTCCTCCCCCATGGACCCCTTAATTCCTAAAGCTCCCTAAACCTGCCTATTTTACCCCTAAAAACTCTTTCCAATATTAAGTATTCTACCAATTTCATCTTTTTAAAATAAATCTGTGGACGAAAGGGGCCACATGCTGCCCTGACAAGCGCAGGGGAGGCCTGCAAACTCAGAGACCTAAAGTAACCACAAAGGATGGTTTTGAATCCAAAAGCCATTGACTCACTTCTGACTCTACATAAATTATTCAATTCCCTACAATAAAGATGATCATTACAATTTCAGGGTGATTTTGAAAATTTTAGACAATGTCAAAACCAAGACTGGATCAATGAGCCTAAGTTGATGCTTTTTCCCTCATGCTTCACTTTGTTAGTCTAGCAGTGGTTCTCAACCTTCCTAATGCTGCGACCCTTTAATACAGTTCCTCATGTTGTGGTGACCCCCAACCATAAAATTATTTTCGTTGCTACTTCATAACTGTAATTTTGCTAGTTATGAATCGTAATGTAAATATCTGATATGCAGGATGTATTTTCATTGTTCGCGACCCACAGGTTGAGAACCGCTGGAAGGAGAACCTCTTAAGTCAGAAACACAAAGACCTATTGGCACAAATGAAATGTTCTAACAAAATGCCTCAGTTCTCTTCCTCATCTCATGTTCATAAGGTGTTTTAAAATGTATAATTCCCACATTGGCCTGGTACTTCAGATGTATCTGGAGTAGGCATTGGAAGTGGAAACTGAGAGATAAATACCATTGTAATGATGATTTGAAAAGATTGATGATGCAGCAACTAATAGGAAATAAAAACGACCTGTGGGGGGGAAAAGCTTGCAATAATATTTATATTCTCCATGTTTGGTAATGGTAAAAACCAAAATGATAAAATAAAATATAGTCTTTCTTTGATATTATGCATCTATTTTTTTGGGGGGGGGGGATGAATTTATTTCTTAAGGCTAGGCAATTACTAGTAAGTGAACATTTCCTGGAAACAGAAATCAAGGTAATGTCCAACTTCACAACTCAAAAATGTTTATTAATTTGGCCAGTTTTCCCATTCCCAAACCTAGACTTCCCCTTCTACTATAATCAAGTATTTACTGCTGTCATTTGTGTTCCACACTTCTACTCTGTCTCCTAGACCAATGCATACCTTATAAATTCTGAACTAATATTTACCAATTACCTAATATATTCTGGGAACTGTTAGACATCTGTGGCATAAAAAATGAACAAGATAGGCTGCTGCCCCATCCAAGGATGTGCTAGTGGCCCTTGGTGGTAGTGGAGCCCGTGCTGTGCGTATGGGGGTGGGGAGGGGCGGTGGGCAGCACAGGTGACTTACAATGGTATAAAAGGTGCTAGCTTCTCCTTTCACAGTTGGCCTCTCTCCCCAGCCTGAACATGGATTGGGAGACTCAATATTGGAGAGTCAGTATTCTCCTGAAAAACAGAAACTGTAGGATGTGTATTTTAGAGAGAGGTTGTGGGCACTGGAAAGTCTGAAATCCACAGGGGAGGTAGGCAGACTGGAAATTCCAGCAAGAGTCCATGTTGCCTTTGCAGTCAGAAGACAATCTGAGAGAATTCCTTCCTCCTCATGGATTTTTCTTCTTCATTTCCTTTATCGGTTCAGTCTTCTCTTAATTATTCATTAGATTGTTTCTCGAATGTGTATGTACTGTCATCTCCCTAGTGCAAGTTCTCATAACCTCATATCTGGAAATCATCCCAACTGGCCTTGCTTTGTCAAGTTTTTCCAATACCAATCCATTCTAAAACAGTGACTTTTGTTAAAACACTGATGTAATCATGTCACTGCCCTGCTCAGAATCTTTGGCCAACTTTCTGTTGCCTCCTGAATAAAATCTGAGCTATTAACTGAGACATTAAGGTTAATGTCTCTATTTTACTATTTATCTTGCTGGATAAACCTCACTGTTAAAAAAATGTAGAGGTTATTTCCAACTCTACACCACTTTTTAAAAAAAATACTTTTATTGATTTCAAAGAGGAAGGGAGAAGGAAAGATAGAAACATCAATGATGAGGGAGAATCATTGTCTGGCTGCCTCCTACATGTTCCCCATTGGTGAATAAGCCCGCAACCCAAGCATGTGCCCTGACTAGAATTGAACCATGACCTCCTGGTTCATAGGTTGACGCTCAATCACTGAGCCATGCCACCCGGGCTAGACCACTTATTGACCATCTATCTGTCTTGCATTACTTCAGAAAGTATTTGATTTTTAATTTGATGGGTCATGAAATTAATTTTTTGGTGTTTAAATGAAATTCTTCTTTATCTTTCTGTATTTGCTTAAAGATTACATCTATATTATAGTTCTTTATTTTCCTCTCCTAAGGAAGTATGGCTATTTGCAAGATAGTTTTATACTTTTAAATCAGCTAGTCATTGCTGATTTAAAAGTGACATATTATCTCAAACCTAATTTCTCAAAACAAGTTTTAATTGTTCATGATTCTGTGGGTCAGGAATGTAGGCAGGGAATGGCTAGATAGATTTTTATCTTTGACAAGAGTCATGGGTACTGGGAAGACTAGGGGTCTAAAATGGTCTCACTCAGGCTTGTTCTCCCTCCTGGGAGCCGCCAGAGCCTTTCCCTTTTCTTTTTCCCTCCCCATACACCCCTCCCCCCAAAAAAATAATAATAAAAATAAAATGGTCTCACTCACATGGCTGGCAGTTACTGCTGGTTCTTGTCAGGAGATGTTCTTTACTTCTCCTAGAAAGTACATAATGTCTGCTTGTCTCACTTTCAGTGATGTTAGCAGTTATTAATGATTATTGCCTACACCCATTAAATAGTAGGGGGTGCAAAATAGTGATATTATAATTCCATTATTCATTTATTGTTTATTAGCTGGAAGTAAACCTTCTCAACATTATTTGCTTTCCCTAATGTAGAGTTCATTTTCAAAATAATGATGATCAATGAAGTTTTTTTAAGAATCATTTTGAATTTATAAATTTAAATATGTTGGATTTGTATCAATCCATTGCAGTTAGTATCCTTATTGATATTTGAAGGCCCAAGTGAATAAGCCAAGTTGACATCTGAGCCTTTTAGATATGACCTTAGTAATCTTTGATAGTTTCCTTGCTTTCTGGTTGATATGATATTCAAGGCTCATCAGTACATGTAGTGTTACAGAGTTCCTTTTAGTGAGAAATGGTATTTAGAGATCACAATTTGTGTTTTAAGGGTGCTCACTGATACTGGGTTCATTGTTTTTAGAATTTTTTGTTAGACACAAAGTGTACATTTTCAAAAAGGTAATATGAGTTCATATTGACATTTCCACTTTAAATTTTGGACTAGAGAAATTTTCCTTAACCTCATATAACTTTCTCATCATTGATGTTTCTATCTCTCGCTCCCTCTCCTTTCCTCTCTGAAATCAGTAAAAATATATATTTTTTAAAAAACAAAAAACATATTTCTAAGTAAAACCTCTTTGTCTTTTTTTCCCCTCTAAAAACATAATTTTAACTATAGAATGAGGAAAATTCAAGAATAAAAAATATATAATTGAGTTACATTCCAGGTACAAATTCTGATTACTCAAGTTGCCATATATTTACATCATTAAATAATCAATGTCCCAAGCATTTAACGTTGGCATTCCCTTTTTAAAATCTGCCAGTGTCTTCTTTAAATACCAACATCATTGGAAACATTGACTTATCTTCTAATATTTGTTGGAATCACTTTTAGATTTTTGGGTCTATAGATACTTCTTGATTAGTTTTCTTTTTAAAAGAAAGTAAAATGTCTGAACAGTCCATCAAAACTACAAATAAATCTCAGTAAGAGTTCATTTAGTTTTGTATATTCAAACCCTTCCATGGTGTTCCTATATAAACTAAACGTATTTATAAACAATATAATTCTTCCTTCAACAAATTTTCAATGACACATTTATTCAAAATTTGTGTTAGCCAGCTTTTGTTGTAGTAATAACAAACCCCAATATCTCTGTTGGTTATAACATGTATTACTTGCTCAAGTTCATGAGGGTCGTGGCTCTGCTGGGTTTAGCTGAGTTTGGTTGAGCTGCTAGACTTTGGCTCCACAAGTAATTTTTTATTCCATAGTTCAGGCTGAGGGAGTAAGCCAGCATCTTGGACATGCTGTTCTTATTACAGAGGAAAAATTAAAGAGAGTGGATGCCAAAACATGCAAAATATGCAAGCACACTTAAAACTTCTACTGAGATATTCTATTAGCCAAAGAAAGTAATATAACCTAGGCCAAAACCAGGGGACAGGAAAGTAGGCTGTGCTCAAAGAGAAGCATGACAAAACATATGGGTGGAAGGAATATTTGTGAAATAATGCAATTTACCACAGCCTACTCTCTTGTTCACAAATGTTCATTTCCCTTCTGTATCCTAAAGATACTCCAAAATCTCAAGATCCTTGAAATTTAGGATCTTTTTTTTAGAGGTCTTTTTATTTTTTTAAAAAATATTTTTTTTATTGATTTCAGAGAGAGAGGGAGAGAGAGCTAGAAACATCAATGATGAGAATCATTGATTTGCTGCCTCCTGCACACCCCACACTGGGGATCGAGCCTGCAACTCGGGCATATGCCCTGACTGTGAATTGAACCGAACCATAACCTCCTAGTTCATAGGTCGAAGCTCAACCACTGAGCCACTCCAGCTGAGTGAAATTTAAGATCTTGAGTATACATCAATTGCAAATGTAGCTCGTCTTAAGCCTAAGTCTTATGAACTAAGACTAGTGATTTGCACCCACATACTCATTTAAAATCATGGAACTCACAATAAACACTCATTTAGAAACTGGATAACAGGAAGAACCCATTACTCACTGGTCTCCAGCAATTCTGAAATCCCACTAAGCAATAGTTGAAAGATTTACTCAATGGAGTTTAGGGAACTTTGCTTAATCAATCTTTAGTTTTGTTTTCTGGAGGTGACTTCATAGTCTATTGTTTTTCACGACTCTTGACTTTACCTTCCAGGAGGTCCTTCTTCTTCCAAAATCATCTTTGGGAGAAACTGCCCTTTGGCTGCTAAGCAGCTTCCTCAGCCTGCCCATAGAAAGTTGAGGGCTTGAGGGTAGTTTTATTGTTCAAACAATCACAGCCTCTTTTAAATTCAGGCTGGTGGCAATTTTGGCGTGACAACTCTCAAAAACATTGTTGGTTTCTTTGCTATCCTTGTTTCCATTAATGCCCCCTTTATTAATCAACTTTCATTGTCATGACAAACAATCTTCAAATCTCTGCAATTTACAACAACAAATAGTCATTTGTCACTCATATTATGGGGCTCTGCTGGCGTCTTTTGGGCACAGCTTCATTATGTGTCTTTTCTCTTTGAACCAAGACTGAGGCATAGCCACTATTTGAAACATGCTTTTCTGACTGTGGAAGGCAGGAAGAAGAGAAGGAGTATCAAACCATGCAAGTGCATTTAAAACTTCTGCCCAGATGTGCTATATGGCATATCTGCTCACACCCTACCGGTGAAAGCAAACCACATGGTCATGACAGTTAACCAAAGTTAATGGGTGAGAGGAGCAAATGTTAACCATAGGACAGTAAGGAAAAGAGTAACTATGTACAAATAAAATAAAATATAATACAACAAATAATTACTGAAAAGCAACTGTGCTCCTTCTAGCTGCTAAAGATACTATAAAGAAAACAGTGTCTCTGAACTCAGAACACTCAGTCCAGTCTCCACTCGGCTAAGTAAAGAGGCAACTGAAAATGAGCAAAGCCTGCGGGCAAGAGAGAGCTTGAGGAACCAAAATATTTCAGTATGGCTGCAGTGCAGAGACTAACCTGATCAAATGCACAAAACAATGTTAGAAAATTTTATATTCGTAAGATAAATAGTGGCTTTAGAGTCTTAAGTCCCTTTAAAACACCTCCTGATAGGAATACGGCTGCCCACGGAAAACTAAAAAAGAAGAGGAGGAAAACAAACACAGCCTGTGCCTTTCAGAGTTGGAATACTCCAGAGAGCGTGGGCATTTACACTTGACAGTCAGGGTGAAAGGCAGAATCGTTTTATTAAACTGTATTGTGGTTTGGCACTTATACCCTTCCAGCATGCTTTGTGGGAGGAATCCTCAGGGTTGAAAATTGAGTTGAATGCTGTTAATGTGGCAATTATTTTACTATTGAGGCAACCACTGGCAAGAGAAAAAATGCCTTGAGGTTTATAGTTTACATATCTGATCAGAAAATACAGTCGCTTCTGTCAATTAACGACATTAGCCAGACATTTCTAAAAAAAGAAATTGAAATAAAATTTTACTCTATCACTTTTCAAGGGTGTGGCTTTGAGTTTGGTCTGGCAGGTGTGCACAAATCTGAAGAACATGCCAATTTTGTCTCTTAGCACAGTGTACTGCCCTGTGGAAGAGTCTAGCACATTTGCATCACGGGTAGGCCCCACTGTCCTTTTGAAATGGACAGCTGGGAATTGTTAACATGCTGATGACAAGCATAAAAAAATAATAACACTTCTGGCTCAGTTTGTATTCAATGCATGTGTATTCTAACAGGAGGAATCTTTTAAGTGTCAGCCATAAACTGCTTTCAAAACAGGACTTGATAAAAATGTCTTTTCAGAGTAAGCGGGGATGCAGAATTTTTAAATATTCACCTGTGTTTAAGACACTATTCTCACTTCCCTTAACCACCTCTATGAAGTGCCTATCTCTGTAAGGACCAGCCATAAAAAGAGAAGTTATAGTCAGTAAAAGCAAAAATCTAGACAAAATCATCAGGAGCGATCAAATGTTGATACAATATTAATGCACTACATGTGATCTTTTTATCATCAAAATCATTGGACATATGATGATACATTTGTACCTCAACCCCATCACTGATTGTCACATTGTTATTGACTCTGCATCTCTGAACTTGTCATAGGCAAAAGTACTGAAAAGGCAAAGTATGCCTTTGGTGTCTTTCTCTCACCCAGGATTTCATTGCTTTTGCTAAAAGAGGTCTTATTCTCTACCCTAGTATCAATAGTTACCATTTATTGGTTGCTTACTCAGCTTCTGGACACTGTGCTAGTCAATGTGTGTACATTACATAAGAATCGTAGGTAGCTCAGCCAGTGTGGCATGTAGGAGGCAGCTGATCAATGATTTTCATCACTGATGTTTCTATTTCTCTCTCCCTTCCTCTCTGAAATCAATAAAAAAATATTTTTTTAAAAAGGAATAAAAGTAAGTTACATTCTTTGTTTGTATTTCTCTCCCTTAAAAAAAATAGTAGGTAAACATGTTTCTCTCATCTTACAGATGAGAATGCTGAGACACCTCAAACATTAAATAATTTTCTCAAACTCGTAATGCTAGTAAAATGGTAGGAAGCAAAACTCAAACCAGATCTTTTTGACTGTAAGAAAATTCATAGTTCTGACCACTCCACAACACTGCTGTCCGCATTTGGGTTTGTTTCTCACACACTGCAAGGCATGGCTAAGAGGGAAGTAAACTATTTGATGCTAAGGTGTGAATGACTATAACCCATACCCCTTTAATCCCTCCCCACCACACACATACCCTTTATCTTCTTTTTCACTTTGAAAAATGAATTTGTTCATTCAAATGAATCTCTAATTGGATTGATTTTGTGCAAGTTGACAAAAGGAAATAAAACACTTTAGACAAACTGTTAGAAGTATCTGGAAATAGGAAAAAGGAGTGGGAGTCATTCAGTTGTCATTTGAATCATTCCATAGAGTTAGTAATGGAATCTCTTGGCTGATGTGTTCTTTTAGAGCAGGTATACTATCACTGACCCTTATATCAAGTCAGCCTTGCTCATAGCCTCCCTCAAAAAGATTTAATATAATTTAAAGCTTTAACTAAAAAGAAAAGACTAAAGAAAACCAGTAAGGTATAGTAATAATTTGATATTTGAATGCAGATTTTTATTTCCCTGTTTAAGCACACAAAATGTTGGTAATAGAGGCTAGTAAATTGGTCCAATTTACATTAATTTAAAGTCTCTGGTACCAATGCAAACCTTCTTCTTGTCCACATTCATAATTTATTTACCAAGTAAATAATTTAATTACCAGAATTATCCTTTGGTTTTTAGCTACATCTTAGGTGAATTCTTTTTCTGTATACTTGCCCACCTCCATTTACTTATAAAGTTAATTTATCTTTCCTCTGGATTCCGAAAGCACGTATTATCTCTCTCTATATACTAGCTCTTACACATAACATTGTATTTTTTTACATGTTGTGCTTTTATTACTTTAAAAATCCCTTAGAATATACGTGGACTTACAGATGTTTAATTAGAGCATCTAACGGTGTCTGGCACTGATTAATTGCTGAATAAATAAACATATCGTTTCTATACCTTTATTTTATACTTAAAAATTGCCATCCCCAGCGGTCAATATAACCTAAAATATGAGTCTGCAAAAATTAAATTTTTACCTATATGAAACAAATTCAATTCATTTCTTTTTCTTTTATTTGCTCACTTACTCATGCTTTCTCTTGTACTCATGCTCTTTTGTCTTTTTGATTTTTGCTCTCTTTCTCTCTCTCTGACTCTACCTGCCTCTCATCTCTATTTGCCTCTGTTTAGCTTCATTCTGCAACAGGCTTCTTATTGTGGCAGGGAAGATGGCCACTGGTACCAGGCTCAATTTTTTCAAGCTTAGCCACTTTAGCAGAAAGAGAACTTGTTTCTTCTAGGATTAAAAATGTCATTATCTTGCTTTGGAATAGCTTATCTTACCTTTTGCTAAAATATTCTAATATGAAAGTAAGTCAGAAGGAATACATCAAGTCTCTGAAACCTGATCTGTTAACCATCTTTGGGGTATTAGCTAGTTTTTATTGTTATAATGCTGTGTTTAACAACCC
Organism: Myotis lucifugus; assembly: GCF_000147115.1. Classification (NCBI taxonomy): domain Eukaryota; kingdom Metazoa; phylum Chordata; class Mammalia; order Chiroptera; family Vespertilionidae; genus Myotis; species Myotis lucifugus. Next base: position 187,244 of record NW_005871065.1, read on the forward strand.
CCCAAATTTGCTCCAGTCTCAGAGGATTCACCCTGTTGTTCCAAAAGTGCTGCCAGCAGCTCTCAAAGCTACGTTTCCTCATTAATATATTGCATTTGTCTCATTTCTGAACCTTTGATTTAAGTTTTGGGCTGCATTCTAGTTGCACTACATTAGAAACAGTCATAATTAGCTAATACTAATTAGTTTAGGCTTGAGCCACATGTGTCAGTCACAGAGATATTTTCCTGAAGCACATGAGCTGCTAGCAGGGGTGATGGGTGGTTACCTGAAATACAATTGGGGGGTAGAACCAAAAGAAGGTGAGAAAAGGCTGCCAGAGTCAGCAGATGTCCAACACAAAACATTATGCTTACATTTTAGATTTCTTATTTCAGTTGAAGCTTGTTGTTTACTCTACTTTGCTCTTAGGAAGAAGGATCAGGCAACAGCCATGATCTGAATTCTCTATTAGTAGACACCATTTCAAAGACTGAACTGAGAAAACATCATAATAAAGAAGGAAAGGGGAAGAAGCGATACTTAGTAAGAGGTAATGTTTTCCTTCCACCACTTGATCTAGTGGTGAAAAGCAGCTACTTAAGTTTAACCTTTTTCCTTCCCTGAAAGAATAGAAGATATTCCAAATTCCAAAGCATTTGCTGGTGCATCATTATTCCAGTTCTAGTGAAAACAACAACAACAACAACCCACACACACAATAAGAAGTTGGTGATGATAGTGGGGGAAGAGTTACCCAGAAATTATTTTTTTGATTAATATATATGATACATGTTAAATAATATAGAAATTCTGAAAAAAATCCAGTACATTGAAATATCTAATGCATAAGTACTTAAGGATGGTTAAGAAACAATTTTAACAATGCTGAGGATAAGATTATTATTACTTCCTGGTCATTCCTATAGAGTGTCTTAGATTCAATATTTATTCAATGGACTGCTATGATTTATCAATAAAGAATTTCTATGTAGAATTCATTGTACTTATAAAGCTCCTACAGCAACCCTTAAAAAATATATATACAGCCCTGACCGGTTTGGCTCAGTGGATAGAGCGTCGGCCTGCGGACTGAAGGGTCCCAGGTTCGATTCCGGTCAAGGGCATATACCTTGGTTGCGGGTACATACCCAGTGGGGAGTGTGCAGGAGGCAGCTGATAGATGTTTCTCTCTCATTGATGTTTCTAGCTCTCTATCCCTCTCCCTCTCCCTTCCTCTCTGTAAAAAATCAATAAAATATATTTTTTTTTAAAAAAAAATATATATATACACATATATATATATACACATATTTGCAATGTGGTTTTGACTGCTCTGAAGATTGAGGGTATTCATAACTCTACTCGAAGCCATTCCTCTGAGGATGGCTCACAACTGTCTGCTTGCTTATATTCTAGAGATAATGAAATAATATATGAGATACGATTGAAATAGTCCTGGGTACATGGAAAGTGTGCAATGAACTGCAGGACCAGTTATTTTTCTTATTGCTGCTATCATTCTGCCCCATATCATTACAATCATTTTCTATAAGAGCAAACTCCACATGCAAGTTTCTGCTCTCAGGATTTGGTGGCAGGAAAGTCCACCAACACCCTTGTCTGACCTCAAAGGATGAAGGAAGCAGCTGGCTTCTAATATCTTTGCTTTGACAGCCCCTCAGAGCCGCCAGAGCCTCACATCCAGTTGGGGCTGTTGGTAGCTTCTGGAGAAAGAACACTTGCACATCTTCAGTGTGCCAACTTTTTTTCAGGGAATAGTATCCATGTGTCTCAAAGTGAAAATTAAATCCAAACTTCCTGCATCATCGAACACTTGCTACTCCTCTTTGAAAACTTGGTAAATCTGGTGCTCATGAAAACATGGGTTAGTGAGGATCAGTGGGAAAGGCCAAGTGACACATGTCTCCTTTCACTTTGGCTCTTCATTTTCATGGTCCCAATAATTCCCCAACAGAAGAAAATAAAATATAGAAATGATATAGAAAAAAAAGATATAGAAAACAAAAAAGATATAGAAATGATGCTAAGAAAGGACAGAGTCACCCCACAGTTAATAAGAGAAGAAATGCTAGTTTAATGCACTGCAACTTGTACTGATGATTAAATTCTGACCATTGAGTGATAATTTAGAGGTTTGCAATTACTACATTTTTTACACTATGATTAGAATAAAAGCTTTGTCAGATGTTCTAATTGCATAACATGAAGAGCAGAGACAATGTCACAAAATACTTAGTATTATTTTGATTTAAAAAATTTTAAAATACCTATAGAGAATTTTTTGAAGATTATGATCAAACTATAGAGTGGAAAAAAGAAAAAGTAGTAATGGATATTTTGATACTTATTTATAGAAATGCAAATCAAAGTGAGATTTTTAAAAATGTTTCATATTAAACCAAGTGGAATAGGAGAGGATATGGACATAAAAAGTCAAATATTTTTAAGGAAGAGCCATTAGGATTTGTAGATGAATTGCATGTGGCATTTGAAAGAATAAAGAGGAGTCAAGGATAACTGATGTTTTTAGTTTGAACAACCTGAAAGATGAATTTACTATGAACTGAAATGGGGAAAACCATGAACAGAGTAGGTATGAGGTAGGAGTATAGAGAAGGAGTTTTCTTGGGGGCAAGATAAGTTTGAAGTTTGATTCTATTCTCTTAAGTAGTTTAATTATTTTCCTGCAAATTTATTTGATTATCTCTTGGTTTCCAGGATATAGTATTCCTCAACTCAATCTAGCCCAAGGAAGAGATTTTGCTCTTAACTAATAATTTTCACAATTTTCAATAGTACAATTTTTTTGAGATTACTTTGAAAAATAAAAATGTAAGTATCAATATAATGTGCAATAACCAACCAATTATTGGTATCATTATATATAGAGTACTATGCTAAGTGCTTTGAAAATGTTATCTAATCCCCACAACACTAGAGATGGTACTATTATTTCCTCTTCTTTTCTGGGTGTGAAACATCGAGAATTTAAAAGGGCCTGGGAACACACTACTAGTAGTTAGCACCGCTAGTGAGGTCAGTTTAATTCTTTTTTCCCTCCCTCTTCACCACGGGCTTCATTTGATTGGATGCCAGCCTTCAGTATAAACCCAGAGGGGCAGGTCAGGGGCCCCAGCAACTGAGACCCTGGAGGCAGAGACTGTGGCCACCTAAATACATCACCCCATAAACACATTAAATCATCATACAAAAGTGTGTGTTTTCTTGGATGTTTTGGGAAAATAATAGTAATAAAATGAATAAAATAATAATTTAAAGAAAAAGCAGTGGAAAATATTTCTTAAAACAAACTGGGTATTGGTGACAACACTGCCGGGAAGCTGGCGTCCTCCCTACACAGACAGCCACAGGGGCGAACTGGCCCTCCAGGCTGCGCACTGCCCCAGAGGAGCCCAGGCACATCCCTCTCAACTCGCCCTAAACGGTAAGGCAGCTGCTTAGTGGGAGGACAGAGGACAGAGGGGTAGTGCCCCGGGGCGCTTCTCCAGCCCGGACTTCAGCGGGAGAGGCAAGCCTTTCCCACCCTCAGGCTAAAGGCGTGTCCAGCCAGGAGATAGTTATCCGGCTTCAGCTGCGTGCAGCCTTCAGCGGTAGCTGGGTCTGCTCCATGTTCAGAAGCTTCTGGAGCACTTCCCCAGGGCGCTTCCCCATCTCCAGGTCCAGGTCATCCAGCAGCAGGAGTCTGTGGTGAGGGCCTCAGCCGTGGTCATGTACATGATGGTGTTGTCACCACATGATGGGGTTGTCACCCACAGGCCATTTCTCCCGTGAGAGCACGAGGTGGTCCAGACCCCGAGTTTTTGCAGCTCCTCGGGGATCTTTGTACCTGAAGCCTGTTCTTGTGGGCATTTCTGTAAGCGAGAGCCTCTCCCACGCTCTGGAGCAGGATCGCAGCCTGAAACTTCTCCATCGCAGAGGTGGCTCCTCTGCCCGCACAGCGCTGAGCACACTCAGCCCCCAGGCCACCTCGGTTCTGGTCTTGTGTCTCTGCTGAGAGATTCCTCAATGGCCAGAACCAGTTTAATTCTAAAGGCCATGCTTAGAGGCATAAAGATATATATTTTATGTATATTTCCTTTGGATTTTCATGCATATATTCACTAACATTTGTCATTTTCCTTTCCCTTTTATGAGCACATTTTTATTCAATTTTATACAAAATAGAAGCAAATATTCCAATTAATCAATCATAACCAATATTTAACATGATTTATTATGACTGGTTCCAATTTAAGAATTGACATGGCATCAGGGCAACTATATTGAATGAATTGTTACCAGAATGAATAGTCATAAAAATAAATGCTTAAAATATTGCTGAGTAAGCTGGAAAATATGTCAACAATATATACTAGATAACTTAATTTTTGAAAATCAGGTAAATCAGTAAATTTTTTTAAAAATCTGAATGTGTGGGCCATTCCAAAAAATGGGTTTAATTGATTTCAGACTTTTTGTCAGTTTTGCTTGGATTCTATTATAAAATCAAATTTCACGATGGGAAATGTAGTGAACAGGTACTGGTCTAAATATTAAAATATTAATGTGGGCACATTAATTCAGCAGGAAACTTTTTAGTGAAGAAGAACAACTGCCTGAATGAAAGAACGAAGATTAATCAATGACCAAGTAGGCTTGAAGAAAATGCCATCAGTGGATTTTCCACAGAAAAGGTCAGGCTCCTCTGAGCTGTCCTGCACACAAAACAAGACCAGAGAGGAATCTTGTGGTGCCAAGAGAAAATCTGGATTAATCATTAGTGGCTGGTCCTTGGACAAGTGTGGTTTCCTGCTGGGGATGTGGTGCTCCTGTGTTAAGTTCTGACTTCTAGGAGCAGGGCCAGAGACCATCAACCCTACACCATCAGGTCCTATGGAAGATCCCATGTCCCACTTCTCTAGCATCTTCTCCAAGAAAAGTTTGTTAAAAGGAGCATCATCAGTGGTGCTGGAGGTGAAATGAAGTAACAAAAGGGCCGATGGGTCCTTATGGGGAAGTAAAATCTCACTGCTTTGCCCTGGTGATAGTGGGGGTTACAAACGGATTCTTTAAACAGAATCTTACTTTAGAAAGTTTTCTAAACTTTGAGAGAGAGAGAGAGAGAGAGAGAGAGAGAGAGAGAGAGAGAGAGAGAGAAAGATATCAATGTGCGGGAGAAACATCAGTTGGTTGCCTCCAACACATGCCCTGAACGGGGATCAAACCTGAAACCTGGGTAACCAAATCCACCACCTGTTGGTGTATAGGACGATGCTCCAACCAACTGGGCCACACCAGCCAGGGCAAACGTTTTCATATGTTTAAAATACAAGTTATAGGAATTGCTTTTTCCTATTTCCCAGACTGTCTCTGATAAGCAGTATCCAATTAACAGAAATAGGGGAAAGCTACCCCAAAGAGAAATACAAAGGAGTGAAGATAATTACCAATATTCAAGGTGGCCAGGCAAATGAGTGGAGGCTGACAGGCTTGACTTGTCTTGTGTTTTCATCTTTGACTCAATAGCTGTCTCTGTGACTATATGGCAGAATTGGTATGACCAGGCAGGCATCCCGGCTCTTGGAGCATTTCCATTCTTGTTATCACCTCTTTCATGAATAAAACCTTTCATCAAAATTGACTATTGCATTCTGCCCTTGGTAGCTTGTTGCCTGCTGTCCCCATTCTGACTGGATAAGCCCAGCCAGAGAACCTCTAAGGCGAGCCAAGAAAGGATACCTCTCCCTCTCATACTCCCAACTTGTCAGTGTGGGGTGACATTAGCCTGATGTACATTTTGAAAGATTATTTGCTGAAAGTGAAAAAAATGGTATTTTTCACTCATTCTTATGTATCCATAATCAGAGAATTAGCGATATCTCTCTAAATTAGACCATTCATTCTCTGGCTCCAGTTAGCATTAATCAGAAAATCTGATTTACCTCTTAGGTCCGTGTGCCTGACTCACACAAGACCTGATATAATTATGCACACGTCATGACTTACTTTCAGATGGGCTGATTCAATCCAGCAATCAGACTGTCCCCTCCTCCTCAATTTAGTAACATTTGAAGTCATGCTTTCTTTTCTATCATCAACGGACAGCTTCCTTCCTTCCTTCATTTCTTATTGATATTTGCTGCTCTTCTGTCAGCTCTTACTTGGTATTCTGACACCTTTCTTTGCTACCAGCTGTTTTCACACTTGACTTTTTCTTATTTTGAAAGTTGAATGCCTTTGCAGAAGCTGTTTTTCCTTAATGGTGAATTTTTAGTTCTGAAACTTAACATATATTGAATTCTGAAAATAGTATGCTTTTTAAAATAATAGTAGGCCTATTTTTAAAACCAGGTTTACGGTGAAATTCTTAACAATAACCTAAATTAGTGCTAACTAGCAGGTCAGTAAGTTCCTCTTTGCAAGTTAACATCCTTTTCTTTTATTGTCTCGTTGAATGTTAATTCGGTGTACCTTCACTTTATTCATTAAAAAAAAAGCCTATTCATTTAATGCATAGAATGCTGATTTCCTTTTGGGTGTATTAGACTCTGGTTCACTTCCTCATTTCTAGTCTTTATAATTTTCTGCATAGATGAATGCCCATAATTTTTATTCTTTGTTTAAAAACAGGTCATGAGAGAAAAGTTGTGCCAATGCAACTATTCTTTAGATAGCTAGTGCCAGGAAAGCAACATTCGTAATATTGTCCTCACTGGCTTTCTTTTGGGAACTGTGGTGCCAGGGAAAATGATTTACTTCCAGCCTGGACTGAGACTTGAGCTTTGTAGAAAAGATTTATTGGGATCGACTTTGCATAAAGCCATAATCATTCCTGAAAAGACATTTGTCACTATAAAACCTTATTTTCAGGTGCCTGACACTTTCCATAAAACTATGCTTCAAGTGGAAAAGTCATTTGGGTTTTCAGATCCTTTATTCTAGTATTTGTTGATCATTTAACGTCTATTATTTCTTGAACTTTCTGGACACACAAGGGTGGTGTTTCTGGGACCTATCCCTAGGTTTCCATGAGGCAGGGAATGCATGCAGTTTAAACAAGTGCCTGAGAAGATTCTGCTAAGTAGATGACTTTGAGAAACACTCTGAAAAGGGGTATGAAGTCCTGCATATACATTTTGTTCTACCTTTTCATAAGTGTAACCTTAAATAATTATATGGCCTCTCTGTCCTATTTGTTTCATATGTATATTCCTTATATATACTTTAATTGGGCAAGTATACATTCTGTTCATAAATTGTGATATTTAAAGAAAGTATTTTACAGGAAGTACATACAAGAAGCAAATTATGCATCTTAGCTCTAGTCTTTTCTCTACTATTCATGACAACAATAACAAACAAAATTACATGTGTATGTGTACACATGCACTCTCAGCAGTCAACCTGGGATGCAGCAGCCCTAGGAAAAGCGAATTGATCTCTTGATCAGAACAGGAAACTTATAATTCACTTGGAGGAAGCAGTAATCAAGATCAGGCCACCGCCCTGAAAATAGCCAAGGTCAGGGGACATAAACAAGAGCCAAGGTTTATAGCAAGATGGACAATCAAAGAGGCCCTGACTTGGGACACCAGTCTCAAAGAAGACTAAGAAGCTGAAGACATTCCTCAAGTACCAATGACAGGCCCTCAGATTTGAACAAAGAGTTTAAAGTGCTTAATGCACTTAAGGTTGCCTGAAATAGCCAACTATTTACTTTACCATATTCGTTAACTTGCCAAGTGTGCACAAATTAATTAGTCCATCATTTACTCTTATCTTTGCCACAAATCAGAGGAGTTCAAAAGTCAACCTAAAAGCACTTGTGCATTTCAATTGATTCCAAATGGAGGGTCATTATAAGTAAATGCTATAATAATTTATAGCAAGCATCTTTTATAATGTGGATCTGTGAGCTCTAACTGAGGTCACTTATTTAAAATGTTTTCTGAATTTTATGTGATTATTGCATTCCACTTCCTCTTTAAAACTCTGAGAGAAACCTCCTTTTAGCCAGTTTTGGAGAAATACTCTGTATCATGAAATCAGCCAAAAGAAAGAAACTACCAAGCAATAGTACATTTTATAACGTAGCTGTTATTTCCAGAATTATACATTTTGGTGTTAGCATAAGACACACTGGTTAACTTGTTTAATTTTAAATGAAATATATATATTCAAAGAGGTTTTGCCTCAATCACTGTTTTATTAATACCCAACGAATATTTTGTACGGTGCTATGAGTAAAAATAAAAATCTGGTAAAGTTGTGCTTCTAATATCCAAATCTTATTTAACCCAATGGATTTATTATTGAGATAGATACAAATCCATTTATCACTTAATAATAGAAATTTTACATGGACATGAATATCTAGGTCCTCAACAAATAGATATGTTTAAATGTTTTAATACTGGGCTAACATTTATTCTGATTATTTAAAATAGATTATTAATTGTTAGAAAAGAAATATTCTAATACTAGAGATGAAAAGCTCATGGAAAATTTTAAATGTTTGTTGACTGTAGAAACATAAAACATGAGCTTGTTCCTTTGAACAATCAATAATCAATGAAACAACCAATATTTATTGATTGACTACCTTAGATTTAATAGGTATCTACGTACAAAGATAACTATTACAATGAACCCTTACAAAGGAGCCCCGGGGCTGCCACGTTGCTCGGCTGCAGGGGCACAGTCACACTATGCACTGTGAGGATGGTGCCCCCTGGAACTACGTAGGGCACATCCAGCCAGCGGGGTGGGATATAGCAGCCCTTCAATGGCCCCTATCCTCAGCTACCTTATAATCCATCCAAGCAAGGGGAGGAAGCAGGCAGGGTTGGAAACAGATTGAGATACATGAAACAACAGTAGCAAGAGAAAGATGAGAGAAAAAAAGTTAAGATGGCATATGCCAAAGATATGGAAATGCAGTTTCTTTCTTTTTCCTCATTAGGTGGTAATGAGCACGTTCTAAAATAACTTGGGTAGTTGAGCATATAGTGGAGGACACACTGTATAACAGAGTTGTCTGTCGGCACTGAGAAGCACGGAGATTAACAACTATAACTGAGGCTCTGATAAAAATAGAATGATCCTAGAAGAGACTATGACCATCAGTCATTGATGAGATTGGGTTTTAGCCATCAGAGAGATTTCAGTTTCAATGTAAAATTACTGACTTGACAGGTTACATTTTATTTCTGTATTTTAATCACATTGTAAATTTATAATTTCATGGTAAAAGCACCTCTCTTAGATTTATATTTTTCCAAGAGTGCTGGATGTGTGTTTATGGGGGCAGAGGGGGTGCAGTTCTATGGATAAGGAATGGGTTCACAAAGTCCAATTCCATGGAAAACATTCCTTGGAAACTTATGAAAGAATGTGGTTACATGTTAAGTTGGTCTTGCAATTGAAGAGATTTACAGAGAGTTGAGTACTGTAGTTGTTTCACTCATCCTTTAGTCCTAAAAATCACTTCCTCCAGGAAACCTGTCCCGATCTCTAAGGTTACGTTAGGTGCCCCTCCTGTGGTTTCACAGCATCCTGTACTCAGCCTTATCAGTGCCCCCATTGCTCTTAGTTGCAATTGCCTCTTTACTGTTCTGTCTCATATGAGAAAATAACAACAACAACAAGTACTCATTAAACATTTTGCTGAATAAAGCACTGCCCTGAAACCTTAATTCTCTCTACCTAGTGAGGTAGCTGTTATTATTACCACATTTTTAAAATGAGGAGAAAGAGGAATAAGGAGGTTAAGAAACTGTCCAATGTTAAAGAGCTGGTACATCACATAGTAAAAATTCAAATCCAGACAGTCTGACTACCAAGTGTCTTTTATACCAAATGCTGACATAATGCTGAGCACTTATCATCAAATATTCATCTAATGAATAATTGAATGATTTCAGATAACACACACATCATATATTTTTCAAACATTCTCCCTGCCCCCAGCTTGGAAAGTGTCATAATTAGAAAGAAAGGAGCCCAATTGATTTCTCAGCTTTTCAAACTATCAAATTCATCACTTTTATTGGTCAACATACCTGTCACATTGGTGGTGCTGCTTTGGAGAGACCAAAGAACTTCAGGAGCTCAATGCTATGTACTACTATCAGATTCCTTCTGTAAATGATTCCATGAACTCTGGTAGAGCAGCCTTATCCACAGACAAAATCTTCTAACAAGGCACAAATTCACTAGCATCACATGCAATCTTCCATTCAATACTTTTCAGGCCTACAGATTATCCTTCTTTCTCTGTGCAGACCTAAGAAAGATAAGAGAGAAAGAACTGTTGAGTTAAAAAAAAAAGAGCTACTGAGTTTTATTTCAAAAAATTATCAGTTATCAAATAAAAGATTTTGTTTTCAATCCACATTTGATGTTTACTTTCTGGAGGATCTTAAATTACTAGCCCCAATTTTTCTCCTAAGTTGTCATATGATTGCTAGGCCCAATTTTAGTTCCAATTTTCTAGAAGAGTCCTGGAAAAATATTGTTAATTTTATCAGAAACAAATTCTCTCAGCTCTCATTGCCACATCTACTGCGAGGGTGAAGACCATTTTCAGTGATCAGACTGTTGACATTCCAGAAAATGTGGACATCACTCTGAAGGGATGCACAGTTATTGTGAAGGGCCCCAGAGGCATCCTGCGGAGGGACTTCAACCACATCAATGTAGAACTCAGTCTCCTTGGAAAGAAAAAGAAGAGGCTCTGGGTTGACAAATGGTGTCAAAATGGAAAGGCACTGGCTACAGTTTGCACTGTGTGCAGTCATGTACAGAACGTGATTAAGGGTGCTATACTGGGTTTCCGATACAAGTTGAGGTCTGTGTACGCTCACTTCCCCGTCAACATCGTTATTCTGGAGAATGGTCCTCTTGTTGAAATCACAACCATCTTGGGCAAAAAACACATCCACAGGGTTCGGGTAAGTTCAGGTATTGCTTGTTCAATATCTCAAGACCAGAAAGATGAGTTAATTCTTAAAGGAAACTACATTGAACTGTATGAAAGTCGGCTGCTTTGATTCAGCAAGTCACAATAGTTAAAAACAAGGCTATTGGAAATTTTGGAGGTGGTATCTATGTTTCTGAAAAAGAACAGTTCAGCGGTGCAGCTACAAACAGCAAGGTGCTGCTGACTCCTCAGAGTTACTTGTGATGTTTTAAAGATGCAATAAAAGCCATGTATTGCTTTGGGGAAAAGAACAACAAATTACCTCAAAAACTAGTGTGCAAACTTTCTAATATTAAACAACCACAAACACACGCATACGCAATAACTCACAAAGATATAGAGGTTTGGTTTTTTGGTGTTTTTCTGGTTCTCTAGCATTTAATAAAACTCACACGCACAAATGCTGCTAGTTCAATAAGATACATATTATGAAACAAAATACATATCAAAAAACATATAAAAAATGACTGAATTTAACCATCATTTCATTCCTTAATTTACCTTTTTATCCATCTAACAAATGTTTATTTTAGTATGATGGAGAATTTAAAAGCCCAAAGGTCTAGAACCAGACTCCCTGGGTGTGAGTTCTGGGTATTTCAGTTATAGGTTGTGGGATCTTGGGCATGTCATAGTTTCCTCATTGCTCCAGTGGGGATAGTAATGGTACCTTTCTTACAGGATGGTTGTAAGGAATTAACTAAGTAACACATGTAAAATGTTGAGAGTAGCACCTGATACATGTAAATGTCACATTTATGTTTTTGTTATTATTATAGTCTCTATGTTTGATCAATTTAAGTCTTCTTCTAGAGGCAGGCACTAATTCTTTTGATAAATATATTCACCCTTAAAGTTCTCCTAAAATTAGTTTTAGCTCTCACATTATGGAGAGTACACCTTACTGTAGGCAATTCCTTGTTCCTAAGAAAAATCTTGAAATGGAAGGTGACTATTATTAAAATACTGATTTATTGAGACAATTCTCCCTAGAGAAGAAAACACATTCTGCAGCCTAGTGACATAACACAGGAAAGATTTATCTTTCTGGGTAAAATTAGAAAAAAAAAACAGAATAAAAAACTACAGAAAAAAGACTGGTGTTCTTATGCTATTTAATTCTGCTGACATTGATAGCTTTGCTCTTGATATGGTGGGAAAGGCTGGTGTGTGGTGATATGTGACATAGATGAATAGTTGCTTCCCACCTCTGACTCTAAAAGAAGATAAGGAATGCAATTATTGTACCCTCTTTGGGCTTTTGTTCTCTCATGTTCCTTTTTCTAGTCTATCTTTTTCTTTGTTATTCTATCTACCTTTCCCCCATTTTCAATGCTCATTTCATTAAGATGACCAGGGTGACAATCTATTCTTTCATCTTTTCTTTTTCTGAGACTCTTCATTCTTCTGTGATCCTTACTTCACCACTATAACTCTTTCACATAAAATTAATCTGTCTGATAGGCACCATTAATCAATTTCATACTGTTCTAAGTGCTGAGGAGACATTAGTGAACAAAATAAACACAATTGCTTGCCTTGATGATGTGAGTGAGGGGAAGAGCAGTTGCAGGTGAGCTTAGAAAGGCAATGCAGAAACAGATAGTTTAGAACCTTGTAGGAGAGATAAGGGACTTTTACTCTGAGCAAGATTGTTGGCTATTGGGAGTGTTTGAGCAGAGTGACATGATCTTGTTTAAAGGGAATCAATCCAGGACAAGGACAGAAACTAGGAGACCAGTTTAGTGAAATCGTCCAAGCAGATTAAAAATCAGAAAGAATAATTTTCAGTATCTTTCTCCTAGATGACTATTTCATACTTTATCCTCTATACTGAAAGTTCTAGCACCACTCCTTCTTTCATACTTTAAGCTGATCCTTATTCCTGTTGCATTGAGAAACCATCAACTCTACACCCTTTCACCACAACTTCCATTTCTCAACCTGCATCCATGCCCATTTATTCTGCCTTCCCTTTGACCACAATTGATGAACTGTTCACACTCTCTTTGCTTACTCATTAGTACCTTGAGTAGTCTCAACTACTCAAGGGCATCACTCCAGAATTTATATCTTCTCTCTATTGCATCATCCTTTTTATTTATTTTAATTATTCCCATAAATATGTTAATACTTTTCCAATGTTAAAAAACTCTTTTGACCCCAGTTCACCATCCAGCATCAGCTCTATTTCCTTACTCCCCATTACATAAAAAAATCATACAAAGAATTCCTGTTCTCTGTCCTCTCTTAAAATGTTCCAGTTGAATTTTCACCCATAGTATTCCACCAACACTACTGTTGAGAAATGAGCAATTACTTTCACGTTGCTAAATCTAATGATCAATGTCGGTTCTCAACCTACTTAAACTGTCAGCAGCAGAGGACACGTTTTATTTGACTTCTGGCTCAGTCACTGTCTTGGTTTTCCTCCTCTGTTCCTATTTCCTCTGCCAGTTTCTTCACAGACCTTTTTTTCTTCTCTGACTACTATTCTTTTAGTGACCTCTTCTAGTCTCTGGGCTTTAAATACTATCTATATTATAAACGCTTTAAAATGTATACTCTGGTTCTGAACTATCATATTAATTCTAGACTTAACTATCTTAAATTGGGTATCTAAAAGTGTTCTCCAGGCCTAGCCAGTTTGGCTCAGTGGATAGAGCATTGGCCCAAGGACTGAAGGGTCTCGGGTTTGATCCCACCCCCCCCCCCCACACACACACACATCAAGGGTACATGTCTGGGTTGCAGGCTTGATCCCTGGCCCTGGTTGGGACTTATATGGGAGACAACCAATTGATGTGTCTCTCTCACATTGATGTTTCTCTCTCTCTGTCTCTCTCCCTCCCTTCCATTCTCTCTCTAAAAAAAAAGTCTTCTCCAACATGCCAAGCCCAAAGCTGACTCCTGATATTTCCTCCAAACCTCTTGCCCTGAATTCCTTCTAATCTTAGTAAACAGCAACTGACTTCTTTTCAGTTACTCATGCTAAGACTTTGCAGTCTCACACACCTTGCCTGCAATCCAACAGCAAACCTACTGTCTTTACTTTCCAAATGTCACCACTTTCTAAACATATCCAGAGGGTGGATATATTTTCAGTTCTCCCTCCTCCTCCACTGCTACCACTCTGCCATCATATTTTAAATAGGTTATTGAAATAACCACTGAACTGGTCTACCGGGTTCTATTCATTTACCTCCTTATCATATATTCTCAACCCAGTGCCCGAATGTTCCTGCTTAGTCAGATCATTTCATCCTTCTACTTAAAATCCTCCAGTGGCTTTCCTTCTCTCTTAGAGAAAAAGCCAAAGAGCCCTTAATGGCTTAAAAAGCTTTACACAATCTGGCAACAATTTAAAAGTCTGACAATATTGAGTATTCGTGAAGCTTTAGAACACCAAGAGTTTTCATTTTATTTCTCTTTTAATTTAATTTAGTAATTTGCTTGTAAGAATATAATGGGTATAATCACTTTGGAGAACAGTGTGTCAATATTTAATGAAGCTGAAACTGCACACTCTGACAGGAATTCTGTTCCTACGTAAACTCACACATGTAAAGAAAGTGACATGTGCAGTAATTTTTATAGCAGCATTGCTTATAGCAGCAAAAAATGTAAACAATCTGAATGTCTATTAATGAGAGATGGATAAATAAATCTTGGTATGTTTAAACAATAGAACACTATTAAGCAATAAAAATCAAAGAAGGAAATCTTCATGTTTTAAAATGGAGAACCACACAGAAGCCTTCATCAGTATTAATGTTTTATTTCCTAAACAGAATAGTGGGTTCACAGGTATTATTACACTAGTCCTTATTTTAAACAATAGAACACTATTAAGCAATAACAATCAAAGAAGGAAATCTTCATGTTTTAAAATGGAGAACCACACAGAAGCCTTCATCAGTATTAATGTTTTATTTCCTAAACAGAATAGTGGGTTCACAGGTGTTTATTACACTAGTCCTTATACTCTCTGTATATATGAAATATACCCTAATTTTTAAGGCGGTAAATGGGAAATCTGTAGAATGTGGGACAGTTTGGAAGGAGAGACTACTGGGAAAGGGGTGTGGATGGACATAGGGGTGAACATGAACAGTTGTGTCTTGGAGCCAAGAAACTTAATTTCCACCCCCTTCCTCTTCATCCCCATGGCAGTTTTCTTGGTTCGGATTTTCATCTTTTCAGTTGCCTCCTGTTTATTCTTTCTCACTAGAGTCTTGTTCCCCAGAATCCATTTTTATTGTTCTGATCATGTCAGCCCTCTATCTGTAAACCTTGAAAGACACTTCATTGCCTATAGTGAATATAAATAAACTTCCTAACATAATATAGAAGACACTCTGTAATGTGGAGCCAAGCATCCTTAACAATATCTGTTCCCAAATATCCCTGTTTACAGTTCTGCATACCTGCTCAAACCACTCACGATAATTATCCTTGCCTCACACCTAGAAAATATCACATGAAACATAGTTTATGTGACTTTATCTAGCTTCTCTAGAGCAGGGGTCCTCAAACTACGGCCCGCGGGCCACATGCAAATACAAATATTGTATTTGTTCCCGTTTTGTTTTTTTACTTCAAAATAAGATATGTGCAGTGTGCATAGGAATTTGTTCATAGTTTTTTTTTTAAACTATAGTCCGGCCCTCCAACGGTCTGAGGGACAGTGAACTGGCCCCCTGTTTAAAAAGTTTGAGGATCCCTGCTCTAGAGGTAGCAATTTCTTTCTTTCTCTGTATTTCTATAGAACTTTGGACATACCTCTATTATAGCAGTTACATTGTGTAGGATTTTAATTAGGTAGCTATATTTCTGTTTTTCTCAATATGAGCTACTAAAAGTTAGGGATAGTGCTTTTTTGTTGTTGTTGTTTCATTTTATTTGTTTGTGTTTAAATCTTTACACACCTAGCTCCTAATGAGACGCTTAACATATAGAGGGGAGTAACTATTTGTGGAACCAGCAAAAGAATGATTGGAGGTTTTACTTACAATGTTGTAGGTGATAACAGATCAGGTGAGATTTAAACACAGTTTTTAAGTTCTTAGTTATCTAGTTGCCTCTTCTCATTAATTAAAATGCTATGGAGCTTACATATTATCTTCAAGGCTTCTTGACTAGTTTCAAGAAAGATAAAAAATGCAAGCATTATTTTGTTCACGTTGGCTAAGAGTAGCCAGGAGTTGAACTGGTCCCATTGCTAGGGTAATTCAAAACTACTATACTGATGGGAAACCAGTATATTTGAATTTATTTTTGAAAGTCTGGATTAATGTGATATGAGCTTTTGTTATGAAAAGATATACAAGATGATGTGGCTATCTCCCACATTCTCAAGATTTGAGCTGGTAAAATATGCAGGTTTATGGTATCATTGCAGAGCCACACTACACTGAATGGGGACTATATCCAGACTATAATATTCAAATATGAATAACCGAGTTTTTAATTTTCTAATATCATATTATTTTAAAATTTGAAAGAAAAAACACTACTGCTTCTACATTGGCTCCCAAGACAATGGAATGGGGGTAATTTACATTTTTGAAAACATATCAGTTTGGGTATTTACTCAAAATTGGACAAATTCCACATTTTAGAAATGACTAGCTATTATTCAAGCTCCAACTTCCAAGTAGCTTGAATATTAAGAACTGGGTTTATACACCAAACCCACAAAGTACTCCAGGAATTGTAAATCATTCTTCAATTGTCAACCACCAAGGCACTTCAATTTAGAAAAGAATCAAGAGACTTTCCAGTTATTCAAGTCTAAATGTCTTAACACAGTTTCAGACTGACGATAAAACATTCTAAAGACACAAAAAGGGCAACAGCACTCTTTTTTATTTTTTGAGGGGAGCTCTCTTATACATTCTCAGGTATTAAACTGAGTGACTAGTCATTACTGATAGAAGTGCGAGGGAAGCTGATGATGTGAACAGAGCTGAAGGAAAGTTGTCCAGGTAATCAAAATACCAGACTTCCATTTAGACCCCTGAATAGTTTCCCAAATTTTTTTGAGGTGGTTAAGTCCATCTTCTGCATTATTTCTCAAACACATTAGATATTGTTACCATGTGTGTTTTCAGTTTTGTTACTGTTTTTATAATTTACCCTAATTGAATGAAAAATGAGGGCATGAAGTAAAGTATGGGGGTTCTCAATTCTTTTTCTCCTTTAAGCCCACTCATTAGGCACAGACTTGCTCTGTGCTGACTCCTGTAACACGTAGTAGGAGGTCCTGATCTAGCAATCATTCTTTGTGACTTCCAGACAACTGCCAGGAATAAATGGATGGAATAAATGCAGGGGTTTTGGAAATTACAATTCAAGAGTTTTGAGTGTGTAATTTTTCAGTTCTGCCTATCAAAGTCCCAGCCAAAGCAAAAATTCACCAAATCAATTATCATCAGGCCTACAACATTATTTTCATTATTTAAAATTTTTTCCCTTTCAAAATTTCCTCAATATAACACTTGAGTGAGGTGGGATTTACTGGTATATGATCTTTCTATAATTACCAGCCTTACAAGTGACAATTACCTCGCTGTGAATAAATAGCACAGGTTACTAATGCAATTTGTGGTACATTTCAATATTCTTATTGAAAGATTGGCTTATAATATTAGAACCTTTATTTAATAATTACATACTAAATAATAGTTACTTCTACATAAGTGAAATTGAGGATTTGACAAGGGTAAAAGGAAAACAAATTCTTCATTATAAAAATATTTGTACTGTGAATTCCTTGCCATATAGATGCAATTCTTGTTAAGCTGCTTTGTTTTATTAAAATTTTTTTTTCAATAAATGATGGAGCAATATAAAATAAAATAAAGAAAAAATATTTTCAAACTATATTACAAACACAAATTGTAGAAATTTGCTCTCTTAACAAAGGTAAAATGATTTAAAAGGCTTATCTAAAGGTTCTAGACATGTCAGAGTTGGAAGAGAATATTCCAATATTCCTTATCCATTTGTTTTGTTTAAACACCACATTTAGAATTGGTTACAAATAAATTTGTAATTCCAATATCCATCTCAGGGCTTGCTTTTTAATTTTATTCCCAGATAGCTACCCTATATTTATTTTACTTGACGCATATTTTAATTGCTCTTGTTTATGCTTTTTTCCAAAAATGGTTTTTCGTAGTGACAACTGAAACTCAAAGTGATGATTACAACAAAAGAGATTTTAAGAGTTTTTCCAGAAACAAGGTCATTGGTGACATTTCCATAAATCACACATAATCTCAACAAAGACCATCTTACAAAGAAGCCTCACTCTAATAAGTTTAATATACAGAGGTTAAAATAGCCAGTTGTATTTATCTTTCACTATGCAGCTTACAAAAACCAAACTTCTGTCATCAACAATTATTAATCACCCATATGACCTGCAGAGCATTTTAATAAAGCAAATTATGAACCTGGGGTTGGGGTGTGTGTGAAGGAGAGACACAAATGTGATCCAAATTTATAAAAGGAGATGAGGGTCCCTATTGGCCCACCACATCTGTTTGCCACATGTTCATAAATCACATCAATGTTTTGAACATTTCTCCTAGCACCTTCCTGTCACTCTGGTTTTATAGTTTATATTTTTACCCCTCCCCCCCCCGAAAAATTTCATGATTATATTTCAGGTTTGAGAGAGACATTTGACCAAGTATTAAGTCACGTAACTGCAGCTAATGGCTGTGGCTAGTGCCCAAGGACCCTCCAGTTTCTGAAGATTTGGTCACAGCAAGCAAAAGTGGGAGCAAAACTTCTAGTTTATTCTAAAGAAGCTGAGAAATAATATAAAGACACCAATGATCACTGCCAAACCAAAAAAAAGTGCTACTCGTTGAGTCTGAATCTATGAAATAGAGTTGCCAAAAAGATAGCTGCTGACTTAAAAAGAAAAATATGTTTTCCTTGCAAAGAGGATTATCCGTAATACCATGTGCTCTACTCTTAAGTTTGTTTTCATCTTCCAGTGATGCTAATGCATGTCTGCATGTAGTGCAGTGCTTGTCCCCTGGGAGTTGTCATCTCTGATAACTATGACCTGTAAAGACAGAGCAACAGTATTCTAGGCTGCATTTCAGACAGACCATGTAACCCATTGGCTTATTTAATGTGAAAAGAGGCATGCAAACTTAAGATACCGAGGAAGTTAAATTAGCAAGGTGGTATCATACAGATGAAGATGAGGTCTTGTCATTATGGCTGATTAGTTGCCCCCCCCCCCCGCTCTAAATGTATATATTGTTGAATGGAATATAACAACTAAAAACAAACAAACATGCATATCTATATCTAAGCTGGAAAAACCACATGGTGCCAGAAATGAACAGAGTCGATCTGAAGCCAGAGCAATGAATGGGCGCTAAAGCCAAATGGGTCAGGGGCTACTGAACCTGGATATTCTAATTACTGAGGTTTTAACCTGAGAGTGGAGAGTTGGGGAAAAAGAGTTTGCAGGCCTGGTAGCAAGGGAAGCTATAGGTGCATTCCCGTGTAAAACTGAGAACTCGGAAGGAACTAGAAAAGTTCTTTCCACTGGGATGGGAATTTGGTAAGAAAAATGGGCTGCCCGTCCTAGGTCATGGTTGAAAATTCATCTTGGAGAAATCTAAACTGATACTATGTGGGGCTTGGAGGTTGAATTCATATGTTAAGCTTGAGAAAATAATCTTAAGTCAAGAAATTACTGTAAAAACTGGTTGAGAGACCCATGGAACTGGAAGAGGTAGACATAAAACAGCCCACACTAACGACTTAATCCTGAATCATGACACATCCTTCGAAAACAATTCAACCTGAAGATATAGTCAAAGCCTAACATTTGAAGCACTCAAGGAAATACCTCTATGAGAGTCAGGAATTTCAACAACCAGGAGAATTCACATGTGAAAACCAAAAGAAAATAGAACAATGTGAAACAATTTTGCTTTAAATTTTCAAAGATATAATTAAGGAAGAAATAAAAATCTTAAGAATAGCATCCCGTAAAAAAGAAGAGGCAGTTTTGAAAATGAACAAAATGGAAGTCCTAGAAATGAAACCATAATAATCAAATGGGAAACTTCAATATGTGAACTATATAGTATAGTAAACATAAATAAAGAAATTAGTAAATCTGAAAACAGATCTGAAAAATTCACCTAAAATAAAATATATTCAGTAAAGTAACATGGTACTTAACATATTGTTATTCCTCAATTAATTAATTAATTATTAATTCATTGGAGGATGAAATGAGACTGACATATGTCTAATAAATTTAATAAATATTCTCTCCAGAATGAGAGATTAGGAGAAAGGCAACACTCTGAAAATGAAAGAAACCATGAGTCTTCAGACTCAAGGAGAAGTGTAGGGTAACTTTAAAAAATCCACTTAGAACCATATGATTTCACTGATATTTGGAATTTAATGAACAAACTGAACTACCAAGCAAAATAGAGACAGACTCATAGAGAACAGGCAGACAGCTCTGGTGTGTGTGTGTGTGTGTGTGTGTTGAGAGTGTTGGAGGAATTGAGCAAGAGAGAGAGAAAGAGAGAGAACTCACGAACATGGACAACAATATGGCAATGGCTGGGGGGTGGGTTGTGGATGGAAGTGGAAGAGGGCATAGAGGGATAAATGGTGATGGGGAAAACCCACGTATACACACCATTGTGAAACTTTAGAACATCAAGGATACATTTTAAAATTAAAAAAATATAAGATGTATAAAGACAGGTTAAATTTATAGATTCTTCCTGAAATATAACCAAAAATTATACTTCAGCAAAAAGGAAATTGAATATAGAAAGAAATAAAGTGGTAAAAGAACCAATGATGAACAAACAAACAAAAAAATCAAAAGCATGTTGGTAAAACTGTCTGTATGTGTGTACATTAAAATAAACCAAAAAAGAAACATAGATAATGGGTGGGACAAAACATTTTAAGGTCCTTGTCTTATTTCAAGAGAAGGCTAGAATCATTGATTCATCTCAAAACTTATTAGTTTAAGTGTATATTACTTTTAAGAGTAACCACTAGAAGAATCTATAATAATAGAAACATAATATGCTAATTAGACCGGACAGCCGAACGACCTTCTGGACATCATTCCAGATGTCCTTCCAGATGAAGCCATGGTGGCAGGGGCCAAGGCAGAGGTGGTTAGGGTGATCAGGCAAGCAGTGAGCAGTTAGGGGCGATCAGCAGGCAAGCGAGTGGTTAGGGGTGATGAGGCAGGCAGGCAAATGGTTAGGGGCAATGAGGCAGGCAGGCGAGTGGTTAGGAGCCAGTGGTCCCAGATTGTGAGAGGGTGCAGGCCGGGCTGAGGGACTTCCCCCCCACCACATGAATTTCATGCACCAGGCCTCTAGTTACATAAAAAGTCTTGCAATTGAATTTGAAGGGATTGCAGATTCATTTGAAAGCTGCTACCACTTTTTAAATGGTGGGGGGAAATTCAGCTTTGAGATCGTGCTGGAAAAACATTAAACATATTCCATATTCTCTTCGTTATTTGAAATCTTACATAACTATATATCATTTTCTTGGAATTTTTCATATTATACATGGTTTAACAATTTTTTTAGGACTTGTACTTTTTTCTTCTGGATTATAAGGCTTTGAAAGTTTTAATAATGTTATTCATCATTGGCTTTCCTCACACACCTACCATGCACTATGTACATAGTTGAAATTCATTAAAATGAATTTGTAGATGAAAATAATTCTTCTGAAAATAACTGACCTTTGTAAAAAGAGGTGATTAAATTCAGTAGCACTTTTCTGCCTTGTCATAGAGAAAGACACCCAATCTCATTACCCCAATTCTTACCCCATCAGATAGAGACCAGACAGGAGCCAATAGTAAGATTTATCAAGAAATGTGTGCTTCCAATTTTTCAAGTTAAAAGTTTTCAAGGGTAGATCCTTTGACAAGAACATCAACTATCCCTAGTTTTGAAGGTATCAGGCACATAGAGTCACACCACCCCATTATTCAGCCTTGAAGCTGACTCCTTTGTTCTTCATTCAAGAAGTACGTTACTTTATAATAGATATCAGAATCAAGAATTTTAATGGTTTCTCTCCAATCACCTATAATAGATGTGGAATATTCAGTGATGTATATTCTTATGGAGGCCTTCAATATTGACTTCCATTATCTCTCCCCTTCTCATCCCCAGGTGACTGTGCATCTCTCATTACCAGGCAGGAGGGGAGCACATAACAAATCATTTTCTAAATATTATTATCCATTAAGCCAAAGACAGCTTTATTTTGAAGAGTGGCTTAAAACCTGCACCTTCCTATAGATGGAGAGAGAACTCCTTAAGGGCCAGATGGTTTCATTTCAACATTAAGTTGCTGATCTTCCCATGACACTGCCAGAGGAAAGTTTGGGACACCTCTTCACATGTTTCTTGAAGTAGCCTCTTGATACTAAGGAAGCCTCTCCAGATGTAACCCAGTAAAGATAATACCTTGCAAACCATAAATAAAATGGCCCCAACCAGTTCACATCGGGAGGCCGTCAGTCTGTAGAAAGGGTTTTTGTTTTTGTTTGGTTTTCTTTTTCCCTCTAGCAAAACTCAACAAATAAGATAACAGGGAATTGAAGGAATGGGGTGTAGTTCTTACTCTGCTTGCACATTAGAACCATCCCAAATCAAGTGATTAAGAATTTCTAAGAAGAGGGGTCCAAACATTGGTATCTATTTTAAAATCTCCTTTGATGATTCTAATGTGCATCCAGGCTGAGAATGAGCACCGTGGGCCTACTGGAAGGAAGATCATACTTTCTCTTTAAAATGAAAAAGGCACACATGCTTATTGTTTTTAAAAGGATAGTTCTTGTTTAAAAGAAGTTTGGTATCACAAATCTCAGTATCACTAGAGGTATTGAGGGCAATGAAACCATTATGTATAATAGTTACAAACCCATGGAAAGAGGAATTCGAGAGAAATCTGTGTCACTAAGAGATGCTGTCAACATCTACATAATATCATATAATAAATACATTCTTCAGGACTAGTATTCTTGGAACTAGCACCCAATTCGCTAAGTTTCTGGTTTGTTCCCATTTACTATCTGCTGAAAACACACACCTTAAAACAATCCATGTTATTCTGTAAAAAGTCCTGTTTGAAAAATTCCATTTTTATGATTTATCCTCCTGAAAAATATAGATACATCATAATTTAGATCGGCAATGAGTTGAGAGATGCAAAAGAGGGTGTTGGGCTGCTAAGAGTGCTGTGGGGAGTCATGAAATTGAGTAGCATTTTGTATTGATAAGGAGGGACATAATAGCCGATGCCTACCTCCTCCCTGACTGTATGTTGTGGTTAACTTGATTAAAGACAGGCTTTGAGTCAGCTTGAGCAACAGGGTAGGACTAAGCTGGTCAAACTCAATTGTTATTTGAAATTGCACTTGGACACTTGGAAACAGCAATTTGGGTACTTTTGGGGATTTTCCCCACCCCTTTTGCTTTCAAGTGGTACAAAATAATGTGAAATTTTCTGGCCAATCATGGACTGATTGAGCATGTATAGTAAGAAGTCAACCACCAGCTAATCTCCCAGGGCAGACATCCCAGAACTGGTGGGTACATTCCCTTAGAATTAAAGTACCAGTCAAAAGTCTCATAAAGGGGGGCAAAGGGTGCATTAATCTTACCAAAACCCCGAAAGCATTTCCCATCATTTTTAGATTTGAAATCATTTAAAAGAAACTGGGAAGAAAAGATAATTTAACGAAATTTGTATAGTATGTATTAAAAGAGTGGTCTGCATCAAAATTGTATTCATGGTCCATTCAAGAACAGTCTTCTGTTTAGAAAATAAGCAGTAGAGAAAATAAATAGTACAGAAAATAAATAGTATAGTATACTATAACAATACTGTGACATAAGTTATTATTGTCTCTCACAATTGTTATTGCCCTTACCTCAGGCTACTCCCCCCCCCCCTTTTAAATATATTTTATTGATTTTTTACAGAGAGGAAGGGAGAGGGATAGAGAGTTAGAAACATCGGTGAGAGAGAAACATCGATCAGCTGCCTCCTGCACACCCCCTACTGGGGATGTGCCTGCAACCAAGGTACATGCCCTTGACCAGAATTGAACCTGGGACCCTTGAGTCCTCAGGCTGACGCTCTATCCACTGAGCCAAACCAGTTAGTGCACCCCCCCCTTTTTTTTTAACAAAGGGCTCAGAAATACTGGTCCTTGCCAAAATGTAATCCTAAAAGTTAGTGGACCCTCAAACTTCAATTTATTTTACTTTTTAGAGCAGTTTTTGATTTACAGAAAACTGAACAGAAAAGTAGAGTTCCCATATACCTTCTCACCCTGCCCTAACTGTGTAGACAGTTTCTCCTATTATTAACATCTTGTGTAACAGTGGTGCATTTGCTAAAATTGATGAACCAGTATTGACATGTTGTTATTAACTAAAGTCTATAATTTACATTAGAGTTCATTCTTTGTGTTGTATAGTTCTAAGGGTTTTGAAAAATACATAATGTCAGGTGTCCACCATTGCAGTATTATACATAACTAGGGGCCCAGTGCATGAATTCATGCACCTTGAAAGGAACTGTGGGCCATGAGGCTGCAGTGGGCATAGGGGCAGGTCTTGGCCCATTCTCCATGCCCCCACCCAGCCCCTCCCACCATGGCCCCCGGACCCGTCTGCCAAGCCCCGTCCCCTCCCAATCCCACCCCCGCCGCTCCCATGCACTGACACTGACAGTGCTGGTCCCGCTTGCACTCACTGACGGCATGGAGTGATTGGCGCCGGCACCAGCAGCAGGTGCGAGTGGTGGCTGCTGCCTCGATCACCCCACAGGAGCAGGGGGAGGTGGAGAAGCCCCGAGAGGCGATCAGGGCCAACAGCCGCTCACATCCACTGATAGTGCCTAGCGATTGGGACCAGTGCCGGGCGCTGGCAGTGGGTGTGAGCAGGGCTGGCACTGGCAGCAGGTGTGAGCACAAGGCAAGGCTGCAGCAAGTGGGAGCAAAGAATTTTCAGTAACCACCAGAGGCTCGCCCTGATGACAGGGACCAGCACCCCACCTTGGTCTGGCGTCATCCCCCCACCCCCTGCTCACCTGCTCCACCATCCCACTGCGGCCGATGCCTGCCATGTTCCATGCTCTGCCACCTGCTGCCAATGCCCACCATGTTCCACGCACACCCCCTGGTGGTCAGCGCATGTCATAGCAACCGGTTGTTTGGTTGTTCTGCCGTTCGGTCTATTTGCATATTAGGGTTTTACATATATAGATAGTTTCATTGATCTAAAAATCCTCTGTTTTCCACCCATTTACCCCCCCCCCCTTTTCTCCTTGGTGATCACTGGTCATTTTACAGTTCCTATAATTTTGCCTTTTCCAAAATGTCTTATTGTTGAGATCATACAGTAAGTAACCTATTCAAATTGACTTTTTTTTCTTAATAACATGCATTTAAGATTCTTCTACTTCTTTTCAATACTTGATAGCTCATTTATATTTATTGTTGAAATGTACTCATTTCAATGTATGTACCATGATTTGCTTATCTATTCACCTATTAAAGGGCATCTTGATTGCTTCCAAGTTTTTGAAAGTATAAATAAGTCTTCAATTCATTTTGGATAAATATCAAGGAGTGCAATTGCTGGGATCTATAGTAAGATTATGGGTAGCTTTATAAGAAACTGTCAAATTTCTAAAGTGGTTGTACCATTTTGTATTTCTACTAGAAATGAATGAGAATTTCTATTGTTCCACAACCTCACCAGTATTTAGTGCTGTCAGTGCTTTTGGATTTTAACAATTCCAATAATTTTATAATGGTATCTCATTGTTTTAATTTGAGATTCCTTAATGATGTACGAAGTTGAGAATCTTCTCATATGCTTATTTGTTATCTGTATATCTTCTTTGGTGAGATGCCTGTTCAGATCTTTTGTCCACTTCTAACTGGGTTGTTTGGTGTCTTATTGTTGAGTTCTGAGTGTTCATTATATATTTTGTATACCAGTCCTTCATTGGATATGTGTTTTGCAAAGATTTTCTTCTAGTATGCGACTTGTCTTTTCATTCTCTTTTGACACTCACCCAGTATATAGCACAGTAATAAGCACAAAAGAGAATCAATAAATGTTAATTGAATTAAAAATAAGGTAATTAGGGTCCACTTCTTGTTAGGCCTTCCTATGGTTGGCCAGAAGTTTCTTCTAAGCATCTATAAACCTATTAACAGATAAATGGCTAGTTAAAAAAATTTTTTTTCTTAAAATGCACTGGGCTTCTTGAATAACTGAAAAAATAAGTGTTTGAATATTGAATTAGCTTCAAATGATCTCAACAGGAAATCTATGTCTCCTATTGGGATGTTCAGTAGTGATGAGATAGTAAGAACTCATTTGAGGAAAGAAAGAATGTATATTAAGGACTGATTCATAGAGGAAACTTTAAAGAGTTTGGAGTAAGTTAATTTTTGCTATAAAGCAGTTCAGTTGAGAAGAATTTTTTTTTTCTGGACCTTTTGTATAAAACCTAGTTTGGCCCCAGCTGGTATGGCTCAGTAGTTGAGTGTCAACCCATGAACTAAGAGGTCACTGGCTCAATTCCTGGTCAGAGCACATGCTAGGTGTTGCAGGCTCGATCCCCAGTAGGGGTGTGCAGGAGGCAGCTGATGGATGATGTTTCTCTCTCATCCATGTTTCTATCTCCATCTCTTTCCCTTCCTCTCTCCCCCAAAAATATCAATAAAAGCATTTTAAAAAAATACAAAAAACTTTACCTAGTTTGGTTTTATAATCTTTTTTCCACAAATCCAGTGTTTTCTAGAGATCAGTTATTCAAATCTACATACCTTGCTAAAATAAAAACCTCTTTATTTGTTAATGTAGCTGTCACAATGAACTAGTTGTTTTTCAGAATGATGCCTTTGAAGAAGTATCACAGATTTAACTTAAATAGCTCAAAGAAATAGAAGACACATTTAGCACACCTCATAAAAGACAAGTCACATTTCACAGTGCTTTAGAAGATAGACAACTGATTTTAAGATGTTAATTGGCATGAAGCACATTGAAATGGGAAGACTGTTTTGTATGAGAAGAAACTTGAACACTGCATTTTAAAGAAAATTACCCTGGAATAGATAGAATGACTGATGTATTAAACATGTTTTAACTAATATTCTAAAATATGTAAGAAATATGAAATTGGATTACTTATCTTGGCATACATAGTCCTTGATAGTTTCAGTGTGACAGAGACTCCCCACTATAAAATTATTTTACTTATAATAATTTGAAATTAATTTCATTAAGAAAGAAAAGTAGTATTTTTAACCCATACTGTGAATTAGTATAATTCTTCATAGAAAGAATTAGATTAGGAAAAAAAGTAAATAACAATCAAGGCAAATCACTGGTATAGGCCATATAGGCCAAGTGGTTAAATTAACTAAACTCGCAGGCCTTTTAATATCTTAAGGTATTAGCTGCATAATGTAACTAGAGGCCAAGTGCATGAATTCATGCACCAGTGGGGTCCCTCGGCCTGACCTGTGGGATCGGGTCAAAACTGACTCTCCGACATCTCCTGAAGGGGTCCCAGATTGCGAGAGGGCACAGGCCAAGCTGAGGGACCCCATCAGTACACAACTGGGGCTGGGTTTGGCCAGCCAGAAAGGAACTACGGTGGGCTCCAGGGCATGTCTGGCCCATCTCACTCAGTCCTGATTAGCCAGACCCCAGCAGCAAGCTAACCTACCAATCAGAGCATCTGCCCCCTGGTGGTCAGTGCACGTGATAGCAAGTGGTTGAGCGGCCTTAGTATATCATTAGCATATTACGCTTTGATTGGTTGAATAGCCGACAGGACAACTGGACACTTAGCATATTAGGCTTTTATTATATAGGATGGAAAGCACATGAACTCTTAAGTTAGACTGTGCTTGAATCTTGCTTCTGGCACTTTCTAGTTTTATGACTGAGAAATTTATTTAATTTTTCTGAGTGTCAGTTTCCTAATCAATAAGATGGGTCTTTAAAATAATTATTTTGAAAGCGATTGAATGAATATGCAGTGACTAGAATTGATCTAAAATGTTCCACTGAGAAGAACATCAAACAAAACAGGTCTTGTCTAAAGATCGGGAATCAGAATGGCATCAGACTTCTCAATAGCAACACTGTAAGCTAAAAGACAATGTAATAGGCCTCCAAAATACTCAGTAAAAGTTACTTATTTTTTAAAATTATGCATTAAGATTTATTGTAAAAATAAGGTTCATTTGTTTGGTCTATCCACTCTGGACTAGTTTCTGTGTATAATTACATTAGTAGGTCTCTGATAAAATCAAAGAAAAAGAAACAAACAAGAACAACAATACCCCATCCCCCAATCTAAATTAGAGCTAGTTCTTATTTGGACATCATTCATATAACTGTTATCTGTGTCCTGGAAGATTCAACCAAATATAGGTGTTTTTTTTTTAATATATTTTGTCAGTGGTATGTTTTGATCCTTTGGAGCCTTTCTAGTTAGATTTGGGCTTCTTTAACTTGGAATCTTGAAAAAAAAGTAGAATTAATTCATAAAAATATGAACCACAATGTCATAATATATGGATGACTTATATGCAGAGTTATTATCAGTATATTTCAAAAACAAATTTATTCTATTTATACTACAAGATAGAGCAAAAGTAGGTTTACCATTTTTTTTGTATGGAAAATAATACAATAATTAAGAAATAATACAAGAATTAACTGTTTTGCATACTCACAACTGTAAACCTACTTTTGCTCTGCCCTGCATACTTGTTTCACATTTTACAGTGAATCTAACCCATCAGTAGAAATTATATTTACTTTACACATGAATGACTACTGTGCTAGTATTATTACCTTCTTAGCTTTCACAAGTATGCTTTACCAGCTGATAGACTTTTCTTTTTCTTTTTTTTTAATTTTTTTTTTATTGATTTTTTACAGAGAGGAAGGGAGAGAGATAGAGAGTTAGAAACATCGATGAGAGAGAAACATCGATCAGCTGCCTCCTGCACACCCCCGACTGGGGATGTGCCCGCAACCAAGGTACATGCCCTTGACCGGAATCGAACCTGGGACCCTTCAGTCCACAGGCCGACGCTCTATCCACTGAGCCAAACCGGTCCCGGCGACTTTTCTTTTTCTGAGTAAAAGTTATTTTTAATCAAGAATTCTGTAACTGACCAATGTCTCAATCTAGTGTGAGTGCATAATAAAGACACTTTCAAATATGCAATATAAGAAAGTTCTAATGGACTTTTTCCAAGAAATTACTCTAGGATAATTTCCAGAAAACAAGATTAAATTAAGAAGGAAAGATTTTGCTCAGCAAATTTCCTGTTAACTAGGCTCACAAGAAAATGATCTACAACCCAGAAGTCCATTTCACTAATTTTCAATAAATATAATGGTCAAGTGCTCTGGAACACTGTTTATCATCTGGCCATTGCATTTTTCCCTAATGGAAAATCTACATAAGAGACATGATCATAAACAGAAGGTTGTTGTTTTGTAAATATAAATCAAGTGAAGGGAAATACTCTATGATGGCCAATATACCCATGACCACTGTCAGGATATAATAGATACAAAAGCCTTTTGTGGCACTTCCATACCACTCAGGATAGTGGGAAAGATTTGTCATAATTCTTATTCAAAGTATTATTCTGCACTTAATTATCACTTTCTCTGTGAAGCCATTCTTTCCATTAACTGGATTAAATATATAGATTTACCTTTATTGGAGGGGCTACAAAATGTCCTCAGTCACATATTTATAATTTTCTTTTTAGAGTGGATCACTTCTATCTATCTATATAAAAGCCTAAGCGACCGAATGACCGAATGACCCACTGGTCGACCGGTTGCTATGATGTGCACTGACCACCAGGGAGCAGATGCTTAATGCAGGAGGTCAGTGTGCTCCCACAGCCAACCTCCCACAGCAGGCCAACCTCCTGCGGTCCCTCCCCCTGGCTGACCAGCCCTCCCAATTGGCCCCAATCACCAGCTAGGCCGAGGAACCCCACCCATGCATGAAGTTGTGCACTGAGCCTCTAGTATTTTAATGATTCTGTATGACTCTGACTTTTTTCACTTAAAGAAGATAATTTTATTTCCAACACATGGGAACATCTCACCATATAGCCCCTTATATACTGACTACATATGTGCCCCAATAAACTGAACAAATTAAATAAGAATACTCAAATGTAATCATCACAAAACAAACTTGTAGTTAGTAATTTTCTCAAACACCTTACTTAGAAAATATTTAGTTGTAAGTAACAGAAGCTAGCTCAAGTAAAGAGTGATAAATTATAATGATAGGTTTTATAATATACAAGAAGCTACACAACCAAGTCTCTGAATGGATGAGATCATTGGAGATCTTATCAGCCAGAGATTTTAGATCATTACTAAGAGCTACACTATCTTTGGAACTCAGCTACACTACATTCTAGTATTTAACTATTAATATGATTCAGCTACACTACCTATAACTATTTTCTGTTTCCCAATTTCCTTGACTTTAGAACATGTATTTTCTGAAATCAAAATATATCTATAGGTGGGTATGGCTGGGGGGGGGGTTCAATTGGGGAAAAAGAAGACATAAAAAAAAAAGAATATATATATATTCTCCACCTTGATCAGTCATAGCTACTTTGTAGTTCTCTCTCTCTTCTCTCTCTCTCTCTCTCTCTCTCACACACACACATACACACACACACACACACACACATGCACACACTCATGAACACACCCTAACCATTCAAACTTTCAAAAACTGGCAAAGAAAAGTAGAACTAACAAAATTTGGTATAATTTCAGAAAAGAGTAATTTTTGACATCAATATTTTTAAAAGTCTTAGGTTAGAAAGCATTATGTCAACCTTGGTTTGAGCCAAGAGTCCTATGCAGGGTCATTAAATTTGATCTATTCTATAACCATTGATGCTATAGCCACTAATCCTAGTCACCTTGACCCTTTGTATCATTAGTCACAGTGGGGACCCTGTTGTAGTGTGAAGGGATCAATGCAAATCCACTCTATTACTGAAATACTACCTCAAATTGCAGGCCCTATAGTGGATAAGGGTTAACATCTTGATTTATAAGGAGTTAATTATAACCACCATTGAAACCAAGATCAAGAGCTGGAATTAAAACAAGCTAAAAGACAATCTAAAAATGTGAAAAAGACTAGAAGCTGAGCAGCTAAATGTGAAATGCTAGCATGAAAGCTTAGCATTTCTTAGCCTTTCCGGAACAAAAAGCCTGTGTCCAGATGGAGGATAAAGGGAATAGGAAAGTAGAGAGAGAAAAGAGAAAAAATATATTGTAAATGCACTGTGCTTTGAAAAGTTGAGCTAACTTCATATACACTATTACATTAAAGCCCTGTTTAAAAAGACTGTAATCTGGGACTCCTTTTAGAGGACTCTGTCCTCTTTGTAAGTGTATTTGGCTCTCTCTAAACAAGGGGACCTCATAGCTACACTGAATGACAAGAAACTTGCTTCAAATGAGGGACTAATATTTTCAAACAAATACAATAGGCAGAGTTTCCTGAAATCCATCTTCTCTCAAATAGTCCATGGCTAGAATTCAGAAGATCTGTACTCTTAGATGGGAAAGATTATATCTTTACTTTTATTAACAGCCAACTAAAATTTAGCATTTCCTCCAATTATGAATGTAAATAACAAACCACAGGAGTGTTCATAGTATCTGGAGCTGTGTCATGAGTAGAAATAATATATATTTGAAATAATATATATTTTCATAACACATTATAATTGTTGCATAAATCTTAAACTATCATGTGTGCTTATTATTTTTTTGAAATTACCTTTAGTTATTAGACCTGCTCCAGGATATTGTTATTCAACGTGTCAATAAACAAAACACTTCTATTACCATATCCCAAATTTGCTTTCTTTTTAATATTTTGATAACTGTATTCGACAGACTCCCACTATCTATTTCACTCTTTGGTGTGTATCCTTCCTGACATTTTATATGTATTTTAAAAATATTTCTTATTATAGAACCTTTTAAAATGTAAAAACAGAATTACAACAACATATGCAATGTTCTACAACATGGCTTTTAAATTTAATAATATATTGTGGATATTTCTCCACATTGTTACATAAAAGTTTACCTCATTATTATTTAAATTGTGTCATAATACTCCATGATTTTGTCATACTGCAAATCACATAATTGGTCTTCTGTTAACAGGTATTTAGATTTTTTTAAATTGCAGTGAACATTCTATTCACAGAGGTGATGTTGAGAATATTTAATAATTCCTAAATCATGGGCACTGAACGAAATTAATAAATAAAGATCCCAATTTTAGTTCTGGAGGGAGATTCTGTGGCTCCCTGCTGGCCCAGGCATTAATCTTTTGTTGCAGGGTCATAGAGAGGCCCCCTGCAGGGGGTAAGGTAGCTGAGCTTTGGGTGAGTAATGCAGGGAGCTCAGTGTAGCAAGCATTTCCAAAGGCTTTCTGTGTTTTAACAACCACCAAAACTTTAACTGGCCTATTGGTTGAATATAAACCCAGCTTGTATATACATTTTTGAACATTTATGTGAGTGTATCTGTTACTTAAATGGCTAGAGTACAATTGCTAGATCAATGGAAATTTATATTTATATTTAGATAAACAATGCCAAAATGCCTTTCAATAAAGTGTATTAATTTATTCTCCTATTAACAAAACTTCATCAATATTATTTTTTCATCTTTGCCCATATGCACATAGAAATTTTAATACTTAATATTATCAAGTTTTAATCTTTGCTTATTATATGTTTATAGAAATTTGCATTGTTCTATTTTATTTTGCATTTTTAAAAATTTTTGAATGAGGTTGAGTATCTTCTCATAGGTTTATATGATTAGCATGTTCCCCCCTGAGGCCAGCTTCTTTGAGTCATTTATCCATTCTGCTATTGGGTTTTCATGTCTTTTATGGATATTCAAATTAAAACTTTTAAAAATATGTATTAAAGAAATTAGCCCTTTATCTACCATATTTGTCATGTTCACTTTTTGCAGTATTTTTGTATCTTTTGGTTTTACTCAAATATAGAGAAAATTTTCATTTCTATGTAGTAAAAATTATCAGTCTTTTCCTTTTGAATTCTGGGTCTTATGTCACTTTTTAAAAGCCTTTCATATTCCAATTTTATTAAAAACAGTCATCTGAGTTTTTTTAAAACAACGTTTATGGTTTTTGTTTAAATTTTTTGATCCATCTGGAATTTATTTTAGTGTAATGAGTAAGGTAGGAATCTAGCTTAATTATTTTCCCAATGGCTAGCCAGTTGTCCCAACACTATTTATTGGCTAATCAAGTCTTTCCTCCATAGATAATACTAAATTCTCAAATCTACTTGTATTCATTTTTAGATTTTCTGATCTGTTCCATTGATTATTTTTTCCTATTCCAGTATCATAGTCTGTTTTTTAATCCTCATCTAAGGTTATGGTTTTATTGATATTTTTAGAGAGAGAGGAAGGGGTCAGGGGAAAGAGAAAGAGAGAGAGAGAAGTACAGAGAGCAAGAAACATCAATGTGAGAAACATCATTGGTTGCCTCCTGCATCCCTCCCTGGCCAGAAATCAAACCTGCAACCTTTTGGTGTACAGGA
The DNA here is from genome assembly GCF_000147115.1 of Myotis lucifugus. Lineage (NCBI taxonomy): Eukaryota > Metazoa > Chordata > Mammalia > Chiroptera > Vespertilionidae > Myotis > Myotis lucifugus. The sequence goes on from NW_005871065.1 coordinate 220,990, forward strand.
TGACACTCCAACTAACTGAGCCACTTAAAATACACTCCATAGTATTTTAATTACTTTAACTTTATTAAAAATGTTTCTTTATTATTCTTTTATTTCAGATTTTTTCTCAATAACTTGATGTATCCAATCATCTGCCACAAAAAATTTTAATTATTTTTTCACATTTCATAAAATCAGTTTTCTAATTGGGATCAGAGTAAATTAATAAATTACATTAAAATAATTGATACTATTACAATAATAAGTCTTTCTATAAAAGAAATGTTAAGAAAAGTAAAATGTTATATTTTCCTACATATTGACATCTCAGTAAAATTTTGATTTTTTCTTTGTTTTTTAATGAGTTTATTCCTTGATTTCTATTGTAAATTTGATCTTTTCTTTTTGTATAATTTCCATCCAACTTTTTGGTTTGTATAGGAAAGTTCATTGTTTCTTTGTTTATTTTTTACCTAGTGGCCCAGTGCACAGATTTGTGCACATTGAAAGGAAATTAATTAGAAGAAATATTTTAATATCGCTATTCACCCTTTCTCTATAATAGAAGTGTCAACCAAATTCACAATCAGCAATGATAGATCAAAACACATGTGCAATTGGCGCCAGCAAAAGCTTTATATGTATCACACATGCGTGAGTCAACTTAGCCTTTTATATATATAGACTAGTATGCTTAAGGAATTCTAATTGTTTCCTATTATTTTAATTTGCTTTTATTGGACCTTTTAGATAAACAACCACACCTCTTGGAAATACTGTCTCCTCTCTTACAATAGTTGTATCTTCTATTTCATTTTCTTATCTAATTTCATTTTTAAAAATAAGAAAATCATCAAAGTAATAGGAAAGAGAGAGACGAGGAGTTTCTCCAGGGCAAAACTTTATCAATATCCTTGGATAAAATAAAATGCTAAGAATAACTCTTTTTGTTCAGGGAAGCTACTTTTGTATATAGTCTTTACCATATGAGTCATTCTGGGTCATATTTTCAAGCTCAGCACACACCTCCTGCCCTATAATTGCTCTAATAATTTTAAAATAAAAACATTGATAGCTGTGGACAGCTATAAATAACCAAAATGGAAGGCATTCACACCATGCTTTCAAAATGCACTTGTTTAGTTTTACTTTACCAATAACTTAAACCATATGGAAAGAGCAAATTCTCCTGCACAAACACATTCTACAAGTGGCATGCACAATAAATGATAGCATTTGACAAGTTTTTACCAGTTTTTTTTTCTTTTCAGAGCCAGAAAAGCCAGTTGTTACAATCAGTGTAAAGTGAAAAAACATGTACCTTAACAATCCAAGGATTTCTTTCTTTTTGGGGCATGTGTTAAATCATGTTTATACAGCAGCAGCTTTGCTGGACAGGTTGCCATATATCCACTCCTATTCCTTTTGCTCCTGTTCCAGAAGCTGTAGGGTCAGTGACACAGTGGTGCCTATTAAATGCTATTTGGTGATGAGGTTGATAACTTTTAGGAGTTTGAAGTTAAAAACATTGATGGACTTCCAGATGTTCTGGCTCCTTTAAAGATCAACTTGAGAAACTGAAGGCCAAGCTTCACTGCACCTGAAAATACCAACCCAAGCTTCTTAGCTGATATGCTATTGGAACTATAGCTATAGAAACAAGACATGAATAGGAATAATATTGCTTAAATCATTGACAATTACAGTGAAAGTACCTAAGGACATCCAGATTTAAACTGTGGACATTTTGGGGGAGGGGGGGGGACACAGGTTAAAAAGTAATCCCTCTGATGTGCTTATGTGTATCATGGCCCTTTTCCTGTGTATTAAACACTTGGGCCTGGAGTACAAGCAGAGAGAGATGAGAAGGTGAAAGTAAAGCATGTTAGAGGCTAAATTCAAGGTTATGACTGCCCGAAGGACAGGGAGTTCTCCAGCTAGTTAACTCCACTATGTTTCCAGGCGAACACAAGTGGCTCTTATCTACACTCATTGTGAAAGTGTATTTCCTCATGTTTAGGGAAGAATTAAGTTGATTTTGTTTATATTTAACATTTTATTTCAATATCTAGTGAAGATTTAGTCCTCCTTGAGCTTGCTATTATAAATAACATATGAACATTTTTAGATGACTAAATTTGGTGAAACTATATATGATCAAGATCCAGGTTTAGGGAATCTTGTAACCAATTATAAACAGAATGCTTTCATAACAACCAGGCACATAAGAAGAGAAAAGTGACAGAGGTGAGAAAGGACAAAGTTACATTCTATATTTTGAGTGTTGAAAGGTGAAGATAAGACAAGCAATGATGTTGTCTGAGATGGTGCTGCATAGGCAGTTATGTGTGCTGTGGCTATTAGGTTACAGCTGAGTGCCAAGTTCTAATAAATTAAAAACAGACAGATCCTTCAAGAAAGTGATTTTCAATTTGTTCAGTTGACTAAGCAGCCATAACCCTTGATACTCTGTTCTTCTATCCCCAAATAGTTACATATTTATGCCATTATATGACTAGGAACGATTTTATTATCAGAAACTAGAACTGTGTTGTAGCAATAAGAGTTTCTGAATCTCAAAAAATAATACAGCATAACATTTATAACAACAGCATATATTTAGGAGGATAAATATTATCTACTCTAGTTACTCAATTTAATATGAAGGATGAGCCTCACCCACCGAGTAATAATTTTGAATTTAATAATTTCATGTGAAATTATTTTGACATCTATAAGAATATAAGAAAAAGCAGACACCAAAATTTTATGAAAGAGTTCTAGAAAAATTTAACTTGAGCAATTCCATTTGCTAAATTAAATTCACTGGGATTTGAACAAGGGCAAAAAAGTTGACATGGAAAGGGTCTTTCTTCATGTGTATCTTTTAGATATGCCCAGTAACTATTCTTTCTTTCAGAGTCTATATTTTTTTCTAGGAGCAAAATATTGAAGTAGAAATAAAATGCCTCTAGAATTTCTTAGTAGTGGAAAACTGTTGATTCTTTAGTGAAGATACTGGGAGCTCATCAACAAAATATTTTAGCCAAGTTATCCTATTGTGAAGCCCACATTGGATAATTATCCCTCATGCTCAGATCTTCCAATCGGTGTTTTAGTCCTCTATCCTTAAATATGAGCAGATAATCAAGATTACTGGACATTTGAAGAAAGGTATTAGCACGGAACATAAAAAAGGAGAAAAAAAACACCGCAACACTTTGTAGGAAACAGAGGCTATGCAACAAGAAGAAAACTTGACAATCACTAATATCTTCAGGGGGTAAGAATTAGTGCAAACATAAGACAAGTAAGAGTTCTTGGGAATCTATAATAATAAAAGGGTAATATGTTAATTAGACCAGACATCTTCCGGATGTCATTCTGGATGTCCTTCCTGATGAAGCCGGGGTGGGGGAAAGCCAGCCCAGGTCCCGGGTGCTGGAAGGAAGCCAGTGACAGCAGCTGGGGGAAGGAAGGCCTACTCTTGCACAAATTTTCGTGCATTGGGCCTCTAGTTAAAAATATAAAAGCAGATTTAAGCAATATTAGATGGAAGCTACATTTTAGAAAATCTCCCAGAGAGTATAGCAAAAAGACAAAGAATTGGCAGGTAAAGGAGAAAAGAATAAACTCTTATGTGGAGATTCAGACAATTGGCACAAAGTTCAAGATTTGAATTAATAAATATATTAAAAATTAAAATGAAGATGAATGAGGCAATTATTAATTCCAGGGAAAATTTAAAGGCATGGAAATCATAGTCTTTTCAATGGCATTTACAAAGTTATATGAGTGTGAACATTAAGCAATGATCTAACTAAAATTGTGCTTTAGCTATAGTGGAAGGATAAGGAATAGGAAACAAGTGCCGTATGATGGGATGCAGAGAGGAAAGAGAACCATATCCTCAGCCCCAATAACATGTCAGTAGATGATGCCTAATATTGAAAAAAACAAAAGTAGCCTAATATTGAAAAAATTTAAAAACCATGTATTTTTAGAAAAATGAATATAAATATCATATAGTCTTTAAAGTACTGTTTTTCATAATAAAGTTTCTATGATCTTGTAGAACAATTTAGCTTTTTGAATTATATGTATGAAAAAGTGATAAAAAGAAAAATTCCTTCATTTTGTTTTAGAATTTTCCTTTTACACTGAGTTTAATTAAGAGCCCTTACATGCTTTAATTCATAAGTAGAACACATACTATGTTATTGCATATAAAATGTCTTTTAATTTTGTGTATTGTAAAATTCCATTAAATAAGCTATAAATTATTTTAAATCATTTCTTACTTAATGTATACTATAATTTTATGGGGCAAGGCATTTCCCCCCATTTGAAATAAAGTTCCAGAAAATAAGAGAAATTTTAAAAATTGCCTAAGATCTCTCAGGAATTTTGGGAGAATAGCAAGATCAGAACATAACATTCCCAGTTCTCTGTCATCATTCCACAAAATCATGTTGAATTTTCACAAATACTTTAATAATGATAAACAAACAAACTAAATAATTTGTGAATGCTGAAAAAGAAAAAAAGAAGCTACAATGCTGGCACTATTGTAAACTAATTGTGCATATTTGACAAGGACTCATGAATTCCTTTTAGATATAAAAGTAGAGAAGTCACTTTTCTCCAAAGCTGTGGCGATTCACAACTCAATAAAGATCATCATGAATAACTATGAACAGCAGGATGAGTGATAAGATCAAGTATGTAATCAGTGAATAATTATGGTCCAAGGCTAATTGTATCTATGAAATTAAGGAAGAGTAAAGAAAACTAAACACACACACACACACACACATCAAAACTTTATTCCAATTATTTTCTATCAGTGGGAATGATGAGTGACTATTTCTGCTTTTTATTAGAAAGGATCAATCCAAACTAGCTCACCCTTTTAGATCAGAATATTATTTAAGTATAGTTTATATGAAAAACATTTTCTTTAACAAAATTATTGAAAGAACAGAAATAGCCCGACTGGTGTGGCTCGGTGATTGAGTGTTGACCTATGAACCAGGAGGTCACAGTTTGATTCCCAGTCACATGACCCGGTTGAAGGCTCAATACCCAGTAGGGGGTGTGCAGGAGGCCACTGATCAATTATTCTCTGTCATCATTGTTGTTTCTATCTTTCTCTCCCTCTCCCTTCCTCTCTGAAATCAATAAAAATATTTTTTTAAAAAAAGAACAGAAACAAGTGAGTAGATACAAATTTGGCATAAGGTTCATCATTTGTAAAATTAGGATTACAATAGTACCCATCCCACAACGCTGTTGTGAAGGTTAAATGAAATGATGACACATGGAAGCAATCGGCATAGTATTTCAAGCCATTTTAAAGATAAACTCTAATTTTACTGCTCGGCTTAGCTCTCTATACCAGCGGTTCTCAACCTGTGGGTCGCGACCCCTTTGGCGGTCGAATGACCCTTTCACAGGGGTCACCTAAGACCATCCTGCATATCAGATATTTACATTATGATTCATAGCAGTAGCAACATTATAGTTATGAAGTAGCAACGAAAATAATTTTATAGTTGGGTCACAACATAAAGAACTGTATTTATAGGGTCAGAAGGTTGAGAGAACTACTGCACTGTTCTTCTAGTTAGAAAAATACCTTAATAAACATATCCATATTTTTAAGTGATGGCAGGATCTTTAGGCATCGTCTAAAAGAAAACAAACTGAAGGGGAAAAAAGAAAAAATAATGATATAATAATTATGTTAATAACATATGAACATAATATATTAACAGGAACTTTTAATTTGTTGTGTGTGAGGATACAGACTGGAGGTTTGGGAGTCTTGGACAGGGAGGAGAGAGTGTATTAAGAAACAAAAGACAGTGAGAAATATCCTAAGATGGGGAGAGAGCACAGTTTAAAACAATCTTCTAATGATTACTTTCCCTTTTTCCTTTTCTATGTTGGGCATATTCCCCCCTCCCCAAACTTTTTTTTAATAAAAAGTTGGCTACTCACCCAACAGTCTTTTGTTAGTGCAGCTTTGGGAAATAAACAGGGGGTTAAGGATACAGACAAAGAAAGGTCACAGAAGCAAGGCAGTGAATGGAAATCGGGACTGGCAGTGAGAGGTGTCTGGATCCTGGAAGCCTCTCCCATGCCCCCACCACCCCAAAAACACCTGGGAAATTGTGGAGGGTCCTGACTTTCCCAGTGTCTACAGAATAGGGAGCTGAGCACATTTGCTTGATTACCCTAGAAGGCTGGCAAATTTGGGCTTCTCATTATTAACATCACCAACTCTTTTTTCCTTCAGCTAAAATAACTAGAAACTTGAATAACTATGACAGATGATAGCTATCAACAGCAGTTCCATAAACAAGGACACATAATAAGTAAATTTTGATGATGTAGGGAGAAGAGATTAAAAAGTTTAAAATGTTTAATGTTTTATATAATTGCTTCACAAGCATCAGCTCAATCAATTATTATAAAAATTCTGAAGCTGTAGAATCTGTTTTTTATTTTTAATGAGAAAAGTAGACTCAGATACACTAAGGAACTTGTCAAAGGACAACAATGAGTACAGGCTTTCCACTACTTTTCGAAAAATCCCAAGCCTCAGGAGGGAGGGGAGAAGACAAATTTGACCTACTTCAAATTTTGCCTGTACCTCTCCTGAACAGATAAATCAAGTTAAAAATTGACTATATACTTAGTATTATTGCAGCTGCTATTTAAAGATACTAATGAGTGTAATTCGGTAATGTACAGATTTTTAAAAAAAAATTTTGCCCCAAATTAATGTATATTCTAAAAGAGGTTACACTTCAGCATGATTATTTTATCAATAGTTTTACAATGAGACACATTCCCTTCCATATTGGTTCTGTCTTTTTCTGTGACATTTTAATGAAAAAAGTGGATTATTTTAATAAACCTAGTTCTATAAAAGGAAGTCTTTAAGCCAAAATGAAATAAATGCTAGGCTGTAAAAATATCATCATATTATTAAAGTACTGATGGAAGTATGGGGCCTAATCACAAATGAGGCAAGAATCTAATGCAATTTAAAAGCAAATATTCTGGGGAAAGTCAAAAGAAATGGAACCTAGGAAATGAACCATTAAGGAGAAGAGACAACTACAGTTTATAAGTTATATGTTCATGATAAAAATATATGGGCTAATGCATTCAAAAGTCTATGCATGAATGAGTGCCCACTATGTATCTCTGTATTATGTCTTTAAATTTTGGTTTCCTTATAATCACCTATTAGAAGCACAGTTTTGGTACCAAATTTCTATTTCCCAAGTATGCAATTTCCCCCCTATTGGTGGTGGTTACTATTTATATGCCTGGTGTTGGAAAAGCCAACTTTTCATTGCTTCCTGGTTTTTAGTCATAAACAAATGAAAATCCATTGATTGAACACTGGTGGTGGTAATCTTACTGTTTTGTCAGCCTTCCCATTAAATTTTATTTGAGATAATCTGATATTTTATATTGAATTAATAGCTTTTTTTCCTTACATGTTGGAACTGTGAAAAGTTTTCCTGTACCTGTGAATACAAGGTACAGTTCTGAAAAAAATGATCATTCCAAAAAATTATAAAACAATGGATACAAAACCCTATACAATCAGAGCATCATATTAGCAACAATGTAGAATAAACACAGACTGGAGTAAGGAGCAAATATAGGAGAACCCTCTACACTTCTTCCTTTAGATTTTATTACCTGAAAACATTTTTTGACAGTTTCATCTATAATCATTTTTACTCAAGTTCAAATGAAAGGAATTTTTAAGTTGATCTATAAATATTTGAAAATGGCTATTTCATCAGACAACATGGATGGGGTACAGTGATTAAACCATTTATTCTACCACTTACCACTCATATTGCTAAGCTATGTGTACCTTACCATCCTTATCCTATATAATAAAGAGGTAATATTCAAATTAACCCTCATACAATCACAAGATGGCTGCCTATGACCAGGCCGGCAGGAGGGTTAGTGAGGGATGACCAAACGACTGAACAAGGAGTTTGCGTGGGGCGACCAGGCCGGCAGGGGGGTTAGTGAGGGATGACCAAATGACTGAACAGCAAGCTGCATGGGGCAACCAGGCTGGCAGGGGGGTCATGAGGGACAACCAGGTTGGCAGAGGGGGGCAGTTGGGGGCAACCAGGCCAGCAGGGGGGGGGCAGTAAGGGATGACTAGGCCGGTGGAGGAATGACAGGACGGCAGGGAGGGGGCAGTTGGGGGTGACTTAGCGGGCATGGGGAGCAGTTGGGGGTGATCAGGCTGGCACGCAGAGGCAGTGAGGGGTGATCAGGTTGGCAGAGGGGGGCAGTTAGGGGTGACCAGGCAGGCAGGTGAGCGATTAGAAGCCAGTGGTCCAGGATTGTGAGAGGGATGTCCGACTGCTGGTTTAGGCCTGATCCCCAGCAGTCAGACATCCCCCAAGGGGTCCCGGATTGGAGAGGGTGCAGGCTGGGCTGAGGGGATCCCCTCGCCATGCATGAATTTTGTGCACCGGGCCTCTAGTAGATAAATAAAGATAATGAGAATATATATAGCTCATAGGTTTATTTGAGGCATAAATAAGCATCTGAATGGTGAAAATAGAACTTGGCACATAGCAACTCAATCAAAATTTGTTATTTATTGTTTCTGGTTTTCAACTTAGTATAATTTTTTATGTTGAATGTATTAGTCAAAATATTTTTAACTGGCCCTAGCCGGTTTGGCTCAGTGGATGGAGCGTCGGTCTGCAGACTGAAAGGTCCCAGGTTCGATTCCAGTCAAGGGCATGTACCTTGGTTGCAGGCACATCCCCAGTAGGGGGTGTGCAGGAGGCAGCTGATCGATGTTTCTCTGTCATCAATGTTTCTAACTCTCTATCCCTCTCCTTTCTTCTCTGTAAAAAATCAATAAAATATATTTAAAAAAAATATTTTTAACTGTAAGTTTTTTGCCAAGCTCTAAACACATAGAAGTTTGTTTTCTCACTTAAGAAATTTGGAAATAGGCAGTTTCCTCAGAGGCTCAGCAATGTCAGGGTATTAGTCAATGTTTCTGGCATTATTTTGGTTTCTGTGACCCCAACTCCTATTCATGATCACAAGATGCTACAGCATTATATGAGAGTATTCATAGCAAGGAGGAAGGGGACAGGCAAAAAAAAAAAAAGACTTCTTTTTCAAAGAAGATTCTCTTTATGTCTTATTTTTTCAACTAGATTGCATGCTCAACTGTAGGCTAATAAAGAATGAGATTCCTAAGATTGATAGAGACTAGTAGGAATTTATTCCCTAGGCTTGGTGCTGGGGGACTACTACCCAAATAAAATTGTGGTTTTGTTTACAAGGCAGAAGAGTGGAAACATATTGACAAGACAAATGATAGGGCCACTTGAGTGTTTTGTTCCAAAGGTCCCCTGTGATAAAACTTGACTAACCACGTAGAGCTGAATTATTACTGGCCTGTTAGTTCCTTGTTATTTCAATAAATAACAAAAGGAGACCAGGACTTATTATTTGTTTTTGTTTGTTTGGTTTTTTGCTTCTGAACAAGAAAATAAAGAACAGGTCTACACAATTGTATAAGGAAATTTAGTGTATGTTGATATTCCCTTTTTCCTCAGTGGTAGTTTATTTTCCCTGAACAATCCAGATTAATGCTTTCATTCCTATATTCTATCTATCTGTTTATACATAGTCACTCAACACAAGTACAAATATTTTTTTGTTTGTTTGTTTTTTAAATAAATTGGACAATAAATAATCCCTATCTATTATGAATTACATATATAGGGTGTCCCAAAAAATGTGTACACATACTTTGAATAATTATAAAGAGTGTTTATTAAAATATATTTCATTTTCAAAATTGAGCAATCAGCTGTTAAAGTGTATATACATTTTTTGGGATACCCTATATAACTGAGAGGAAAAAGATTTTTCCTGATTATGTAAGATATCTTATAATGCTCTCATTTTCAAAGTTCTGCATATAGCTGATTTCCAAGACAATTACTCAGCAGTGAATGTTAAATAGATGGACATGTATGTAAAATTGCATGTGAAAAAAATTGTATGTAAAACAAAAGAATGGAAAACCATACTCATTTGTAAATAATGCAATCAGTAGATTTAAGGTCTTCGTTCTTTCAAAATTCAAGGAATTTGATTACTTTTCATTGAGAATATAGTCAAATATGAAAATGTCTATTCACAAAATAAAAATAATTTGCTAGGCTTGCCCTTAGGTTTTGTATTTAGTTTATTTTTAGTCTGTTTTCCACTAGGCAGGAGTTCTACCTTAGTATTCTTCTTTTACCCGCTGCTGCCTTTGGCATAATGCACACCAGAAATCTCCTAATTTGTTGTGAGTATTCCTTTACACCAATGGTTTCTAAGGTATCATAGCAGCTGGCAGTGATACAAATATTCATGAGAACATCATGTGATCATTAATTCATTTTATCCCCATTTGGCTGTTCCAGCCGCATGTAGCTAATATTATATAATACAATTATGTTACTATATGAAACTGGTCCAAGAACACAAGAATACTGTGGTAAAGAATTGAAAGATATTTGAGATGTGTTAATACAGAAACAGAATTAAGTTCCTTTATGAGGGACTTTCAGCTTATAAATTAAGATGCATAATTTATTCTCATAAAAGGTTTCACAAATGATTTCAGTAACATGGATTTTCAGCACTTTTGAGAAAACAATAACTGTAGTTTCTGCCCAAATAATATACTGACCAAACTCTTCTATGGACTAGGTAACCTATAAGAAGCTACGTAATTCACACATGAGAACATGTTGATAAGATAATGTACAGAGTTAGACATTAGGCAATGGTTTCTTTTCAGGAGATATTTAGTTCAAAACACTCTGCAAAAAATTAAACTAAAACCCACAGATAAATACCTTTCAATCCAAGGCTTCATTTCTGGTGAGAGAATAGAAAAAAAAATATTATGGCCATCAGCCCTGAGAGGTGTGGTGACTATATTCAGAGACTGTGATCTGTGGTCTCCTAGCTTTAATTGGCCTCCTGGGGTATATAGAATGCTGTGAGTTTGTCACACTTGTAGAGATCTTGGCACAAACTATTTACAGCTGTTTGGAGCCTTAACATACAATAGAAAGAGCCTGCTGGGCCTGGCATTTGCTGACACAGCCTTGGAGTCAATGGAAAAGTCTGGCTTCTCTTTTGAGGTCCTCATAGTGAAGGATTTGCAGACTGTAAAGTATACAAAAACCTAAGAATCGACCTCAGCACAGCCAAAGCTCTTCTCTGCAGGGCTCCAGCGAGTCTAGTACACTTTTTCTGCAAAGCCCTGGAACATTTTCACTTTCTCCACTTGAATAGGGTCCTCCACAATAAAAGACTTTAGAATATTTTGCCTATATTTACCTCGAAAAGAGATTATGAGAGAAGACCCCATAGTACAGCTAGTGGTTTGAATCCAATGCACAGGCATGTTTATTTGTTGTTTGTATCCTCACAGTGTTTCATTTTCCTTTGTTTAGTTAATCTGAATTAGTTGCCAACTTTTAAAAGTCAAGACATTTCACATTTTTTTTAAAAAAAAAATCCAATTCATTTGGTTCTCTGGAAAAATCAGATCTGGCAATGTGAAGTCTGAGTTCCCTCTTGGCAACAGATGACTGGGCCAGGAAGCAGTTGCCCTCTTTGGAAAGGACATAGGTCCCCTCTGGAAGGCCTCCTGCATTTACATTCCCTGCCTGAAACTAGTAGGCACTTGAATTAGCAACCACTATAAATAAAATATGTCTTTAAAATTCAGGTTTCAAAAATAAAGAACAATAAGGAATGATATTATAAACAACATAACCACCTCTTAATTACCTTAAATAACTTTCCTTTTTTGCTTAAGAGTTTTTAAGGAAGTAAAACGTTAGCTCAGCTGGTGTAGCATTGACCTATGAATCAGGAAGTCACAGTTTTATTCTGGTCAGGGCACATGCCAGGGTTGTGGGCTGGATCCCCACTAGGGGGCATGAAGGAGGCAGCCAATCAGTGATTCTCTCTCATCATTGATGTTTTTATCTCTCTCTCCCTTTCCCTTCCTCTCTAAAATCAATAAAAATATATTTAGAAAAATAAAGAAGTAAAACATTTTATATAAATTTAAGCTCCCTGTTGATCCATCCCAAGTCTCAATTCTTTTTTCAACTACATAGATAAGCTACTGACTTTAGTCTTTATCATTTTCCTGCATCCTTTTTTTACTTCTATTATGTAGCTATTTATGCATTTTAAAAAATTGTACTCTTTGCAAATTTTTAAAGTTTTATATATGTATCCTTCTGCACCTTGCCTCATCCACTCAAATTTACATTGTTAAGATCTATCCAAGCTGAAACATGTAACTCTAGTTAATTCATTTAAACAGATCTATAATCTGCTGAAATTTATTTTGTAATCTATTTTGTGACTGTACCTCTGTTTACTTATCTATTTTTCTATTGCTGAAAATGTGTCCTTTGCAATTTTTCACTATTACAGACAATGTTGATTGGAAAATTCCTGTGCACATGTGGGCATGTGTACAAGAGTATCTTTATGATATACCTATCACAAAATTGCTGGGCCTTGAGGTATACTTATTCTCAGTTTTTCAGATATTGCCAAATTTCTCTCCAACATTATTTTATATAATTTACCCTCCTATCAACAGCATGTTAGAGTTCTTGATATTCTTTTTCCATGCTAATACTTGTTACTTTTTCTTTTTTGATAATTTATTGGAAGTAAATTATGTTTTGTTATTGTTTTAATTGCATTTTCTTGATTACTAGTGAGAGTGAACCTCTTTTTGTAAATTTATTGGCCTTTTAAGTTATTGAGATTTACTTGGTTGTTGTTTTTTGAAATCTTGGTTACAACATGTTTCTTCTTGCACTTATGGCCACCATTTGCAAGACTTAATATTTGAGCCACATTCATCTCACAGATTATTCTGTCTGACCACTGATGCAGCCCCACCCATTCTCCCACGCACATCACTCCTGTTTACTACATTCAACTCATTGTCAACTGGATATCAGTATGAGAAGCCAACCGCACCAGGACAGCTGTTAATACACTGATACTAATCCAGTGATGTCAGTGGTTATGTTGGCATTGTTCTACCTTCCCATTGACCTGAAATTCTCATTTTTCCTCTCTTTGTAAAATTTTGCCTAAAATCCTAAATTTTCTATTTTTGCTCTTTTAACTGTCATTCTAAATTAAGAATTGGCTATCTATTTTATTAATAACAGTAACTATTTTTTCTGTTTATTGTTTCTCATAGGATTTGAATTTTTTAAAATATATTTTTATTGGTTCAGAGAAGAAGGGAGAGGGAGAGAGAGATAAACATCAATGATGAGAGAGACTCATTGATCAGCTGCCTTCTGCACGCTGCCCCACTGGGGATAGAGCCCGCAACCCAGGCATGTGCCCTGATCAGGAATCGAACTGTGACCTCCTGGTTCATAGGTCGGTTGACGCTCAACCACTAAGCCACACTGGGTGGGCAAGATTTGCATTTTTAAAGATGAAGGGTAAGATAAATACATAGCAGCCACAGCACTGTCCATGTGACTTTTCTTTTCCAGCTACTTCATTTCAATGAAGGTAGTTTCTGTTTCTTTCTTTAATAAAGTTAAAGGAAAAAAAGGGAATATACTAAATATGTCACTAAGAATTAGTTTCTCAAATAAAATTTTCTTGCAGCATCAGAAGGGCAGCTCTCTGCCCTGCTGCCCATATGTTAGGCCAGTGAATAACAGACTTTTATAGTAAGCCGGAGTTAGTGGGTCTGGACATGATCTGCCAGCTATGAGGCAATGTTTAGGTTAAAAGATCTGTCTCAGAGACCGGGAATGCTGAAACATGGGTAAAGAAAATAAATGTTGTGAGGGACATTCACTTACAGAGAGCATATTTGTCCCATATAAATACCTTGCTAGCCTAGAACAATCCAGAGATTTAACCTCTGAGGCAGCAGCTAAAGCAGAGAGTAATGGAAGTGATGACAATAAAAGGGAGAAGGGAGGGGATGACTGGAATGTTCATGGGATTGTGATATTTTGTTTTCTGAGAGAAGTCCCCAGGTAAGAAATCACACAGGGGGCTGTTAATATAATCAACATTTAGTCAGTAGCTACTATATGCCAGATACAGTGCTAGACAATAGGAATGTAGTAATGACTAAGACAGGAACATACAGTATGATAGGAAAGAAACACACTTATAAAAAATGTGCTACATTAGTGGCTTATACCATACTAGAGGCCTGGTGCATGAATTCATGTACTGGTGGGGTCCCTCAGCCTGGCCTGTGAGGATAGGGCCAAAACCACTCTCCGATATCCCCCGAGGGGTCCCAGATTGGGAGAGGGTGGTTCTCGGGTGATGCACCCCGGAATTGGGCTCCCTCCTCTCTGGTTCTTGGTGCATCACCCAAGAACTGCAGCTGCCAAGTCACCACAGCTCAGCAGCTCCTGCGTTTAGCGTCTGTCCCCTGGTGGTCAGTGTGCATCATAGCTACCAGTTGGATGGTCGGACGGTCGCTTAGGCTTTTATATATATAGATAGTGGTCACACGAAGGAATAAGTAACTTTTTATTGAGTATCAAGGAAGACATCACAGATGAGAAGTGCCTGAACTATAAGTGGCAGACACTGTTGACTGCTGCTGACTTAGTTGAGTTCTCACAAAAGCAGACCTCAAGACAATGATTTGGCGAGATCCCAGGAAGGACTGAAGAAGTGAGATGCTAAAGGAGGGAAAGTCATTGACATGCATGACTACCAATGTGAGCAACCAGGGCTCCATCCTACTGGTGACCTTCTGGAAGATAGTATAGGAGAAATTATATAAGAGTATCTATGACAGGATTAGATGAGGGTATCTTATGTAAGACTCAAAAAGTACAAATCTGGTGAATGTACTGACAATTTTTAAATTAAAATGGAAACATACTCTTTATAAAAGATACCGGAAGTGAAAAATGAGCCAAAGCCATTTGTCAACCAAAGATTTAGTATCCAGAATATATGAAGATTCCCTCCAAATCAACAAGAAAATAAAAAGCAAATTGCATTAGCTTCTAGCTCTAAAACTGCTAGACCTTCCTCTGCCAGTTATATTTAATTTTTTAAAAAAATAGATTTTTATTGATTTAGAGAGAGAAGAAGGGAGAGGGAGAGAGATATAGAAACATCGATGAAAGAGAGACACCAGTCAGCTACCTCCTGCATGCCCCCTACTGAAGACTGAGCCCACAACCCAGGCATGTGCCTTGACCAGGAATCAAACCAGTGACCTCTTAGTGCATGGGTCAATGCTCAACCAGTGAGCCACACCAGCTGGGCTATATTTAATTTTTAAGGGGTTCCCCAAAATATCAACTAACATTATAATAAAATACTGATTTTAAAAAGAGTATTAAGAACTATAATTCTGACAAATAAATAAAGCATATCATTTAATAAGTACTTGTAACCCCTGATTAAGAGGTTTACGATTCTGTCTTAAAGATATTGCCGTGTAATTGAGGAATCAAGGCATAGGCACATTAAAAATAACTACTGCAATTAAAACTGAAAAAATGAGAAGTAGTCATTTAACAAATATTTATTTAGAAGCCCGGTGCATGAATTCGTGTACCAGTGGGGTCCCTTAGCCTGGCCTGTGGGATTGGGCCAAAATCGCTCTCTGACATAGCTCGAGGGGTCCCGGATTGTGAGAGGGCGCAGGCCAGGCTGAGGGACCCCACCGGTGCACGATCAGAGCCGGGGAGGAACACAGGAGGTTGGCCAGCCAGGAAGGGACCACAGGAGGGCTCCAGGATGTGTCCGGCCCATCTCACTCAGTACCGATCTGCCGGACCCCAGCAGCAAGCTAACCTACCAGTTGGAGCGTCTTCCTCCTGGTGGTCAGTGGACATCATAGCAAGCGGTTGAACGGCCTTAGCATATCATTAGTATATTACGCTTTGATTGGTTGAACAGATGACCGGACACTTAGCATATTAGGCTTTTATTATATAGGATTATGAACTCTGTACCAGGCACTGCACTAGGCACTCAGTATCCAATAACTAATAAAGCAGATATGATCAGCCTTTATGGAGCCTATACTCCAAAATTTAAAGAAAAGTAAATAAGTGATTAAGTGGAATCATTAAAAGTTCTGTAAAAACAACTGTCAGGTTGCTAAAACAGAAATTAAAGAGGACACCTCTTTTAGATTGGGCCATCAGCACAGGTCTGTTTGAGAACGTGACACGACTAAAAGGAGAGGAGAATCAGTCAGGACAAAGGTGAAAGAAAATATGTTCTGGGAAGACATGTAAAGACCTGAGGTGGGAAACAGCTTGGCCCTCTTGAGTAATAGAAAGGAAGCCAGTGTGGGTAAATATAGTAAAAAGCCAGAGACCTGAGATAAGGCAAAAGACCCTTGGTATAGTCTGCTGGCAGATGGAGGCGTGGAATATGCTATATTACATCTCTTTCTTAACTACTGAAGTGATGGAATTAGAAAACTGACCTTGGCTCTTCAAACAGCAGTAAGAGTAGTACAAGATCTAACTATGACATTCCAAGAGAATTTTACATAAAAATTTTAATAAAGAGAAAAATTTGTGTTGTTTTATAAAGTTCTCATATCCCATTCTCTGTCCGAAAATAAAGAGAAGCATATAGCCTTGCTGATTTGTGTTTTTGTTAAGTTAGAAAATGACAAAAGCCCACCTCTCAGTGTCCCAAATAAGAAACATTGTAATTGGATATCAACACTAATATTCATGTGGGTTACAAAAGAATGGGTAAGGCTGTACTCCACCCCACCTTTGGAAGAAGTCACCAACCACATTCACAGACCTTAACCATAAGTGAATCTTATTTTATCTTTCCATCTTAAGATGGGGGAGGGGCAGGATAGGAATAGCAATTGCCACTATCCAGGTTTCTAAAATAATGAAATCTTACCAGCTGAGGTCTGAGGAACTGTGTGAGTAAAGTTTCGTTATTACTTAATATTAACTTGGATAAAAATAATAAAGGGAATTTTGGTGAAAACCTCTTGGCTGACTTCTTCCTCTTGGAGTTTGAATCCCCATTTCACTTGTTAATGAAAGAACCAATCAATTAGGGCTTGACAAAGAGGAGGTGGACAAGGGGCCTGATTATATCTGCCCTTGAAACCAACGGCATGGAGATTGGATTTTTAGCTAAATGCAATGGAAAGCCATTGAAAAGTCTTAGCTTAGAAAATAATTTGGTTCATGTTTTAAGAAGCCGTATGTTTTAAGAAGTAACACAGGCAATAAATTCGAAATGGAGAGATTAGTGTGTGCTGATCAGAGGGGGGGGGGTGGTGTACTTCTCAGTGGTTATAAAACTGGGACTTTAAAAATCTGGGTGAAATTAGACAAGCCTGGGAGAGAAAAAGCAAGAGTAAGTGCAAAAAATGAGAAAAGGTTCTGAAGTGGGCTGGGGTGGGAGAAAATAGGGTACATACCCATCTGACTCAGGCTACTAAGTTCTGATCAAATTATAATGGACTTTGCACATCAGACTTAGGAACATTTAGGTAATAGGAAACTCCGCAAATGTCATATGCATGATATAATGGAACTAAACCTTCAGAAACATGAATTTGGCGGATATGTGATGGGAGGATCCATTTGAAAGTGGACAAGAAAGTAAAAAACTAAATAAGAAAATAGCAACAAAATAAAGTCTGAAGTAAGATATACATTTCCTTTTTAAAAACTTTGATAAGCTTGGCAATGGCAGTGTTATTCTTTGATTAGCAGTCCAGGGAGAAACAGAGCAAGAACCAGATAAATGCAGCTGAAGCTAGGACAAGCTGTAGGACAGGTCCCAAGGGAAGGTGACAAGAATAAAAAATCACAGTGAACATTCAACTTGGGTGGAGGTATGACTCAGTTGTATGCTGCGAATCTAATATGTAAGGTGGGGTACAGTGTCTGGTGTCACGTACTAGTATGTACGTTGATATAATCATTAGTCAGTGTCGTTAGAGTCAGGTAAGTGGTCGAAAGGCTGTGGGAATGAAGGGGAGGCACCCACAAGAAGGGGAACTGGCAGGCTAGGTTGTTCATTAAAATCCACGATGGAAGTTAAGGAGTAACTTAGCCATAATAAAAGTATCCAAGGTTGCATTTTGGATATTTTAACTTCAAGTAAGTAAAATACTAATTAAATATCCCAACCTTTGAGAAAAAGTGGTACCTAACCCATTGCAAGCCTTGGTTCAGGTGGTCTCAGGGCCTGGACTGATCTGAGACTGCTCACAAGAGGGAAGGAATGTGGTATGACGCAAAAGAGCCCGGGCCGGCGTGGCTCAATGGTTGAGCATAGACCTATAAACCAGGAGGTCACAGTTTGATTACGGTCAGGGCACAGGCCTGGATTGCTGGCTCGATCCCCAGTGTGAGGCATGCCGAGGTAGCCGATCAATGATTCTCTCTCATCTTTGATGTTTATATCAGTTGTTACCTTGAAGGACTATTATAAAAGCTGAAATACCTGTTCATTTCCTTAGTGCTTTAAGATAAAGAAGTCATGAGAATAAATGAGTATATATTATGTATGTACTGGGCCACAAACGGACATATACTAATGATAAATAACAAGGAACATCAGACACAAGGGTTCAGAACATGGAGTGAGTCTTTGGTAAGCCTGATCTTTATGCTCACTTCTGGAATGTTAGTGACTCATGGCATTTTAGAAAAGCCTTTCAGAGTCTAGGCAGAAACTATTATAAGCATCAGCCCCTTATAAAGACATTTGAAGAATAACAGAGTATCAAGTTGGCAGTTGGTGCAAAAAAAGTGGTCTACATTAATGAATCTGTACTCAGAAAAACCAAGTATGCTTATAGGAGCAGGGACTTTAAAGGACTGATATGCTACTTTGGGGTATAATGAAAGTAAAATTATGCATAAAAGAGAAGTTATTATAGAAGAGAAATGGTGGGTACTTAGAAAATTTTGTAGTAGAGCTATTGAAAGTTCCTAAAGAGTAAAGTAAGGAGAAGAAGGGATTGTTTAAGAAAAAAGTCCCTTCATATATTCACCTAAACCTCACCTAGAACCTGTATCTCCCCCATTGTTTTACTTACCATCCTAGAATGTAATTAACTATCTGGTTGTTTCCCCCATGAGTTCACAAGCTCCACAACAAGAGGAAGAAGTTCTAACTTGTCTAAAATTCTTGTTACTATCCCCAGAGTCTGGCAGTATTTGGCGCATAGAGGATCAATGAACACTTGATATTAAATGAATAATGAAGCTAGCATCATAGAAAGTACTGTAGCAACTCTTATGGAAGATAAGGTAAATATAAGAAATTTCATAGGGAGAAAAAAAGGAAGAGAGGCTATGCAACAAATAGGCAGACATGTTTTTGTTTTTTTAATGCCCTGATGTTTCATGTCTAAAAAAATGGGAAACCAACTTTTCCATCTATGACCCTGATGAAAAAGAGAAGAGATAAAAGAATGATTAATTCTAAGTTGTAGGTGAGTATACATTAAACTTTAAATTGTGGCCATAGTATATAGCAATTAGACTCAAGGTCAATTTAAGGTGAAAAGAGTTGTTATTGTACTTAGTTTATGACTTAAAAAGATAAATACCATTGGTTGTTTTACATATATGATCTAGTCTTGGAAAACTTTACATGTAAAGGAAAAAGAATCTTCCAGCATAAAATTAAAGTGTAATCAGGAACAGTAAAAACAATATTGCTGTTAATTCAGCACTGAAGAAGACAAGACTCTGGGTCAAAAGCCTCACAGACTAAGTTTAAGTTTGACAAATGTGGCCCATGGGAATTGTAGGATGACCTGGAGGTGTTGGAATTGGATGTACACATCTATTGCTATATGTTACAGCTGGATGATTTAAGAGACCCCCAAAGCTAATGAATATCACAAGGAACCAGAAACTCCCTTGACAGCCATGTATACATGTGTAAAATAACAAAGAATCTAAATGCAAGTGTTTGTACTTCATCACTCAGTCTGAAATTCTATCCAGTCCATTCAAGCCCAGAGAAATGTGCAGCTTTAGCAAAAATCAGTCCCTCTCTTGAAACAAAATATTAATGTTACCACTGATGCACCCACTTTTCTAGGCATTCTTTATTTCAGATGTTCTTAATAGAACTCTGACACTGCATCTAATCAATCCATATTAAAGGGCGAGCAATAGGACTTGACATTTCTTCTGGAAAATTACATGTGTTAATATAAAATCTGGGCATTTGCCACAGAGTTATTTTGAATTAAGTGAAAACTGCTGGTTAAGAAAACAAAAAATTTTGCCTGAAGAAAACTTGGAACTTTTATCCAGCTTAATTTGGTACTGAAACTCAAAAACCGAGACAGGATAAATACATTGCTTTTTCTATGCTGATATTTATGCGTCAAATGAAACTGCTTTTGCTGTTTGTGTCCTTGTGTTTTCTATGATACAGTTTATCCCACATTAAGTCTAACTTTAAAACAATAAACTTTTTAAAAGTAATAAAATTTAGCTTGAGGGAAAAATTGTCATTAAAGTTTGGGTGAATTGGGATAATAGGACAACCAGACACAGTACACAGTATCGTTCTAGAAAGGCTATGGTTATGTTGTGTTTAGGGTATATATTCTCCTAAAATATAAAATATTATTATATAATGCCAAGAATAGTTGTTACTATTATTAACTTCAGCCTGATAGAAAATATGTCATTAATGTCAGAATCATCAGCTTCAAGATTTGGACATTTAAAAGGCATTGCAGAATATATACTGCACCCCCACCTCTTTAATAATTATATTCCCTAATATACACTGGCCAAAAATTGATTTGCTAATACCATTAATTCAATCCAATCCATATTTGCTCAGTTTTTTGCAAGACAAAAACATAAGGTCATAATAAAAATCTCACATTGGCAAAGTCACATTTAATAATAGATTAGAGGAGCATACAGCTCAAAAGTTATATGCATCAACACTCCATGCTTCATGACAACGAAGTGTTGGCTGGCCTGAGAGAGTCAAAGTTTTGCCTGGACCTCACTAGCCTCTCCTTGCTCTCCACAAGCTCGTCAGTTTGGATAGCATCAGGATTTAGCCCTGGATCTTCTCTTCTCTGAATCCATGGTAATCTTACCCCCTTACAGGGCTCTACATAACATCTTCAACACGACAACTCTACCCAAACTTCACTTTTACATTTCTACTTGGATGTCACATGTCCACTTTAGAATATATTCTCCGGAGTTGTATTTTAAAAATACAACTGGCCTGCTTTCACTTCCCTGGAGGAACTAAAGTCTTTGCTCTTTCCAGACCTTTACACTTGTTCCTGGACTGCTCTGCTTTTCCTGCCCCTGTTGCCCTATGCTTGGTTATCCTAACGGGGGGACAAGAAACAAAGACTATGCTTTCCCTGACCACCTTCCTGAAATCTCTTTTCCCACTTGCTGTCCTCCCCACTGAGATTTTTTTCCTCTTAGCACTAATGACAGTCTGAAACTATCTTGATTTTTTAATATTTTGAATTCTATAAACACACTTTTGTTCTCCCACCTTTTGTAGTTGTGCCCTGCTCTCTCTTCAGCTGGAAGTCTCCATTGTCTGAGGGAGGATTAGGGTTGCTATAGCATGAATATGAGGAAAAGACGGAATCAGAAGTCTGCCTATTTCAGCAACAGCAGTTATGAAACACAAGCCTTTTGATTTAGAAAAGCTTTTAGGGGAAAGGGGGGTTTTGAGGAGGGAAATGTGTTTTCCTAAAGGTCTGAAGGAGTTTCAGTTTATGCATATATGACATTTTAAATAAGAAAATAAATAGAAAATAAAGAATTGTGGAAAAGTGTAAATGAGAGGGTGAACCGAGGTAGAGGTAAGGAGTTTTAATTAATTTGACCTTCTCTGCAGGGTGGACTTAAGGGTGGGAGAGACTGAAGGTCGTTTCTCCTGCCTCTGATAGAGCCTGAGTCGTACTCTCTGGGATTGACTTTTAGACTGTCTACTAGCAGAAAGTCTGAGCCAGATGGTCTAGTTGTCTTACCTGTAAAATAAAGGTAATATTTCCTACCTCAGAGAATCTTAAAGTAATTAATACATACACACCACTTAGAATACATAATAAGAGCTCAATATTTACTAGTTTTTATTACTATCTATCTAACAACCTCTCATTTGTTGTTTAAAATTGTAGTTAGTCCTCATCTCCTCTCTGAAGACTTTCTTTAAGTCTATCCGTTTTCTGATTTTCCTCCCTAAACATAGACACACATAAAGTATTTGATTTCTGTTCTTTTATCTACTGGAATTACTCAGTGGCATGAAGAAATTTACTGCCAATCCACAATTAGTAAACTACATAAGGGCGAGTTAAATTTTGCTCAATTACTGACAATTTGTTTTAAAGGAAAAAAGTTTTCTATAATGATAGCTTCTTGGAAGTATATTTAAATTAAATTGTGGAATTATAGGATTTTAAATTACAGGTAAAGTTTATTTTCTGAAAGGAATTTTATCAGACACACTGTTAACTTGATCTTTTTTTAAAAGAGCTCAGGAAGAGAATTTATATGCCATTCTCAAATGTTAAACTTCTATAAACTAAAAATTTCTCTAAGAGATTTATCAGTGGGAGGGGCAGTATACCTTCCATACATTCTGAATCTAATGTTAATGTTTTCATCTTATACTTATGGTACCATTATTGTAAGAACACAAAATCATATTCCAATTTTCTCAATTGCATGTTGCCATGACTTTCTCTACTGAGAGATTGCTTTACTTCAAAGTACATCACATTGACTTATGGGAACTTCTAGAAGTCATACTAATTATATGGACATGGAAAAATTACTTCGTTTTCCAGGGTTGCTTTATAGATAATACTTTATAGGTAATAGATTAGTATAAGTTGAGCAAGACAATAAAATAAAACTAAGTCAAAGAAATGATAAATTCTAAACCCGTGCCCTAAAAGTTATTTTATATCTTTTACCTTATAAGATTGTTACTAATCATTTATTATCAAGAGGTTTTTAAAAAATACATTTGAATCAATAGCTACAATTTCTAGAATCCTTTATAATTTGTCTAGCAAATTGGTATTGATATACAGGGTGGGACAAAAGTAGGTTTACAGTTGTGAGTACATGAAACATTGTGTTCTTATATTATTATCTATTAATTATTGTATTATATTTTGTATGAACAACTGTAAACCTACTTTTGCCCCACCCTGTATATCAGAAGATGACTCTGGAATTTCTAATAATCAATAAAAGTGATTTAGATCTGAAATTTAAATCTTTAAACAACTCTATTTTGGTAGTGCTGAATTTCATCTTTTGTCCTAGCAGTTAAAATATCAGTGATCTAAAAAATTTCATTAATATAATTATGATCTTTTGCTTTTCTTTATGAAAAACTTCTATCACTCATCCACCTTCATGTTACAGTTGGAACATACATTGTTTATATAAATACTAGAGGCCTGGTGCACGAAATATGTCACTTGTAGTGTCCCTAGGCCTAGCTGGCAATCAGGGCTGATAGGGGCCTTCCAGCTGCCAGCCGGGGCCTTCCTTCCCTGGCTGTTGGCTGCTGGCAGGGGCCTTCCTTTATTCCATGCCACCCCCTGGTGGTCAGCGGATGTTATAGCAAGAGATCGAACTCCTGGTCTCCCGGTTGAACTCCCGAGGGGACATTTTGCATATTACCTTTTATATATATATATATAGTCATTTCTTTCAAAGTGTCTTTGTTGCAGCAGTAAACATATTTAATTTCTACTCTTGGAATGTCCTCTCTCTTCATACCTTATTTTCTACCAGATATACTTTTCTTTCTGCATCAAATCTCCTTCAAATTTCACCTTCTTTCCCAAACTTCCCAAACTAAATATCAACAAAATATAATGATTTTCAACCTAAATATAACAAAGTGATCCAGCTTAATGTAAATATATTCTTTTTTTTTTTTTTTTTTTTGTCTAACCCAATAATCCCACTCCTATTCTAGAGCTCTGACCTTGAATGGCCCTCAGCCTCTATTTTCTCATCAACCTCTACCTGTCTTGCATTCCATTCCCTCAGGGCTTTCACATGATGATTAGATCATCTGAGAAACTAATTTGAGCTAATGTAATGTACTGAGGTAATACTGCCTATGGTCATGTGATAGGATGAGCAGAAAACACAGAATCTGAGAATGTATGAGCTCAGAGGGCAGAGATCAGCAGTCACTCCACAGGGGAACTGGATCTAGCTACTCAGATTCTACCACAATTAGGAAAAAACTTTGTTTCTGGTTTGTTTTATAGCTTACTATATATTTTTTAAGTTTTGGTACTTCAAGACAAACAAATTTAATGACTAATAAAAATCTTCATTTAGAGAACACAGCATTTAAAATATTCCATGGAATAAGTAGGTGTTATTAGAACTAAATTTAATGAAATTATACTTAAGTAGTGATTATAATACATGACTTTTGATTAGATATTACTTTCCTTGAGCATATTCTGATGTACCAACCTAAAGGCCAAGTGACTTCATACTTTCCAGAATGGCAATTTCCCAGCATAACACACCCTGGAATGTATTATTGTGGTTTCAAAATGGTCTGTGTAGTGGCAAATTTGTCATAATTACAATGTTTTGCAGAAAATAATAATGTGCCTATTAAAGTATTAAGTGAAAATTAGTCCTAAGTATAAATGTTGACATGTGTGGAGATTTATACCTATATCAATACAATATACTTTTACATTCATATTTTATATAATTATATGTAAGTTTACATAAATAGATATATATGATTCATATGATTTATATATTATTATATATGCATATATAATTTTAAACTCACTTTAACTTTTTCCAGATTTATTTCATACTCTTTTCTCCATGTAATTTATTTAGCTGGTATCCAATTTCTTAAATATAAAACTTCTGAGGTGACTGATGGACCAAGAATAAAGTAAATGAGGTACTCATGAATTTAAAAAGCAAACAAACAAACACCTATGTTAGTAAGGATAAGGAATAACAGGTGAGTTCTCTCACTACTGGTGAAGATGTATGTTGATACACTTTTCTCTGAAAGTCAATTTGGTCTTTACAGCAAATATGTTAAAATTATGCATACTTTTTCATCTAAAAATATCCCCTTCTGGAGATTCATCCTAAGGAAATAATTAGATAAAAATATAAAGTTGCATATACAGGAATGTTCATTGTAGCACTGCAAAATATCACATTAAAGTAATGGCAGTCATCTAAAAGTACAAAAAGAAGAGCGCTGGCTGGTGGCTCAGTTGGCTGAGTGTGGTCCTATGCACTGAAAGGGTGCCAGTTCAGTTCCTGGCCAGGGTACATGTGGGAGGCAACTGATCGATGTTTTTCTCTCACATCGATGTTTTTCTCTCTTTCTCTCCTTTGCTCTCTCTCTCAAATCAATAAGAAATATATTTTAAAAAATTAAAACTACAAAAAGAAGAGCTTGATTAAGTATATTATGGCATAGAGCTACAATAAATAATTCATGCGTTAAAATGATTATGCAGATTATATATATTAACATTGGAAATATTTATATATGTTTAATGAAAAGTGATAGTAAAAATATTATATATAGTATGACCCTATTTTATTTTTAAAATATAAATTTATACAACTCTCTCTCTGGGTGTGCCCTTCTTCATGCATGAAAAAACTCTACGCTTAGAGCACTGGTGAATTTTCCATGATGAAGGAAATGTCCTATATCTGTGTTGTCCAATATTGTAGCCACTTGTGGCTGTTGAGCACTTGGAGTTTGGTTGGTATAACTGAGGATCTACATTTTAAATTAAATTTAATTTTAATACCACATGTGGCTAGTGGCTATCATATTGGGCAGCGAGAATCAAAATGAATATATACCATGATGTTTTGATTCACTGGTTTTTCTTTTTGCCTTTATGATTTCTAAGGTTTATAAATGAACAGGTATTACATATGTGATTAGAGAATAAGGATTCCTTTTTGAGGGGTCAAGAAGGGAGGGAATTCAAGCATAGGTCTAGAAGTCTGAAGGCCTGGATTTGAGTACTGATTCTGCAATTTATTGGCTACATTGATTTTTTTCTTAAAATTTCTAAGCTTGGGCAATACCTGCAATATTTCTTATATTATTTCATGCTGTTTTGATTAAATTATTCAATGTTTATGCCAATGTATTCATTAAGATAAAGTTAAGAGTTAAGAATCCTTTATATTGGAATTTCTATGTGGAAAATGAAAGAATGGAAAAAAAGAAATGTAAGAATATGGAAATCAATAATGATTATGATGTTTATAAAATAGTAAATAAAAATTAAAAGCTTGCATAGAGTGAAAGAAGAGTCTCCACTTTTAATAAAAGTAAATGAAATTACTTGAGACAGAGTTATTAATGTGAATAAAGCCTTTGGCATGTGTCTTATTGTTAACCATTAACCATTTTAATAAGGCATAATCCAAACAAAAACATTTGCCTAAGAATATCTCACTGATTAGATGAGTTATCCAATACATTAATAGAAGCCAGGCACTCTCATTTTATTAAATTTCACTAATTAAATTTTAAAATCTGCATGGCTATACAATAAAAATATAGCTTTTTGTATGCCCAGTATATAATAACATACATAAAAAGCAGTGTTTTAAGAGACTGGTAAAGGATCTTCTTAAGATAATATTTTGCAAATTTATAAGAATCCTACTCAAAGAGTTCTTAATTCAATGAAAAGGGTCATTGCTTCATGAGGTCAGCAGAAATGCTCTGATAGCAGTACTTTGAAAAACATAGCAACACTTTTAAAACATTTACTTAGAAGTCAGATGAACACAAAATTATAAATTTTATATTTATAAATGAAATCAGGCATAGAGTATAATGGCACTTGGAAGCTAACACTTAAAGCAACTCAAAAAGCTCTTTCTCTAAAATATCCATAGGAAATAATGTATTTAACACGACTGAATGTATCTTAGGATATTCTTGCAGAGTTCAAATAAGAAGCCAAAAGAAATAAGGTATAATTATGCAGAAAATAAAAGAAATGGAAAGATGTTTTATATTAAGTATGAGAAATAAAATAAAAAGAATATCTCAACTGTCCTAGTGATTAGATTGAAGTGTTATTATTTACTTTTAATCTCTGTCTGAGAAAAACTCAATTGTTATATGATTTGTGTAGGGGGCTACAAATGGATGAAAGAATGCTCTAAAATATATGAGAACATAGATACTTTTCTAAACTGAGTTCTCAATTTGCAAGTTTCAGTTCTTCCCTTTTAGGTTTCTTAAGGAATTAGCTGAAGTCATCACAAGCCACTAACAATTATTTTCAAGACATGGGGAGAATGGCCATGTGCCAATGGTCTAGGTCAGTGGTCGGCAAACTGCGGCTCAGCAAACCGCGGCTCACGAGCCACATGCGGCTCTTTGGCCCCTTGAGTGTGGCTCTTCCACAAAATACCGGCTCTTCCACAAAATACCGACTTCTGCACATGGGCCACGAAGTTTCAATCGCACTGTACGTGCACGCCCGCACATGGTATTTTGTGGAAGAGCCACACTCAAGGGGCCAAAGAGCCGCATGTGGCTCGCGAGCCGCGGTTTGCTGACCACGGGTCTAGGTTATATGTGCTTATTAGGAGGGGAAAATAACAATGTTAGAAGCTATAGATTCACAACATTAACTACATAACTCAGAAAACACCAATACATATTTCAAGATATAGATTTGCAGTCATTTAGACCATGACAAATAAATAAAACAAAACAAAAGCCAATTTGGCACTTTTATTTTCTTTGAATGTTATGAAAAACTACCATAAACGATAATTTCTAAGTTTTTGCATTTGAGTAAAAGAAAGTATTATTAAAGTGATTTGTAGTTTATAAAGTATTTTGCAAGTCACTTTTTATAGTTTTACCATGAACCTATGAGTTAAGATTAAGGTGAGAATTTTACAGGTGAAAAAAAATCAGAAAATTAATATATTCATTTAAGGTAAGTGGTATTGGTGGGGCTTAAACCTAGCTTTCTTGATTTTTAAAGCTAGTCTCCTGGCCTTCATGACTCCTTTGAGGCAGAATCATTCCAAGTATATAGCATGTTGATTGATCCAGATACCTTTCCTTTATGCATTCCCAGAGCTAGCAAATGAAGGCCTAATGAATCTTTTCTGCCCCCTATTCTGTACCCGACCCCTCAAATAACATAGGCAATATGGGTACTTCCTACTACCCAATTATTCTTGCTTTGAGGTAGGCACACATACCCTTCTGTTTGGAATATAGCAGATCATTACCATACACTTAAAAAATAAACTGCAGTCTAGACCTGCTGAATCTTTTAACAATATGTAATATCAAACCCATATGTAAGTGTTATTATAAACTGCTGTTCGAAATTGTCAGAGAACTATTGTCCTGGGACAGCAAATCATCAGACCCACATAATTACTTGGTTTTAAAGCAAAACTTGTAACAGGAAAGAGATATTTGGTGTGTCACTTGCAATTGTCTGGTTCTTCTCCTTTCCTGAGAATTCTTAATGAAAACTCAGTCTGTGATTGATCAGTAAAGTATCTGTGATTGTATAACACTAGCACAGACAGTAAATTTGTGACTCTCCAAGTAAAACTCTATAATAATAAAAGGATAATATGCTAATTAGAGCAGATGCATTTTGGACGTCATTCCGGACATCCCTCCTGATGAAGCCGGGGCCAGGGGAAGCCAGCCCAGGTCCCTGGTGCCTTCTGGCAGCCGGAAGAGGGAAGCCCAGGTCCTGGGTGTCAGAGAGAAGCCAGTGCCGGCAGCCCGGGTCCCGGGTGCTGGCAGGAAGCCGGTGCCGGCAGCTGGGGGAAGGAAGGCCTACTCCTGCACGATTTTTCATGCATCAGGCCTCTACTATAAAAGAAAATAAAATTAAAGCTGCATTTACTTGTGTGTGTGTGTGTGTGTGTGTGTGTGTGTGGTGTGGTGTGGTGTGGTGTGTATGTGTGTGTGTTCAACAAGTATATCCTTGCTTTCCAGGGCTGCCTAGATGTGTTTTCATTTCCTCTGGTACAAGTGAGGGTGAAAGCTCATATAATGATCTCCAAGATTTCCCACATAGTTGAAGCCTTCCTACATGTATGATGGGACATGTGAGTACAAGAAAAGGTCAACTGTCTCCTTATTCCTCAGGAACAAGCTAGCTCATAAAGCAGGCATGCTTTCCCCCTTTTCTTATTTATGTGGAAGGAATTTCACAAAAGTTATTTCCAACCTGTGAAAGAAGTTAAAATAATAAGCATGTTGGTGTTGAGGAACCTTTTAGTCAGGCCTCTCTTTCAAGAATAAATTTGAAATCTGGTAAATCTGAGCTGTGAAAACAACTGTTCTTTATAATTCTGACAGAATATATGTCCATTTCCTTCATAGGGTAAAAAAACAAAATCCAAAGTAACTTAGTTACATATTAAATAATCTTTTTTTAATTTTCATGTTAATAATATACTAACAGTGATATTGAAAGAGTAAGCATATAATAAATGTAAAATTTATGTTCAAATTAATATATGAATTAGCTTTTAATGTCTGAATATCTCTTGAACATTTATTATGTGCTAAGCATTAAGCTAAGTGCTTTATCTACATTATCTTGGTTACTCCCATTAGTAATCCTGAGTTTAAAAAGGGATTATCTCTAATTTACACATTTATTCTCCATATTAGCACATCCCATATGTTCTATAGATCATCAGTTCTAAAAAATGTCCAATTAGCCTAGATGGTGTGGCTCAGTGGTTGAGCATTGACCCATGAACAGGAGATCAAGGTTCGATTCCCAGTCAGGACACATGTCCTGGTTGCGGTTCAATCCCCAATAGGGAGTGTGCATGAGGCAGGTGATTAATGATTCTCTTTCATCATTGATGTTTCTATCTCACCCTCTCCCTTCCTCTCTCTGAAATCAATTAAAAATATATTTAAAAAATAAATAAATAAAAAATAAAATATCTTAAAAAAAAGTCCAATGAAAAAGAGAGCCCTTTGGTCAAAATCTGTTATCATTGTTCCTCTTGAAGAGATTTAAAATATATTCTATAAGGAATATGAAAATTAACCATATAAAAGGCTGAAAAAGAAAACAAATGTAGTATTTTTAATAACTACAGAAAAATAATTTGACAAAATTCCACATCCATTCATGATGAAACCTCTGAGCAAACTAAGAATAGAAGGGGACTCCTTCAACCTGATAAAAGGAATTTACAAAAAAACCCGCAAAGTTACTTACATTTTGAATGGTGAAAGACCAAATGCTTTCTCCCCAAGATCAGTAATAAGGCAAGGATGGGACCCCTCACCACTTCTGTCCAACACTGTTCTGGAGATTCTATTCAGTGAAATGAAGCAAGGAAAACAAGTATAATTAATTCAGATAATAAGTGAAGAAATAAAACTTTATTTGCAAATAGCATGACTATCAATATAGAAAATACTACAGAGTCTACCAAAAAAAGCCACTACTAATAAGTGAAAGTAGTAAACTTGTAGAATAGAATATCAATTATGTAAAAATCAATTATATTTCTAAATACTAGCAAACAACTGCAATTTCAAATTTAAAAATTTTATAACAGCATAAGAAACATAACATACTTAGGGATATATCTTTTTGAAATGTATAACATTTATATGCTGAAATTTATAAAACATTAATTAAAGAAATTGAAGAATGCCTAAATAAATGGAGGTATATCAAATTCATGGATTGGAAGCTTAATATTTTTAAATTGTCAATTCTCACCAAGTTTTTCTCTAGATTCAACAAAATTCCAGTCAAATCCAAGCAAACTTTTCTGTAGAAATTAACAAGCTGATTAAAAAATATATTTTATGGAAACACAAAGAATCCATAATAGCCAAAATCATTTTGAAAAAGAACAAAATTGGAGGACTCACACTACTGATTTCAAGGTAATAAAGCTATAAAGTTATAGTAATCAATGTGGCATTGGCCTAAGTATAAACATATAAATGAATTAAACAGAATAGAGTATCTATTTTTTATTTTTGACATAAGTGCCAAGGAAATGCAATGGGTAAAATGAAGTTTTAATTGTTTCCAAAACATTGAAAAGACTATAAGTCTTTTCAAGCAATTACCATATGACCAAACAATGTCACTCCTAGGCATTTCCCAACAAGGAATAAAAATATATGTCCACACAAAGACTTGTTTACAATTATCCATAAAAACTTTATCCAGAATGCCATAAACTGTAAGAAAACTATCAATGGCTATAAGGATAAACAGTTGTGGTACAATCATGTAATAATTTAATACCATTTAGCAATAAAAATTAATTACTAATACATGAAACATCAAGATGAATCTCAAAACATTATACTAAGTGAGAGAAATCAGACACAAAAAGCTACAAACTGTATGTTTATATGACTTGGAAAGAGTAAAATTATAGGGACAGAAATCAGGGCAGTGTTTGCCATGAGCTGGGGATGAGGATAGGGGAGTGACTGCAAAGGGGATAGAAGGAACTTTTTGGAGTTATGAAAATTTCCTATCATGGCTATAGGGGCAGCTACACAACTGCATGCATTTGTCAAAGCTGACAGAACTATACATTTAAAAAGGGTAAATTTTACTGCAGGGAAATTAAACCTAAATTAACCTAACTTGAGGAAAAAAAGTCAGAAATACCTCAGTAAGAAATTGGTTTAAATATTTTTAACTCCCTGGCTGGTGTGTCTCAGTTGTTTGGAGCATCATCCAGTGCACTGAAGGGTCTCTGGTTTAATTCCCAGTCAGGGCACATACCCAGATTTTGGGTTCAATCTCCAGTGTGGGGAGGCAACCAGGTGATGTTTCTCTCTCACATCCATGTTTCTCTCTTTCTCTCCTTCCTCTTTTTCTGTAAAACCAATTCAAAAAATAAAAATAAATAAATAACATGCTTCTGAGCAATAAAGTCATTAAATATGTATATATATTTTTTAACTCAAAATTTTCTAAGATTATTTTTACTGAAAATATTTTGCTACTTCTTTTATCATCATACTAGAGACCCGATGCACGAAATTTGTGCAAGAGTAGGCCTTCCTTCCCCCAGTTGCCAGCACCGGCTTCCCTCTGGCACCCAGGACCCAGGCTTCCCTCTGGCACCCAGGACCCGGCCTTCACCACAGCCTCCGGCAGGCACCTGGGACCCGAGCTTCCCTCGCAAGCCTGGCTTCGTGCGGAAGGACCTCCGGTCTAATTAGCATATTATGATTTTATTATTATAGATAGAAGTCCTTATTTTGCTATGCACTAATAGAGACATAACATTTGAGTACAACCCTTGGAGAAGCACTATAGAATAGTTCTCAAGAAAAAAAGTGTTTTGCATTTAAAGAATGTCTACTATTTATTAGTTACCACAAGAGCTACTGAGAATGCTGAGTTCAAAGACACATTTGTGGTGTTCAGGTTGCTCATAAATAAGTGTAGGAGATAGACAAGTCAACTATTATTGAAAATTCAGCATGATAAATGGAATGTTAAAGGTGTTTTCATAGTGATATGGAAGCACTTAAAAGGCTCATACAGTTCTAACTCAGAGGGCCAGGAGTAGAATGGCTCAAGGAAGGGTTTGTTGGTATTACCTGTAGTATGGAAGGACAGGTTGAATTTAGCTAAGCACAGAACACAAAGAAGGGGAATTGAGGAGCATTGCAGCAAGAGGAAAAAACATGTAAAATGTATGAAATAATATGATCTTTGATAGAAAATTCAAGTGGTTCAGTATTGTTGGAAAATGGAGTCTGTGATTTTAATCCAGGGAATGACATCAAATTTGGATTTTAGAAGGCAATCCTAATTGCAATGTGAAGGTAATTATAGAAGTAAGACTGAAACAGACAACAGTTAGGAGGCCCTTATGATATTTGAGGTGGGAAATTACTAGGGTAAGCTTGGTAGTGGTAATGAAAATGAAAAAGAGAAGACATAGGATAGAAGTATTATGAAGTAGATTTGATATTATTTGAAAACTGAGTGAACATTGAGAGTGAGATTGAACAGGGATTCTTTCTGGGTCTTGTTAAGAAAACATTTATGAAAAAAATAATGAAAACACGTACAG
Organism: Myotis lucifugus; assembly: GCF_000147115.1. Classification (NCBI taxonomy): domain Eukaryota; kingdom Metazoa; phylum Chordata; class Mammalia; order Chiroptera; family Vespertilionidae; genus Myotis; species Myotis lucifugus. The sequence continues at coordinate 254,223 of NW_005871065.1, forward strand.
TTTCAGATAAGAATCCTCAAATTACTAGCACAACACATAAAACAACACACACACACACACACACACACACACACACACACACGCCTAAGCAACCGTCCAACCAGTAGCTATGATGTGCAATGACCACCAGGGGGCAGATGCTCCGACCAGTAACTATGACGCGCACTAACCACCAGGGGGTAGACACTCAACACAGGAGCTGCCGAGCTGCGGTGACTTGGCAGCTGCAGTTCTCTGTTGATACACCCGGAACTAGAGAAGAGGGAGGCTGATTCTGGAGTGCATCCCCCAAGAACTGCCCTCTCACAGTCTGGGACCCCTTGGGGGATGTCGGAGAGCCATTTTTGGCCTGATCCCTTCAGGCCAGGCCGAGGGACCCCACCGGTGCATGAATCCATGTAGCGGGCCTCTAGTAGTTATATATTTTTATTCCCTACAATTTCCGGCAGTATGCAACGGTCAGGAGAGTCTCAAAAACTGCTTGTTAAATAATAACCAAACGAAAGAACTAAAATACTAGAGAACTAAATTTTCATAATTTCAGATTCTTGGAATACTCAGACAAGAGAAATTTTAATTGAATTTCAAGGAACTATAACTGTTTCCAAGGCCCAGGAGGTACAATTCCTTCCAAAGCTGTAAGAGTCAAAACATAAAAAACTTTATAAGATTAAATGCTTAGCATCTTTATTTTTTGGTACCTAAAGTATGTTATAAATCTTAAGATAGTTACTAATAAAAATATAAAGCTATTTTAATACTATCAAAGTTACTTAGATGTACCATTTCCTTAAATCTTTAAAATATTTTTATTTCTCATATAAAGAACTGTTGTAATTTCCTGTTACTATTTTCATATATTTTTCCTCTAAAAAGGATTTGCATGATTTGTATACATTTAACAAAAGTAATTCAGTGAATTCTGGACCTTACTTTTCATACTCACTATTCTCAATCTTTTTCATTCCTTCTAAATGTCTTTTCCTATTATTACCCTCTTATTTTCAGTTGAAGACCTCACCTCCCACTTTATTAACATAATAAAGACATGCAACCTGAACCCCGCATCCTCCTTCTGGAAAACCATTTCAAAAGTGACTTTTTAGTATATTGGAGCCATAATATCTTAATTAAAAGTTAAATCCATCAAATTAATCCATTAATATTCTTTTTATTACAAAGATTAACATGTTCATTCCTTATGATTTTCAACAGAATCATTGTTCTTTGAAAAACTAACAATGATGGAATGGATTATACAGATTTCTTTATCATTTCATGTTACTTGTTCTTATTTGAGTCACACAACTCTGGGAAATTAGCACTTACAGACACTTAGAAAATAGCTTAGGTCTAACACACTTCATGTTCTATTCTTCATTCAATGGCCATTTAACTACACTATGCAACATCTAGAAAAGAGAACAGCACATGGAAATGCATATGCATAAGAATTTGGAAGACTCAAAAAGTCAGCATAAGTTGTAAGGGTGTTTCTAGAAGAATGATTTAAGCCTAAGGCTACAATTGCACAATGTTTTTTAAAGGACTTAGTAAAAATAAAATAAAATAAAATAAAGGACTGTAAAAATGGCTGCCTGCATCTATCATATAGTAGCAAGAGCAGGGTGAAATGAAGAACAAAGGGACAGGCTTATTTGGTAAACTGGACTAAGCTATTTTCCTAACATGAAAACTTATATTAGCATATAGTCTACAACTAGACTTTCCTCAGACTTTAATAAAATAATTTAAAAGCCTTGGCCATTGTGTAAAAGTTCAGATGACGCCCAGTGGTGGAGAGTGAATATGGTAAATTAAATTTCTATACTGTATTTTTTAGGGCTGCAGTAGGAAGAGCAGAGCTACATTTCATAGGGCCAGTGGCAAACACATGGCATTCTCCACCTCTGGAGATGTCCCTAGAGCTCCATCACTCAGCTTGATCAAATTAACTGAATCATTGTTCCACTCATTGAGCCAGTGTGTTCATTGCCTAAAAATTCACGACTCTGCCAACTGTGGCTACCACTATTATGGTGTGCTTTTTCTTGTTGGCTAATACCATGCTTTTTGGTAAGGAAAACTACAGGACATTATAATTGAAGTTTCTCTATGTAAATTCAGGAAAATTCTTCATGGTAATTTTTTCATGTTGAAATCCCTCAAGTATTATACCCTGGGGATAAACTCAGGACTTGGCAAGAGCAATGAGCAGAAGCATCTTTTAGAAGGGAATCTGAATTCACACTAAATGAAGTGAGGAAAAAACTTCTGATTGAACATGCCTCTATTTCCTCATTTGCCTGAAGCCCCAATAAAGTAAGTAAAGAAATAAAAAAGAACAAAACTATGATGAAAAAAAACGATGATGAAATATTTCAACAGAATTTTTTGGGAGATGGAAAGCAGATGGAGAATAGTGTTCAGTAAAGAAAGCTATAACCTGGAGTCTACATAGGCTCTCCATGAGAAACATGCTTTTTGTGTCTTTCTTCTCTCTTTTTTTTTAGTTTTAGTCTAATTTGCCCTATAGAAACCTGGAAAGGTTTAGGACATGGAGGTACAAGGTACTGGGGAGGCTGGTGGTGAAGCTCAGTGCTGAAAACAAGGAAAGCAATTGAAAGTGGCTAGAATATCAAATTTTTGTCTACTTTCCACATCCCTAAGAAAAGTAATTCCTTTTCTATTTACTCTCCACCTTCCAGCCTGCAGGAATACCAAGGTTTCAGCTTCTAGATGAATTAATACATCTAGGAGGCTCTGAACCAGAGACACTAACCAGGGAGGTATGGGGAGGGAAATAGCCTCTCTACCCTGCTCCTGGAACACAGGCATTGATGCATAAACCCTCCCAGATAGGAGAATAAGAGAAAACTTTTCTGGAAAACCAAATGATTCCAAAGAAAAGGCCTACTGAAAATCACTTTTGAGAGATTCTAATTTTTTGTTTTTACAAAAGCAGGTTCACTACCAATCATTCATTATACAGCTAAGACACTTTCTTCATAATCACATAGTGCCTCCATATGGCATTTTATGTTTAAACTAGAGGCCCAGTGCACAAAATTTGTGCACGGGTAGGGCCCCTAGGCCTGGCTGGCGATCAGGGCCTTCTGGCTGCCAGCTGGGGCCTTCCTTCTGGGTGCTGGCTGGGGCCTTCCTTCGTTCCGCACCGCCCCCTGGTGGTCAGTGCATGTCATAGCAAGCAGTTGAACTCCAGTAGGTTGAACTCCCAAGGGGACAATTTGCATATTAGCCTTTTATTATATAGGATACATAACAGGTAACTAAGTATCAAAGGTTATTTGAGGAAAGTTTTCAACATGAAAGACAGATATTAGACTAGATAAAGAGAAACTAAAATACCTAGGGGAAATAGCAACACTAAAAGGAGCAGAACATACTTTAAGAAATATTCTCAGAGAAATAATAGATGATTATTATAAGCCTAAAACAAGAAGAGCATACTATAAAAACAGAACAGAGAACGAGGAATGCTTTTGGAAATAAAAATAAGATAGCCATAAAGAATAATTGAGGAGATTTGGAAAATAATGTTGATAAAGTTTCCCAGACAGTAGAACAAAAAGATCAAGGAGATGGGAGACAAGAGTGGAAAAAAGTGAAGAACTCAGAGGATCCAATGAAAAGATCCAGCTTTCAAACAAGGAAATGGATAGAATTAAATCTAAAGAATTACACAAGCGAAGTCCCTAGGATTGACATGTGTAGAGAATAGTCTGGATTGGAACAGGGAGGTAGAAGAAAAAATAAATAAAAACAGAGGAAGAAGAAATTGGTAATTGAGCACTTGGAAAACAGTATTGAAAAATTAGAGAAACAAATAAGTGCTGGTGAGGATGTGGAGAAAAGGGAACTCTCGTGCACAGTTGGTGGGAATGCAGACTCGTGCAGCCACTGTGGAAAGCAATATGGAGTTACCTCCAAAAATTAAAAACACAATTGCCTTCTGACCCAGCAATTCCACTTCTGGAAATTTATCCAAAGAATCTCCAAACACTAATTCAAAAGAATATATGTACCTCTATGTTTCATTACAGCATTGTTTACAATAGCCAAGATATGGAAGCAGTGCAAATGTCCACTAGTAGATGAGTGGATAAAAAGGCTGTGGTACATTTATAAGGCTTTGAAATACCACTCTGCTGTAAAAAGGAAGAAAATTTTACCCTTTGTGACAGCATGAATGGATCTGGCGAACATTATGTTAAGTGAAATAAGCTAGTCAGAGAAAGGCAGGTACCATATGATTTCACTCATATGTGAATTTAATGAACAAACTAAACAACCAAGCAAAATAAAGACAGACTCATAGACAGCAAGCTTACAGCTGTCAGGGGTGGATTTGGGGAACTGGGTGTGGCGTGGTGGTGGAGGGATTGAGAAACACCTGCCCCCCAAAAACAAACAAACAAAAAACAAAGAAAAAGAAAAAAGAGAGAACTCATGGACATGGACAACAGTGTGGGGATTGCAGGAGGAGGGGAGTGGGTGGAGGTAAAAGAGGGCATAATGGAATAAATGGTGATGGAAAAAATAAAATAAATAAATAAAAAAGAAAAATTAGAGTAAATTTACGCAAATAAAAAAACTAATAAAAACTATCAAATGAACACTTCAGGTATTTTTTTCCAGGGGGTGGGGGGTGGGGGAAGAAGGAGTAGTTGTAGTGTCCTGTGTGTGCAAACTATCCTATTTGTCTTAAATGACTTACATTGACAAAATGTATTTGGGTGCCCATGAGACAGGCTAGTAAGCCAGTGAGTGGAATAGGAAAACTGAGACAGATAGTTGAACAAGCAGTTTGCAGTCATCTAGAAAATCCTATCTTCTCTTAACCAAGGATACTTAAGAGTAAATGGTTTGCACATCTCCCCAATCAGAGGGTAAACAGCTTAAATCACTCTACTCAGAGAGATAGCAGAAAGCCAATTAGTGCCATTTGCCAACCACTCCCAAGGACAGATGAAGTTAAGGGAATAAATCTCATTTGGGCACATCAGCATAAAACTGATGAATATTCTATCCTCCCCTAAGGCCTCCCCTAAGCTCCCAGCCTTTAAAACCCCTCAAAGCCAAGGTCCTAGCATCAGCTCTCCATCCTGGGAGCATGCCTGCACCTTCCCACACCCCCATTCCTTCCCCACAGTCATGCATCTCCTAAACTCTAAGAGACCCCAGGAGGCTTGCAACCAAGGCAGCTTATGTGCCAATGGCAATTCATCTAGGGCAGTGGTCGGCAAACTGCGGCCCCTTGAGTGTGGCTCTTCCACAAAATACCATGTGCAGGCTAGGGAACAGCTTACTTCCTTCTTTAGTCACTGGTTATAAGGAATAGAGACTCACTCAAACTAGCTAAGTAATAATGGGGAATTTATTTAAAGGATAAAGAACTATTTCAAAAACTCAAGAACAGGTTTTGTGAGAAACTAGAACAAGGAAACAGAATGCCATCAAGAGCCAAGGCTGTTGACTTCATTACCTCTATTCTCTCTCTCTCCAGAGCCACCAGAACTCTCATCTCTTCATCTTTCTACCTGCCTGAATAATTTCTTTCTCTATGGAGCACATCTTTGTTTTTCACTTACAAGTCAAACATGGCCATTCCAGGCCCAGCTTTACATGATCTCCCTAAATGACTCCAAGTTGCAGACTAGAATTTCTAAGTCCAAATTTCAAAAGCTTGGAAGACAGAATCCGATTGGCTCATCTTGAGTCAGGTCTTACAATTGAGCCAATCAGCTGTGAGCTATATGTGTGGGGGGAGGCGGGAAGGGGGAGATGTCATGTGCCTTGATGCTCACTCAGCAAGGATTGTGGGAGGAGAGAAGAGGTTGAGGAATAGGTGCCTTGACTAACACATTTGCTTTACCTTTTCAGCTCTCTTGACAAGGGTTCAAAAGGTTTCTTTCCTTCCATAGCCTAGTTCATCCAAGTGGACAATTAGTAAAAATGTAGTGATTGACAGGTATTCCAAATGAAATGGTAAAAAGTGTAAAGAAGAATATATGTCCCTATTTCCATTCTAGAATAAAATTTTTTTCACATGTATGCAGTAGAATCTTAAGGACATTAAGGGGAAATTCCAAAGAGAAGTGAGATGGGGGAAAACCATGTTAGCAGGGTTTATCAGCAGTGTTTCTATGGGGTAAAGAGGTTCAGTTTTAGGTTAGGTGTGGGAAGAGATGTGAGACAGGTGTGATTATAATCTCATTGCATTCCACTTCATAGACAAGTTAGTTTAGAATAGGTAGCTGTAAGAAACCATTTGGGCTTCCTGGATATCTGGCAGGAAATTCAAGACAACTGCTTGCAGATTTTACAGATTTAAGGTAGATGTATTAGAATAGTGTGGATAAAAATGTTAACAAGTAGAAATTATCTTTGCTTCTTCCAAAAAAATATCTTTTTAGATCTACATATCAGGCTTCTATTTAACTGTCACCAAGAAGATAGTACATACATAGTTTGCTAGATCATCCTGTACTAACGCTGAATGATGAATGGGAAACAAAACAGAAATGATGATTTCATTACAGTAATTTTTAACCACTTAAAATTTATTTTATTCATGTGTCAGGTACTGTGCTATGCTTTTCACAGCCATTTTCAAATTTAGTCTTCTTAATAACTATCTGAGCTAGGTAATATTATCTTCTATCAAATGATACAGTCAAGAACTGATACAAGGTCATATTATTAGTAACTGGTAAATCCAGAAATCAAGGCAAAGTTTTAGGATTCCATGGAATATCAATGTTTCAGAATATTAGCTGCAATTGAAAAAAATCAACTAATTCAATGAAGTTTTTTTTTGGCAGTAACTGTGAGAAATAGCATATCCTTATATTTGTCATATATTTACTCAGATTATTATTTGTGTGTTTATAATTTCATTGGGTTTCTATTCCTGAGTGGCATTTTTTTTTTTTTCAAAAACAACTGTATCTTCATAGGTTGATCCCCTGGTAATTCAAAGATATATTTCAGAAGCTCAGTTACCTGGGTCTTTTGACAAAAAGTTTTAATTACATTTTATTGAGTAATACATACTTTTCGTCTCAAATTTAAAAATTCTTTATCTTTTCTAATTAAAAAAAACTGCCTATTTAAGTTAGCTTCATGTAAACACTCTTAAGTGACTGTGATCTGAAACTTTAGAGAACTTTAAAAATCAGACCAGTGTACTCTGGTTGAACTTTTGTTTTTCAGTTAATTGTGCTTAGCATGCAGCTCAGGTTGATAATCCTGTCTGTGTTGACACTAAAGTATCTGTGCATTGATATCAGGCTGCCAGTTATAACTATTTTCATAAGTGATAAACCAAATTTAGCTCTTGATAGTTCAAAAATATTTAGCTGTTATCATTAACACTTCTCAAAAAATGATATCAAAATCATTTTTTGTTTTTCATTTCTCAGCATATTTAGAATGGGAAACTTTTGTTCAAAATTAATGGTTAAAGATGTTATTAGATATTTATGAACTACATGAAAATCTCCAAGACTAGTTTACATTAAAAATATATATAGTACAAATCTAATTTCTTATGCCATATATTCAAATTGAATCAGATGAGATTAATGATAATAATCATAAATACTATTCTGGCTACTAAATTAATTATTTCTTAAGTTAATATAGTAGGTAATATTATAATTGGGGCAACTGATGCATTAAATATATTACTTTTCACAAAATTGATTATGCCTGTTCTATATCTCAAACCAGAGTTAAATGTACTAAATTCTTATAATTCATGAGATATATAATTTATGAGATTTCTAATTTTTCTTCCTGCATATGGATATTGTTTGATTTATAATTTTTTTTAATCCTCACCTGAGGATACTTTCCCATTGATTTTTAGAGAGAGTGGAAGAGAAAGGGAAAGAAAGAGAAATATCGACGTGAGAGAAACACATTGATTGGTTACCTCCTGCATGTGCCCGGACCAGGGCCCAGGCTGGAGAGGAGCCTGCAACTGAGGTACTTGCCCTTGACCAGAATCAAATCTGGGACCCTTCAGTCCACAGGCCAACGCTCTATCCACTGAGCAAAACTGGCTAGGGCTCATCTACAATTTTATTGAGAGGCTGGACTTTAGTTGTAAAATTTACCTGCGAACTGTTTTATAACAGAAAATAATATGCTTTTGCATTCAGCATTACTATTGTAAGAAAAAAATGGACTGAAATTAGAATATTAAGGCCTCTGTTCTTTCTCTTTCTAAGGATAGCAAGGAAGTTACAATACAAAGTAAAATAAAAATAAGGAGAAAGCATAGATATGTCAGATTCAGAAATTTCTCTTAGCCTGAAGCATTGCAACAGACACAGCATGCAGGCAGGATCTTAAAGGGAGTCTCCTGTGTCATCAAGGGAAAGATTACATCATCATTGATTTCATCTTTTCCATCTTCTAATTTTAATGGCTCTGCTTTCCCAAAGGCTGCTGTAATTTATACCTCGGGTCCTCAAAATAACTAAAATTTAAAACAGAAACTCCGCTTCTGTTTCCTTTATTGTATTTGCCATTTGTTGATACCAAACCTATCTGCAGAGATAACAGTACATTCTGCTCCCATTCCACTGTACTTTATATTTCCACTATTTTTGTCAGTGAGATCAAGAACTTTTGTGATTTGTGAAATGAAACACGAATAATACATTTACTCTACATTAGTGTAAAATTTAACCAAAGTGAATTTTGCTGAATTTATGAGATCAGTTATAACCAAAATAAATTTGCCAGAAATGTTTGGCGTCATGAGATACTTCAACTATAATTTTATTTTTCTTCTGAGATCATACAGGAGCAACCCTGCCCCAAACATGTTTTTTATTTTTAATAAAACAAAATTACAGTAGTTCTTACTTTCTAGTATATTCACTCCTTCAGAAATTTGGGAAGGAGTAAAAAATCTTGAAGAGGATAATGGATGCCAGCTGAGAATCATGTGCCAAGATACTCAATGACTTTTTTTTTCTTTAAAGACATAGATAATACAGATAGAAAACAAGTTTTAACTATTTGAGAGTGTTTCTTAAAAAAAAAATCTATAGGTTGCCACCTTGAAAATAGATGAATTGCTATTTCCAATTGCCTTAACTTATTTGAGAGTCGGAAGGGATTTAAGAAGTAACAGCAGTTCTCAAATGTGTCTGCCATGTGGTACCAATTCAGGTAGAGGCTGCCACTGTTCTCTGGTAAAGAAGTTAAATTTAAACTCTTTCAGGGACTGTTCTTTAGTAAATCCTTTAACTCCTTTGGTGTTAAAGTAGCAGTTTTAAGATGAAATGATGTGAAGTTAAATTGTAGTTTTTACTTTTTTTTCCTGCTCCTCCCTAAACTACCTAGAAGACTTTGAATTAAATACCTAGCTCATAAGAGATTATCAGAGATAACTTCTTTTCACCTATCTTCAGAGCTGGGCAAACCTCTAATTAGTAAATATCTGCTCTTCCTATTGTTACCAGAAGGGGGACCTGGCTCTTAGTGGGTCTGACTAGGGTCAGCCTCTATTATGAGGGTTCTTGACTTCATGAAGGAAAAATTTCACAATAGGAGTCCAGGTGAATTTTAGAGCACATTTATTAAAGTTGGGGTCAGTGAAACGAGGAAGGGATTAGGATAGACAAAGCAATAAAAGAGAGTTAGAGAAGAGAGGGCCTTGGGGACAGGTTCAGGGGGTTTGCCCAGGACGAACTACTGCTGCCCATTGCTGCCCTGGTTGCAAGCCGAGGGTCCCTTAGAATTTAGGAGATGTATGCCTGTGGGGGAAGGAGAGGGGGAGGGGAAAGGCTCGGGAGTGCTCCTGTAGGGAGATTGTGCTGTAGTTGTTACTTTAAAATATATTTTTATTGATTTCAGAGAGGAAGGGAGAAGGGGAGAGAGATAGAAGTATCAATGGTGAGAGAGAATCATTGGTTGGCTGCCTCTTGCACACCCCTACTCGGGATCAAGCCTGAAACCCAGGCATGTGCCCTGACCAGGAATAGAACCATGATCTCCTGATTCATAGGTCAACACAACCACTGAGTCATACCAGCTGGGCTGTAATTGTTATTTTTAATGTCCTCACTTAGAAAGATAAAAAAGTTGGCAACCTTATATTGATCCCTCCACCTTGTCCCCTGAAATTTTACTGGATCATAAAGGCCCAAGTTGGTGAGCAGTGACCTAATAGAGCTTCTGACATTCCAGATATTTATTGAGTCTCTGGGGACAGATCATGAACAAGTGTCGAATAGATTTTAGAATCTAGTGATAGACACAAATTAGTAGATAATAATGCAGTGGGATAAATGCTTTTAGGGAGAGGAAAGTTGGGGAATTCTGGAGTATATGAGGAGGGAACCTAACTCCTATCTAGGGGAAGTCAGGCAAGAATTTCTCTAGGAAAGCAATAAAAAATATGAGTAGGGTATATTGGTCTTGTGAGCAAAGTATCTCTTTCAAGGTATTTAGGTACTAGGAAAAGCAAAACAAAGAGCTTCTTTATTACCATGGAATTGAAGCTAATGGCTATAATTAGAGCCTGCTGAACTTTGAAGAAATAATCATGTCCCAGCCAATACAACAGTTCTGTAGAGAGCAGATATTTTCTCTAGAGATGGAGTAGTGGGATAGCATTTTTGAGGTAAGAAGTGATATTTCTTTCTTTCTCTCTCTCTCTCTCTCTCTCTCTCTCTCTCTCTCTCTCTCTCTCTCTCTCTCTGTGAAATATGCCTCTCTTCCAGACTGAATCATTGTCTCAGAGGAAGAAAACTCACAATTCAATTCTATGGTTTCAGTTTTCAAAAACGCATCAAATAGGATATATGTAGGTGTTTCTGGGTAAATCACAAGTAAGACAATGCCTAGGGAATAAAGCACTGAGGATGTGAGGGAATCTCCCCTGAGACTGGAATATTGCTGTTGAAGGGCTGGGTTATGCGGGGGTGGGGGGTCGGGTGGGGGGTGGGGTGGGGGGAGACAGAGAGGAAGAGAGTCAAGGGCAGCTAATAAAAGTAGAGTTTGGTGGCTCCCAGGAAGAGATGTCCTACCAATCACAGTCTCAAGGAAGTAAGAGCACTCAGGAAAATAAAAGGCTGGAAGGTATGTCCACAGAGGGAACCTCAAACTGCAATGTGAAAAGTAGGAGAGTTATAGAAGGTGCTTGTGGAGAGAAACAAGGGCTATACTGCCAAGCTGGAAGACCAACCAGGTGGGCTTCCCAATGCCTTGAGATGGCATAAGCGTGACTGATATGTAACTGGTATAGCGGTACTGGTTGCTAAATTATCAAAGTACTTTGTAATAGTTGATAAATAACCATTTACACAGAATCACCCACTCTCCCCAAACTAAAGGATTAATGCCTGGGATAGCAGAGGAGCCTCCAGGATCCTGCATAACCATGAAAGCCAGTTTCTTCACCTTTTCTGATTGGTTGGTGTAGCAGTTATCTATTGCTGTATTACACTTTACTTAAAAAATTGGCAGCTTAAAGCAATAATAAACATTTGTTATCTCACACAGTTCCAGTGTGTCAGGGATTTGGGAGCAGCTGAGCTGGGCAGTTCTGGCTCAAAGGTTTATCATGAGCTTGCAATCAAGGTAACTGGATCTGCAGTCTTGACTGGGGCTGAGGAGACCAGTTCCCAAATGTCTCATCCACATGGATGGCAAGTTCATCGCCGCATGGACCTCTCTGTGAAGTTGCTTTTTAAAAAAATATATTTTTTTATTGATTTCAGAGAGAAAGAAAGAGGGAGAGAGAGAAACATCAATGATGAGAATCATTGATTAGCTGCCTCCTGTATTCTCCCAACGGGGGATTGAGCCCTCAGCTGGGCATGTGCTCTGGCCAGGAATTGAACCCATGACTTCTTGGTACATAGGTTGATGTTCAACCACTGAGCCATGCTGGCTGGGCTCTGTGAAGCTGCTTGAGTGTCTTCATCAGATGGCAGTTACCTTTCCTCAGAATGAGTGATCTAAGAGAGAGCAAGGCTGAAGCTACAATATTTTTATGACTTAGATTGGAAGTCAGATTCCATCATTTCTGAAATGTCCTATTGACAATAAAGGTCATCCTATTCAATGTGGGAGGGACTGCACAGGGTATATTAATCACTGGGGACCATCTTCACTGCTCCTATCACAATCGGTCACCTTGCCCTATGTGTTGTTAAAAATTTTGAACATTACTTTCATGCATAAGTCAGAGTAGCCTTGAAAAATGAGGAGGCAGCAGTGTGGAGCAAATTCCAATCTGAGATTAAATTTCTGTCCTTCCCCAAGAATGGTACCTCAATTAGAAATTGAGTTTTATATAAATGCAAATTTAGTTCTTGCAGTTGCATGCCTGAATTTATGTACTGAGATTTATAGCTACTATGTCTCATGTAAATGTTACCTGAAATTAACTACCAAAGTTTTATTTGTTCACCATTTCTCTTCTGTTGCTCTCTTTTAAAAAATGTATAATTCTTTAATAACCTTGCTATTCAGGTGAGACTTGGATGTACTCTGCCTCCTCCTATTAGGTACCAATTTCATGATACCATTCCTTCTGGCAGCCTGGAGTATGGACCACTTGTAATGTCCTTCTAATTAGCACAGCAAAAGCTAACTAGAGCTGCCTTGGCATTTAAAAAGGTGAAGAGCAGGTTGACAATGAGGGTCTTTTTTGGGGGGGGGGAGTATTGATAAAATTTTGCCTTGCTTAAGTTTATTAATAAGCAATCATCAATGATAGCATGGCAGTTACCCACTGATTATTAAGAAGCATTCTGAGTGCATTTTTTGGGAATTTTCTAGTACTTTATAGAGATCTTGAAAATTTTAGAAATGCTGCCATTATGCAGAGTTAAACTGTTATTCTTGGAAAGATGTTTGAAAATTTTAAATTACTTGGATATATTTGGAATCCAAGTGAAAAAGAACGAAATATGAAGTTCTAGGTAATTTATCTCTGGTAGTAGCATTAACTCTCAACCCAAGAAAAGAATGAATAATTACTGATTTGTGTCTCATAAAAAACAAGCAAATTGTAGAGCCTCTGTGGGCTATATATATCCTACCATGTCTTTTCTTCAACAGAAGGCAACCATTGCTGAGCTATTAATCATACACCAGAAAAAGACATTCTGTGGAGTTGAAATATAATTTCCATATGTCAAATAGCTTCTGAATCTAGCTAGCACTTCAGAACACACACCTCTACCCTCATCAAAATGAAAGATTACAGTCAGAATGAAATAATAATAATGGCTACTGTGGCAGCTATGGAGATGCACCGCTAGAATCTCCTTTTAAGAAACAACTTGCTATTCTGCTGCAAGGAGTGCAGAGACCTGACAGCCTTCAGGATTATCTCCGCTTTAAGCAGAGGCTGTGCCCTTCTGGGTAGCCCCTGGCCAATGACTGAACATGTGGGGGTTCTGGTGCTTGGCCATTTCTGCCCAATGTAGGCCTCCTCTGATGGGTAATCTTTGCTCTGGAGCTCTCCTCATTGAGCTGGCTGATATTTCATTAGGCAGGTCTAAATTATGGTGTGAGGCAATTTCTGTCCAATTCTGCTTCCTACTGTCTTTTCTTTCACAGATATCAAATGTGAATTGTGGTCTGAAAGCTTTTCCAACCCTATCCTGATTCCTCCCCCTTTTATTTTTCACACAGAGTGACCTATAACAAACCTCTTGCATTCTTAACTCCATCAAATACTGCTTCCCAGAGGACCAAAATGGCAAAGCCATTATTTATTAAGAACCTACTATGTGAAGAAGTATACCATAGTGTTTTTGGGAAGTCATTTAACCACTCCCAACTGTTCCCACATCTATAAAGTGAGGTTATTGTAAGAATTAAATGAAATAATCTACAAAGAGCAATTTGTACAGTGCCTGATATGCAGTAGGTACTCAATAACTAGTATATAACACTACCAGTGCTATTATGCCATATGCCAGATTCTGTTGAGGAATTCTGTGTCTATTACTCACAATCCTTGTTATAATCGGCAAGTATTATGATGCTCATTTTACATATGAGGAAACTAAGGTTTCATGAAGTTAAAATAACTTGCTCAAATTACTTAATTTACATAACTAGAATGTGTAACCTGGGATTGAAACCCAGAAAGTTTTGTAGAAGAGAGAAATGGACATGTATTTTGGCAAATAATCCATTTCTGTTATCTAGAATATAAAGGAGCTCCATATCTTCTATGATGTGGCATGTACAATTTGTAATTTTTTAATATTTATTAAAGTGATTGGGATTACAATTTGTAATTAATACAAACTACTCTGAGGATTCTTTCATAACTGCAAGCTGATGCTCTTAATTTCATCATGTATATGACATTCGAATCTGTTAATGGGTCCTGAAGACTAAGCATTTGTCTAACAGCTTAGAAGAGCAATATATAATGCCATGACCACTCCCTGATGAATACTGGTCAGTTATTTTTGCTCTTAATTTGGGTTTGTATGATGTTTTCCCATGACTAGACTGAGGTTATATTTAATGTTCCATAATCTCGCTATTGCTAGAAAAATTACATCAACTTAAATTATTCCCCCTCTGCCTGTCCCTGTTCACCCCACCCACAGGATAAATGTTCAAATCCATTATTAAAAGATGTAAAAAAATCTATAATAAAAACACAATGAGAAGGAAGTTATTAAAATGTTGAAAGAATTTCTAGTTGAGGTGATAGCAATTTAAACGGAGCGGAATCTTTTGGAGGACACCTATATTGTTCCTCACCTCACAGTTTTACGGTAAAGAATTTTAAGTAAATTAAAAATACTATGTTACATAAAATTCAAGAAACACACTTGAAATTGTGCTGTGTCCTTAGAAACAAGGTGGTGATGGATGGGTTGGTGGATTGGATTTAGGAGGTGGGCAGCTTTTTTAGACAGCCTGCCAGGAAATCACTCCTTTTCCAAATAAATCCAAAGAGTTGAATAAATAAGTCTTCCTATGTTCAAAAAAGCACAGGATTTATGAAAGATGAGCTGGCCACTTAATGCCCAATGTGTCTATATGTGTTTAAGCTAATTTGGCCAAGAGTGGTCAGTATGACCATGGAAAGAAAAAGATGATCAGTGAAGTGAATACCCTATGGTCTGATGGCAAGGGTAAGATACCTCAGAACTACAGGTCTGAGTAAATAACACTCACTTGTGGTTAGAGTGATGCTACCAAACCACCAAAGACAAGTACTGCTGAAAAATGAAAATTACATCTATAATATAATAACTTGTAATTATAAAAAATGTATATTTTTGCATGAGCTTACCCATAATGTAATTTGTTTTTGTGTGGATAACTTTTTTGAACATTTTTCTAGCAAGAGTTCAGTTATAGTTCTACTAGGGACCTAGTACACGAATTCATGCACCTTGAAAGGAACTGTGGGCTGCAAGGATACAGTGGGCACAGGGGCAGGTCTTGCGCTATCCTCTGTGCCCCTGCCCGCCGTGGCCCCCCATGATCCCCTGTCTGCTGGCAGCCTTGCTCTCACTGCTGCCGCTCCCACATGCTGATGGCACTGGCCCGGCTCGCACCTGTTGAGGGCATGGAGTGATTGGGTCTGGCACCAGCAGTGAGTGTGAGTGGTGGCTGCTGCCCGGATTGCCCCTCAGGAGAAAGGGGGAAATGGAGAAGCCCTCAGGGGCAATCAGGGCCCGGCATCCGCCGCTCACACCCCTGACAGTGCTGAGCGATCTGGACTGGCGCTGGGCGCTGGCAGCAGGTGCAAGTGACAGGTGGGACCATGGTGCATGGGATCAAAGAATTTTCAGTAACCACCAGAGGCTCACCCTGATGACAGCGACCTGCACCCTGCCTTGGCCTGGCGCCCCCGCTTACCTGCTCCACCATCCCACTGCAACCAATGCCCGCCATGTTCCAGCTCACCCCCTGGTGGTCAGTGCATGTCATAGCGACTGGTTGTTCGGTTGTTTCACCATTGGATCTATTTGCATATTAGGGATATATATATATAGTAGAAAATATATATAGGGAGATATATATATATATATATGAAAATAGAGTCTAGATGGGCTCCATAGATGATTAGGTAACAGTTATAGTACATAGGGACTCCTGGATGTTCAGTATCCAAAAGGGATGTTTACAAAAATACATTTCTGCACAAGGATTGTTACATATGCACAGATGTATGTGTATACCAGAACAGAATATGCACTTTGGGAAAATTAAATAAATACTTCTTGAAAAAGTGGACTCAAGTATGGTTATAAATCTCAAAAAGAAACAGTTCTAATTTATTGCTCATGTGGGAGAAATTCTGGGTGTACTCTTTCTGGATGTACTTTCCTCTTCACTGCTACAACTATTGCACAGAGGGGCAATTATCAGTTTGTGAATTCTACTGTGAAAGAACCAAAGTGACCTCACTGGAAATGTTTCCCAGAGGCTCTCCTTTACTTTCTAAAATAATATAATTGGATATGAAATAAATGGCTGGCACATTTAAAAACATATATATTGCAAATGATGGCAAAGTTGAAAAAACTAAAAGTGCTTAACTGTTATGGTTGTGTCAGCAAAGGGGGCATTGGCTCTTGTGTTTTGGTTACATATTAAGTTACATAATGTTTTAAAAATGTAATAAAAAACAATGTTCAAAAGGTTCCTAAAACAATTCCATGCTAATCTGGCTTTTGGTAAAGCAAACTCTAAGAAAAACTTCCTTGCAAATGTGAATGTGTTACAGTGAAAATCTATTGACATGGAACGAAGACAAAATAAGTTAATATTTTCCCTTAAATACAAAGGAATATGGTTATGATTCACTAATTAGAAACATTAACATGATTTAAAAGCTATGGTAAATTTCATGAGTTGTAGTGAGACCAATTTACTTGGATGGGTAATTGTCAAAGTAAATAGAGATTATAAACTATGCTACATAATGTGGGATACTTTAATTCACTATGACTAAGACAGAACAAATCAGATAGTAGGTTCTAAATAAAAGATTTGATAAAGATGCTGACTACTGCAAAATCAACTATGATGGCCAATTAAATATAATGTCCACTTTATTTTATTATTTTTGTTAATCCTCACTGTTTTTTTCCATTGCTTTTCAGAGAGAGTGGAAGGGAAGGAGGGAGGAGGAGAGAGAGGGAGAGGGGGGAAGAGGGAAAGAGAGAAAAAGAGAGCAACATTGATGTGAGAGAGACACATCAACTGGTTGCCTCCTGCAGGTGCCCCGACCAGGGGTTGGGGAGCAAAAACCATAACCCAGGTATGTGCCCTTGACTGGGAATCAAACCCACATCCAATCACTGAGAGACACCGGCAAGGACCAATGTCCATTTTATAAATGTCACAGTTTCATTAAATTAAAGAAGTTATTTTAGTCTTTCATAATGTCTGAAAATATAAATTAAATAAGTAAATGCTGGCCATAATAAAGAAGCACTCTAGAGTGTTTTGTGGGTCAATCTGGCTTGATAAACAATCACAGCTTATCCCATCTCAAAGAAAATGTAGGCTTATTCAAAGTTATTCCTTTCTGACCCTGGTTCATTCTAATGTATTATCATTCTAACTATTCAAACATGATCATGTAGGGGGAAAAAAGCTTCACCTTAAAAAAAAAAGCACATCATGACATAGACCATAGTCATGTACCCTTTTCATGGTGCTTTTAAGATTATTAAATGAGATAGTATTTCCAATGGTGTCTGAAACTGCAGTCTAATATTTAGCTGCTTTGATATTACCTTGATATTTGTCACCATTTTGGGCAGTGTTCAATCAGAGAAACTATATTATAAATTTTTTTAACATACATGAATGAAAACTCTTTTTTTCAAAGGAATAAGATGGCAAAGGCAAAACTTTGAGAACATGTTGTAAAGGTAGGTTTATAGAAAATATAATGTTTATGTTTTCAGGGTTATGGTTTTATCTATAAAAGATATTTCTTTTTTATTTACAGTTATAATTATATTAAAAAATTTAAAGAAGACTATAAAAAAGAATATTGTCACTGACATACCAGTTTTTTCATGAGTGTGCCTGAGGAAGGCAGGTTTTATTAGATATTTGAAATGTTACTATATGGAAACAATCACTTTCCCCACTTCGGAAAGTACTATTGGTGACAAATGTTCCCTTAAAAACATTTTTCCTATAAAAACTCCATTTTTCATCCATGATCTAAATAACTCATCTCTTACATGTGAATTTCCCATTTTTGTTACCTACTAGTGGCAAGAACTTGAGAAAAATCATTTCACTTCAGGGACTCAGATTAGGAAACATGTACAGTGTCCATTAGTGTTTTTTCAAAATATGAGTCATTACCCCATTTGTGGGGCACAACTAGTATTTTTATAAAATAAAATGGAATTGACTCAATTTTAGTAGAAAATATAGAGGACAAGACATATTGTAAAGCTAGTTTGTAAATTTTCAGCTTTAAATATATGTATATATACTGTATGATGATGTAAAATGTATTCCTTAGTATGGCTGCAAGCAGAAAACTTTAATATTGTTCTAAAGAATCATAAGTACCTTCTAAGCCAGTGGTTCCCAACCATTTTTTGGCCATGCCCCAACTAAGCATCTCTAAAATCTTGATGCCCCTCCCCACGTGACATATAAATCTTATTATTCAAAAAGTGAACTCCTATTCACGTGGAGGAAGCCTAAAAGGCCATTAACTTGGTCTAAGCTTTCAAAGAACATGGCATCCATGAAAGAGAAAAATAAAAGAACAAAAGGATAGTTGAAGTGCTAAGGAAGAAATCACTAAGGAATTGTTAAAAAAAATAAAAATAATATGAAGTGATATGAAAAAATAGAAAATAAAGTTTCAAAACATATAATACTGAAATGCATAAACATGTCACAAGGCCCCTAGAACCATAAGAAATGCCAAAAATTCATTGTTAATAACTCATTGCCCCCCTTAAAAATCAAATTGCCTCCCTGTGGGGTGTGCCCCACGTTAGGAACCACTGTTCTAACCCTACAATGAGATTATATTCCAGCTCAAAAATTCTGAAAATTACCTTTTTCAACCTAGTGTCAAATATGATTTATTGCCTAATAGACAATAAGTAGCCAGCTATAAGGGCATTTAAGTGACTAGAAAATATTTACACCCTCAATTAGTTGTAACCATTAATTGATATCCATTGTACATTTTTAAATATATTCTATTGATTTTTTTACAGAGAGGAAGGGAGAGGGATAGAGCGTTAGAAACATTGATGAGAGAGAAACATCGACCAGCTGCCTCCTGCACACCTCCTACTGTAGATGTGCCCGCAACCAAGGTACATGCCCTTGACCGGAATCGAACCTGGGACCCTTCAGTCCGCAGGCCGACGCTCTATCCACTGAGCCAAACCGGTTTGGCTGTACATTTTTAAAAGAAATCTTCTAGGCCAGTGGTTCTCAACCTTCCTAATGCCACAACCCTTTAATACAGTTTCTCATGTTGTGGTGACCCCCAATTTCATTGTTACAAATTGAACATAATTAAAGCATAGTGATTAATCACAAAAACAATATGTAATTATATATGTGTTTTGCGATGGTCTTAGGCGACCCCTGTGAAAGGGTCGTTTGACCCCCAAAGGGGTCGTGACCCACAGGTTGAGAACCGCTGTAGGCCTTTTACCTCCTCAAAAAGTCAAAGAAAATGTTGGGCATCAACAATTTAGTATAGTACAAATATTAATTTATATGTGTATGCCACATACTATGGTAAGAAGTTGGGAGAGGTAAAATTAATTGGCTGCTTTTTTTTTTTTTTTTTAACTCTACTTCCTTAGCTTGTGGGATAGGACTCTCTTTCTTTCTCAATGTTGATTCCCTTTTTTTTTTTCATGAACTCTTAACTATGGCTGTTATGCAAGAATATTTAGCCCTCTTTCCTCACTTTACATATTCCCCCCTTTATAATTTCATGTTCTCATTGCTTCAAATACTAAATATATGCTTATGACTTTCAAATTTTTGGCTTCCACTCCAGACATTTCTCCCTGCTAGATCCAAAGGTTCCTGATAGCAATTAGCCAGGTGGGAACGGTAGGGAAGGAGGTTCCCTTGTGAGGTTAAGAGGAGCGAAGTGTAGGGTTTGTGATGGTCTCATTTGTACATTTATTCAGTATTTCATTTATTCATAAGCACTGACATAGTGGCTGCTCTCATGGAGTTTCAAATCTAGAGGGACAGGCAGACTGATCCGAGGAGTGTTAAGGCTATGGGGTGGCACAAAGACATTGAATGGGGCATAAAGAAGCCCTAGGCCACAGGTCCTGTCAATTTAAGAAACATGCAAACCCATGAAGAATTTCAAGGAGCTTATTTGAGCCAAACTGTCCACAACTGCTGGGAAGCAAAATCTCAACAGATGGAGATAATGCTCTGAGAATGGCCGTTTTGCACCTTACTGTGTACATTACAATCAAAAGAGGAGACATATGTGGGTTTCATGAAATCCATTGGGGATCGATTAGGTAGGTGGGAGAAAGCAAAGCGGGGAAACCTCTGGGATTGGATGAAAAGTAAAATGACAGACACAGGCTTCTTTTACACAGGTGGGTACAGGATAGTTAACAGCCAATAATTAATAACAACGAGAGGATTTGTGGTTTCCCTTGAGTGGTGCCTATGCTTTGAAGGGTCCAGGGAAAAGGAAAATTACTTTTGACATTGCAACGATATGTTACCGTGGATGCAAAAAGACAACAGACAGGCTCCGTTAAGGTAAAGCCTGACCTTTGTCAGGGAAGCTACCCACCTGGGACAGGACTACCCACCACAAACTGTTTAGTTAAATCAGTTCTAACTTCAGACCATCTTTTGAGGTTCCTTCAGGTATGTGAGTTTGCAAGGCCCCACGCAGGGCTTCCCTGAGGCAGTCAGGTTAGCCGTAATAGGCAACAGCCGAATCCCACTTAGTCCCTCAAAGAGACTTAAGGAAAAACGTAGAGAGTCTCGGTTCATTAAAAAATAAATGGAGAGAGATGGCGCTGAGGAAGAAGGAAAGTTGGGGACAAATAAGGGATTCGGGCAGAACGTGGCCCTGCAGCAGGCCATGAGAACAAGGAACTGATTAGGGAGCAGGAAGAGAATAAACACACCTAGGCGGAGAAAAGCGAAAAGCCGGAAGTGCACACATTTAAAATCCCGCATTCATTAAAACTCCGTGGTAAAACACACACCTCACGCCCATCAAGCTCAGCCGCCTGGGCATCCTCCACCTCCCAGCGCCGCTCGCCCCGCCCCCTTACCCGGCGTGGGCGTCCTCGACGTCCCGGCACCGCCCGCGCGCCGCCCAGCTCGCCCCGCCCCCTGGCCCGACAGCCCCTCCGCAAAGCCGCGCGCACGTGCGCGGCGGATCCCGCCCCCTGCGCTTTCTCAACCAATGAGAAGTGGTGTCGTAATTCGTCACGTGATCGCGTGTCTCCGCCCCCTCCCCCAGCTGCCTCTAGGTTCTGAGAAGATGGCGAAGGTGTCAGAGCTTTACGATGTCACTTGGGAAGGTAACAGCAGGCGGAGCGGGCGCGGAAAGACCAGAAGCCCTGGGAACGGGTGCGGGACACCTGGTGCCCTTGGAGAGCTGAGCTCTCTGCTCTCAGAGCCGGCTGAGTGGAGGTGGCGGCCAGGGAGGAGGTGGAGGCTGATCTGTACCTTGGCCCGGCCGCCCACCGGTGTCGGCGGGGTCCCCACCGCTTGTGTTCAGCGATAGACAAGACCAATTCAGGGGCCCAGGGCAGCTTCTCTGAGGCGGGCGGGACCCGGGGCTCCTGGGCGGCGCGGGGCGGGCGGGTAGGTTCCTGCAGCCAAGAAGTACAGGACCTGGAAGGCCCTTGCATTGAGCGCCGTGTAGGAAGGGTTACAACTTGGTGCAGAAAAGGTGTGTAGAGACCCGTGAACAGATGTCATTTTTCTGCATGCTGCTTTACGTCTCGTTTCCTCTGCAAAGCTGGAGTTCTGACATCTTCCCTTTTTAATGACTCCTGGTCCCACTCCTCCCCAGAACACATTTACATACACAGCAGAACGTCCTTCTTAACTCCCACAGGAATGTCTTTTCTGAAGGGAAAAAGGACCGGTATCTTGGGCATGTGCTCACGGGTGATGGACCTCTTCCCCATCCCGGTTTAATGTAAGGTGACGTGTGTTCTTTAAGTCGGGAAGCAAACTTTGGGCCAGTTCTGTGACAGAGATGTTTTCCCTTGTGGAAAACTTGAGCCGGAAACATGCTTGAGAGAAGAGCCTTGAGTTTCTCTAAGGTATGAAATATCTGTATTTGAAATTCTTATGCGACTTAAACAGCTTGTGTGTTCAAGGAATGCCATGTTTCAGTGGTTAAACAATGGCCTGATCACCTGTGTCCTGAAAGTTGTATTCACCCGTGGTGAATAAATCTCTCCAGGATCACAAAGTTGCAAACATGTATGGGAGAAGGTAAAATTCCTGTATACTTGAACCGAATTCAGTGATTATTGGTTTTGTGGCCTCCAGCCCACCGTGAATCTCAGTGTTGCTACCCGTATGGGAGAATTCCATGATATTAAACAAGAAAAGCGCTTGGTGCTATATCTTGGATATAAGAAATTAAGCAACATACAGTCCCTACCTTCATGGAGTTCACAGTCGAATGAAGACAAACCTGTCAATATGTAGTTTTTTGTTTTTAAATATATTTTATTGATTTTTTTTACAGAGAGGAAGGGAGAGGGATAGAGAGTTAGAAACACTGATGAGAGAAAAGCATCGATCAGCTGCCTCCTACACACCCCCTACTGGGGATGAACCCGCAACCAAGGTACATGCCCTTTACCGGAATCGAACCCGGGACCCTTCAGTCCCCAGGCCAACGCTTTATCCAGGGAGCCAAACCGGTTAGTGCTGTCAATATGTAGTTTTAAAAGGCTTCTCACAACATGTTTCTTAGGCTGGATGGTAGATAGGTGGCTGTTATTTTTAATGTTTTTTTTGAAAGTGTTGCAAATGTATCATGCTTTTTGTTTTTAGAAAGTGCTGTTTGGAAACTTCGTTCAGTATAAGTTCCTTAGGTGGTAGTGTCATGTATATAATCTTAAGGAATGAGTAGGTATGTACCATCCGACAGGGTGATTTAACTGAGTAACTGGGACTACCCTGTGGGCATTCTAAAATAATAACTACGTCACAAGTTTGTTGAGGAACAAGAGAGAAAACACGTGAAAGTGCTTTTAAACTAAGTGCTTAGGAAAAATGATCTGGCTCCCACCTATGTCTCTAGCTTTGACTTAAACTATTCTGTCTCTCCGAGCTGACAGTGCTGCCTTTTGTTGAATTCCCTAAATGTGCCATGCGCCTCTTGTATTAGGGCTGGGCGCATGCTGTTCCTTCCACCAGGAGTGTTCTTTCCTCATTGTCCCACTCTTGTCCTCATTATACGTCATCATTTCTCAAAATTCCCCCCAACAGTCATATATTTTAAAGAGTTTTCCTTGACTATCCCACAGCCCTTCCCCATCCCTCCAAAATTTTAAAAAGGGAAAGAAAAACAACAAAAACAAAAAAGCAACAAAACCTGCCCCTCCTCCTTTAACTATGTGTTTTTATACTCTTGAAGCGCTCGCCCAGTTCTGTTAAGTTGTAAAATTTTCTCTCTCCTAGAATGGAGGGAGGGGCCAGGCCTCTTGTTCTAGTGCCTGATTTATGTGAGGAACTCAGTATTTATTTGCTGACTAAATGAATTGTTAATTAGATTAATAATAAACATTAATAAACTGTTACCAAAAAAACTAAGTAATTTTTCTAGTGTTGGAATAATTTCTTTATATATTTCTATGAGGGCTGTCAGTTGGACCTAGGTCCTTAAGAATTCCTTTGAATCGTATCATGAATTAAAGTTGTGGAAATGGTTAGTTCAAAGAGTACTGTAAATCTTGTTATAGGAGAAGTGATCACATGTTTATAAAAGACCTATATAGTACATCTAACGTTCTCCTAGTCTCTATTAGGTTCTATAAAAAAAGTAGGATATATGGTTTATTTATTCAGCCAGTTGAAAATTATTGAGGTTTATTAGAGGAGTTATTATTTAGTGATTTGGAGGTGGGACAGAGTTATAAGGAGGGTTCATTGAGGTTAGGGTATTTGGTCAGGATATGGATAGGATACCTTGCACAATGCCTGGCATCTAGCAGGCACTAAATAAATATTTGGTGAAAAAATTTGTAAAATAAAGGCATTTTAGTTGTTCATAGTGTCTCTTCTTCCTCTCTTTTTTCTTTTTCTTTTTGTTACTCTTCACCCGAGAATATTTTTCCATTGATTTTTAGAGAGTGGAAAGGAGGGGAGAGATAGAGAGAATCATCCATGTGAGCGCTTGGTTGCCTCCCTTATGCACCAGATCAGGGCCAGGGATCAAGCTTGCAACTGAGGTATGTGCCCTTGACCAGAATCAAACCTGGGACCTTTCAGTTCCTAGGCGGATGCCCTATCCACTGAGCCAGACCGGCTAGGGCTACTTCCTTTCTTTTTATTCAGTCCTTCAAACAACCACAAATTGGTTTCCATGCTCTATCACTCCAGTAAGGTTTCTGGGGAGACCTAATGCCAGGTTTATGTGTTTTTGTACATCTATACTACATTTGTCATTGCAGAGCCCCCCTTCTGAAAAATTCTTTCCTTGGTTTCTTAATAACATTAAGGTTCGCATTTTCTTAGACCTTTCCTTTGCTCTCCTCTACATCTGTCTGCATTTTAATTTTTGTGTCTCCAATGCTTCTTTCCTTAATCCTCTTCTTAATTTATTATCAATGGTTATATTAGACTGGAGATATATAGGCTCCTTACTGATGTAGGAAAAGGTATTAAGTGGTCCATGAATTCCCTGAAATTATATGCAAAATTGAGTGTATGTAAACATGTACTTGTTTTGGGGAAAAAAAATAATTCAAAGGTCTCATAACTTCAAAGAGATCTAAAAAAGGTTAAATGTCTTCTTTGGGCAATCTCAACCACACCTAGCTTTAGCCTATATGCTAAATAGCATGTTAATTAAACATATATTTGAGTACTTTGTACCAGGCACTGTTCTAGTTCTTGAGGACACAGTACTGAACAAGACATTTGAGGTAACAGATCCCATGGAACATCCCATGAGATTTCACTTCCTTTTTTTTTTTTTTTCCAGTTGATGGGATATGCTGCATTTCTGATCAAGTGGAGCATTTACAGAGACTTGAGAGTTATTTAAGTTTCAGTTTGCTAACATGGCACCTGGAGAAAAGTGGCTCCATCTTGGGCCTAGAAAGTTATTTCAATAATAGTTTGGTTATGAATAAGTAGAGTAAGACTGATGAAAATTGAAGACCATTGGTAAATGAGATATTTGACAGATAGGAATCAATTTTTCTCTTTTAGTCTCTAGTTCATGGGCAGTCTGCTTCTTAAAGGGCTACTATTATTCCCTGATTATGAAAATTTTATATTCTTGAGTCAGTGGATTAACTTCAGGAACACCTTAAATTTTTGAGATTTCTCTGTATAATTTTATGCATTTTTGGGGGGAAAATAATCCCTTTTATCAAATTCTGAACATTTTCTAGAATCTCAAAAATGTTAAGATACATAATTGCTTAAAGGGATAGAGGATCTTTGTAGTGGACTCCTGCCATTCATTACTTTTAAAGGTAGTTGCGTTATTTATAATATATTTGTAGTCTTCCAAAGGATCTGTCTTTCTTATTAAATTGGTATTCTGCTTTATGAACTTTGAGATACATGGACTTTTATATTAGTGTGAGTTTATTTTCTTTATCAAAAAAGTTGACTTCATTTTAGTAATTTTGACATTGATCAAATATATATATGTGTATATATATATACACACACACATAACAAGTTTTTTGTTTTCAGAAATGCGAGATAAAATGAGAAAATGGAGAGATGAAAACTCAAGAAATAGTGAGCAAATTGTGGAAGTTGGAGAGGAATTAATTAATGAATATGCTTCTAAGCTTGGAGATGATAGTAAGTTTTTTAATTTATTATATTTATGCTTAGCACATGTCTATTTACCATTCTTAGTTTTTTAAAAAAAATCTTATTTTTTCTAGTGTTTATAGCAATTATCTGTGATTGTCACTTTTTAAAAACTTCTCAGGAAGACTAATACTTTATTTTGGGAAGGCTTTATAATTTCTGTTAGTAGTAAAGCCATCACATAGGCGTTTTTGTTTTAAAGCTCAGGGCTGCAATCCTGGTCTGTTCAAAATGTATTTCATAAAGAATCCTTTAGAACAGTAAAGGTATTAGATAATTGGAAATTTTTTTTTACTTGATAAGATACTTAAATATTTTACATTGCTGAAGCATATAAGGATACCTTCTTTTCTTAATTGCTGATAAAATACAGTAAATAATTTTCAGTTATAAGTACTTTTCTCTAAAATACCAAACAGGAAGAATTCATTATCTAGTTTCTGTTGGAAGATCTTATAGTAAATTTAGTTTTTTTCTCTCTCTATGTATCTAGTTTGGATCATATATGAACAGGTGATGATTGCTGCTCTAGACTATGGTCGGGATGACTTGGCATTGGTAGGTATTTAAACTAATTTTATTATATATTTAATATGCTTCATGGATTATATGTATAAGACTTAGTATATGGCTTGTATAGAATGCTTTCTATAGCTGGTTTTCAATGCTACTCTTAAGGGGAGGTAGGCCTAACTGGGTACTTTGAACACAGTATGTTCTTAAATCTTTTTAACAATCGTGAGAAGTAGATATTTAGTATTCCAGTTTTACTGAAGAGGATAAATTAGTTGAAGGTTATCTGCTTACTGGTTGAATTATGCTATATTATACAGTATGTAATGAGAAGTAGATAATTTAAAACAAGTTTATCTTTTGGGTTATTGAATATCTTTCATAGCATATGTTGTTATACTGTTTTGTAATATTGTAAATGTATACCTTAAACTATTAGCAAATCCTAACATTTGCAGAGCATGACTTAAATTACTAATGCTCCTTTTAAAATAGAGAATGATAATAGCTATATTTTGAGCGCGTATCTGCTAGGTACTATGCTAAATGCTTTACATCATGCTTTCTTTAATTTTCACAATTATTTCTTTGTTTGTTTGTTTTTTGTTTTTCCTTACCTGAGGACATTTTTCCATTGATTTTTAGAGAGAGTGGAAGGGATGGGGAGAGACAGAGAGAGAAACATCGATGTGAGAGAGAGACATTGATTGGTTGCCTCCTGCACACACCCAGTTTGGCTCAGTGGATAGAGCGTCAGCCTGCAGACTGAAGGATCCTGGGTTCGATTCCAGTCAATGGCACGTACCTAGGTTGTAGGCTTCTCCAGGCCCCAAATCAGGATGTTTGTACTGACAAGATTATTATAATTTCAACAGAGAAATATTAAGCAAAGTATTAGTAGTAGGTGCCAGGGACTTAAAAGTACTACCAAAGAACTTAATTTTTATCTAAAGAATCTTTATGCATAGTTAGGAAGAAAATGCCAGGAAACTGTTGTAGACATTTAAATGAGGCTTAACACATTATGTAGGCAATTTTTGAGAGTAATATGGTGGTAGTATTTGAAGTTATTAGTGGACACATGATCTGCTTATTTTCCTACTTATTAGTGTGATTAGTGTCTGAGAACTGATGATTTCTTTCACTATAATTCAGATTTCTCCTTTTATCTCATTATTCATTAGATTAATATCACTTCATTATATTACACTAGTGATATTACTTAAGAAGATACATTGAAGACTTATGTAGGTCATTATTTGTAGCCCATTTAGTGTATGTAATATAATTACTACTTTTCAAGTCTTGTTTACCAATTATTTTTTAGTTTTGTCTTCAGGAGTTGAGAAGACAGTTCCCTGGCAGTCACAGAGTCAAGCGACTAACTGGCATGAGATTTGAAGCCATGGAAAGGTAACTGAGTCTTGTAAATAGTGTGGTCCCATTTGAGAACAGCAAATATGAGGCCTATCTTTATGTTCTCCTATGCTTATGGCAACATCATTGATTGTGCAAGATCTCTTGCTCCTGAGATTCAGCGTAATCTCAGCATAAATCCTGGCCTTTACTCCCAATAAATAGGATTTGACATAAAAGTGTAATCCACTTCCCATCTTTGGGCTAATGAAATAGATTATATTTTGGAATAAGAATTGGCTTCAAATAATCCTGGTTTTAGGATTTATTAGCTGTTTACCTAGCAAATTATTTAACTTGAAGGTTTTTTGGCTTCACTTCTTTGTAAAGCCAAGAATATTACCAACTTCTCAGAATTTTTTTGGGACTTACAAATAAATATATGTGTAGGACCCTCGTAGGCACTCAAGGTATTTAAGCTATTATTATTAATTTTTTTATTGAGATATGATTGACATATACCTTTGTATTAGTTTCAGGTATACAACATAATGATGTGATATATATGTATAATGAAACAATTATAGTAAGTAGTTATCCATCACCACCCATAGTCATAAGAACTTTTAAGATCTGCTCTCTTAGTAACTTTCAATTATAACACAGTCTTGTTAACTATAGTAACCATGCTGTTAATTATTTATAACTGGAAGTTTGATCCTCTTCACCCATTTCACACACTCCCACCCCCAGCTCCACCCCCACTTCTGCAACCACCAATCTGCTTTCTTGATCTGTAAATTCAGGTTCTTTTTGATTCTACATGCAAGTGAGATCATATAGTACTTGTCTTTCTGTCTGACTTACTACACTTAGCATAATGTCCTCAAGGTCCATCCAGGTTGTCATAAATGGCAGAATTTCCTTCATTTTTATGAGTAAGTAATATTACATTGTATACATGTCACAATCTCATTCATCTGTTGATGGACACCTAGGTTGAGCCATGTCTTGGCTATTGTAAATAATGCTTTCATGAACATGGGGATGCATATATCTTTCAAGATAGTGCATTTGTTTCCTTCACGTAAATACCCAGAAGTGGAACTATTGGATTAAGTGGTAATTTTAATTTTTTAAAGGAATCTCCATACTGTTTTCCATAGTTGTTCCAATTTACATTCCCACAAACAGTGCACAAGGGTTCTCTTTTCTCCATGTTCTTGTCAACACTTATGTCCTGTTTTCTTGCTACAGTAAGCTGTGATTATCTGTGTTTACATGTCTTAATTTTGGGGGCAGTGGTTTGACCTGTGACTTTAATTCTCTGATGGATCTAGAGCAGTGATGGCGAACCTTTTGAGCTCAGTGTGTCAGCATTTTGAAAAACCCTAACTTAACTCTGGTGCCGTGTCACATATAGAAAATTTTTGATATTTGCAACCATAGTAAAACAAAGACTTATATTTTTGATATTTATTTTATATATTTAAATGCCATTTAACAAAGAAAAATCAACCAAAAAAATGAGTTCGCGTGTCACCTCTGACACGCGTGTCATAGTTTCGCCATCACTGATCTAGAGAGTTATTGGCTTGTCCAATTTAGCTTTTTTCTTGTGTGGATGGGAGTGACAACTTCCAAGATCTTTTTACATGCTGTTCCAGGAACCAGAAATGTTGAACATCTTTTCATAAAATTATTGACCATTTCTATATCTTCTTTGTTTTTAAATTGGGTTACTTGTCTTTTTATTATTTAGTTGTAAAAGTTGTTTATATATAGTCTAGATACAAGGTACTTATCAGATATATGATTTGCAAAAATAGTCTGACACTTTTCATTTGCTTAGTGTAGCAGTTTCAACCTTTTTCATCTCAAGGCACACATAAACTAATTATTAGAATTTTGCAGCACACCAAAATATATATTTTTTGTCGATCTGACAAAAAAAGGTATAATTTTGATTCATTCACACAGATGGCTAATGTTATATGGGCTGTTGTCATTTTTTTATTTGACAATCTAAGGAAAAAGAAGTCATTGTTTCTGACTTAATAGTCAGGTACTGCATGTTTTAAAATTTTCTGTGGGCCACAGCACACTGGTTGAAAATCACTGGCTTAGTGGTATCCTTTGATTACCAAATTTTTTGATCTTTCATTAAGTCTGGTTTATTTTTTTTTCTTTCTTTTACTTTGGGTGTCATATATAGAAACCATTGTTTTATCCAAGGTCACAAAGGTTATGCCTATCTTTTAAGAATTTTATAGTATTAGTTTTTACATTTGGGTCTTTAACCCATTTTGATTTAATATTTTTTATGGTTTGAAGTACGTGTCTACATTTTTCTGCATATGAATATTCAGGTGTGCCAGCACCATTTGCTGAAAAGACTATGTTTTCCTTATTTGTCTTGGCACCCTTGTTAAAAACAACTAAATATAAATGTGAGGGTTGAATTCTGGGCTTATCATATATTGTACCATATTGATTCTACACTCTATTGATATTGTGGCTTTGTATTAAGTTCTGAAATTGGGCATTGGGAATTCTTTAGCTTTGTGTTTTTTTTTTCTCCAAGATTATTTTGACTATTTTGAATCCTTTGAATTTATGCATGTATTTTAAGATCAGCTTATTTTCGCCTTTTTAGCTTGTTGTTTCAGGTAAGACAATTATCTTGTACCTCAATTGTAGTAGTTTGTTTTAAGCCAGATTTATTGATATAATTTTTCTCAACTCCTTCACTCTTGGGCTTATATGTTTGTTTGTGTGTACATTTTAATCTCTTTGTATCCTCTCTGTGAGTTAGCAAAGGATATAGATAAAAAGGTAAATAAAATAGTATTAGTTTAGGTTAGCAGAAACTAATTTTGAATCAGGACAGAATGGAAGAAATCTGAAAAGATTGCTCCTGAATCAGTGTGCTGCTCTAATAATTGTTTTTTGTTTTATCTCAAGTAATATGAGTCCCTAAACCATTCTTAAAATATATGAATAGCAGAATACATTCCATAGTCCAAGATGAATGATTTTTAAAATTATGTTGTGAGGGATTGAGTGGTACTAGTTTTTAATATTTACTATTCCTTTCCAACCAAACAAAATATTGATATGGTAACAAGAACTTATTGTTAAGTGTTACTTCAGAAGTGTTACTTCTAAGAAACTCAGTGAACTTTAATTTCTTTAAGCCTTTTTAAAAAATGTTTTTATTGATTTTAGAGAGAGGAAGGGGAAGAGAGAGAGAGAAACATCGACCCATCGGTTGCCTTCTGCACACTCCTCGACTGAAACCTGGGCATGTGACCTGATGATGCTCCAGCTATGTGAGCCATACCGGCCAGGGCTAAACCTTATTATTATTATTATTACTAGAGGCCTGGTGCATGAAATTCGTGCACTGGAGCGGGGGGCTGTCCTTCAGTCTGGCCTGCGCCCTCTCGCAGTCCGGGACCCCTCGCTTCTTACCACCCGCCTGCTCGCTGCTCCTTACCACTTGGCTTGCTGCTCCTTAGAGCTGCTGCGGAGGAGGAGCCAGCCATGAGCCCAGCTTCTGACTGAGTGGCACTCTCCCTGTGGGAGCGCACTGACCACCAAGGGGCAGCTCCTGCTTTGGGCGTCTGCCTCCTGGTGGTCAGTGTGCATCATGGCAACCGGTCATTCTGGTTCTGCTGTAATGGTCGCTTAAACTTTTATTATATAGACTAGAAGCCCAGTGCACGAAATTTGTGCACTTGGGGGGGTCCCTCAGCCCGGCCTGCATGCTCTCGCAGTCCAGGAATCTGAGGTCAGGTCAGGGGCAGAATGCAAGCCATCTTTATGTGCTTATTTTTCTACCCTTGGGAATGTCCCTCTTCTGGCTTAGGCCTACTCCCCCAGGG
>NW_005871065.1:286148-307855 GCF_000147115.1 Myotis lucifugus
CTGAGCTTATCAGTCGGACATCCTTAGCACTACCGTGGAGGCAGGAGAGGCTCCTACCACCACTGCTGTGCTCACCAGCCGTGAGCCTGGCTCAGGGCTTCCGGCTGAGCAGTGCTCCCCTTGTGGGAGTGCACTGACCACCAGGGGTCAACTTCTGTGTTGAGCGTCTGCCCCATGGTGGTCAGTGTGCATCATAGCAACCAGTCTTTCCACCATTTGGTCAATTTGCATATTAGCCTTTTATTATATAGGATTATGTTGTTGTTGTTTTTTAATTGAAACTCGTAGCACCATTTTACTTAGTAAAGTTTTAATCTTTTTATATGGAAGAATGGCTGTTAGATGTGTCTTTGCTAAATAGGATCATTAATCATTGATTCTCATACATGATTGTGTAAATTAGAATATGTGGAATTTTAAAAAATCAGTAGTTGCCTTGCCCCCACTTTACTGAAATCAGTTTGTAATCCAGATTTTTCTTTAAAAAACCCTGCAGGTAAAAAGACAGGTACCAGAACATTGCTGACTAAATGTAAAATTTTGTTGACCTTCAGTGTATTAGGATCCTCTAGAGCAGTGGTTCTCAACCTTCTGGCCCTTTAAATACAGTTCCTCATGTTGTGACCCAACCATAAAATTATTTTTGTTACTACTTCATAACTAATGTTGCTACTGTTATGAATCGTAATGTAAATATCTGATATGCAGGATGGTCTTAAGCGACCCCTGTGAAAGGGTCGTTTGACTGCCAAAGGGGTCACGACCCACAGGTTGAGAACCACTGCTCTAGAGAAACCACCCCCCCACACACATACACACATACAGACATATACATACATACATACACAGAGAGCCACATATAAATGGAGATTTATTATGAGGAATTGGCTCATACGATTTTGGAGGCTTTGAAGTTCCAGAATCTGCCATCTGCAAGCTGGAGATCCAGCCAAACTGGTGCTATAATTCAGTCTGAGTCCAAGTCCAGAGGCTGAGAACGAAGGCAGCTGATGGTATAAATCTCAGTCTGAGGATAGGGGGAGGTAAGATGGGATGTCCCAGCTCAGAAGTGAGGCTGTAAAATAGGGTTAAATTCCTCCTTTCTCCACTTTAGTTCTATTCAGACCCTCAAGGAATTGGATAATGCCCACCCACACTGGGTAGGCAGTCTGTTTTGCTGAATCTACAGATTCAAAGCTAATCTCATCCTGAACACCCTCAGACATACCTAGAAATAATGTTTGATCTGGGCCAGTCAAGTTGACACATAAAATTAACCATCACACTCAGTTTTCACATAAATTATTTTTAAATTACAGTATAATTTAAAGATGTTTAAATATAACGTTATAGGTTTTATACAAATATAAAAACAGTGAATGGCTTCATATCTTTCTCTGTCACTTCTGATATCTTTTCCAGAGGTATTTTAGTTGGAAAAGATTCCCAGGTGATTCTCATGTATTATCTTGTGACAATTTCTGCTCTATAGCATTAATTTTGCCCTTGTTTTGCATACTTTACTGTTTTGTTTCATTATTATTTAATGATTTGATTTTATTTCCTTATTTAGTTGTAGATTCTTATGAGGCTAGCAGACCTATTATAGTACCATGCATTTGATGTCCAAACTAATTTTCTTTATTTGAATTACTGCTGAGTCTAATTGACTTAGTGTGCAGGGATGTGGTTTGCTCTTTGCATGGAGTGAACACATTTACAAATTCAGTCTGCTTTTATTTTTTTCAGTAATCTGCTACAGATAACAAGAATAAGTAAAGTATTCTTACCTGTTGGCATGACCATAATCACAAACATTGACTAGGGTACTAAAATTTTGGGGTCAGTGTATAGTTGAAAGATGAGTCACATATATAAAGTATTCATATCTATCATTAAAAGATATCTTCAAGAAAATATAAGAGAAAAATATAAAATTAAAAATGTCCTATAGGGAACTTATGAAGAAATCCCAAGACATGTATCTATTATTCCTGGTTTTAGAAATACCGCTGTAAAAGTTTTTAAACATTGGTTTTTGCTTTCTTTAAAGATCTTTATTCAGAAGTGGAGAAATTGATAGGATTGAAATTGGGGTTTATGAACATAGTTAGGAAGGAATTTCAGAAGCACTCAGCTATTTCTTTGCATCGCAATCAAGGTTATCATATGTAAGAGTATATAATTAAGGAAAGTTTTTTATTTGATTTCTAATGTATCCCTACTTAGATTCTCTATCACATAATGTTAATTTTGGCTTCTTAGTTATTTACTGTCATATGTGAGTATTTTTTCATTTGATAAATTTGTTAACTGTTTCTCTCATGAGATTGTAACCCAGCAAAGCGTAAGTATTACATACGGATACTTAGTAGGTGCTTAACTAAGAAAAGCTATTATAAATATTCATTAAAGGAGAATTAATACATAGATCATTTCCTTGTGAATGGATTTATTAAAATTAAACTTTTTCTTATGTTTTATTGGTTGTAATTCTAGGTATAACTAGGATCATAAAGATATCTCTTTGTGCTGCTAGATTTTACATTTGTATTTAGGCCCAATTAGATCAGTATGTTTTGAAGTAACTTTTTCTAGAAATACTTTATGTGATACTTTTTTCCATTTAAAAAAAACCCACACCATAGCAAACCTTACCATTATAGGAATATAAAAAGTGACTTGGATAGCAATTATAAATGCATGTAAAGCACTGCCAGTTGAATCTTTTCCAGTATTTACTATTTGTCACTAAATTTTAAGTTCATGATTCTTGATGTTTCTTTTTCTTTTTAAATAGATATGATGATGCAATACAGCTATATGATCGAATTCTACATGAAGATCCAACTAACACTGTAAGTTAACTAATGGTTCTGAAGATGATATAGTTTATTTCAAAAGGCAAAATTAATTCACTTTGGAAGTAACGGAAAAATACATAGGGAACCATGTTTTATTATCTTATTTTAAATATTTCAAGATGGGTTGTTTTACAAAATAGATTTAAAACTCTCCAGTTAAATTTGACTTACGAGATATCTTACTAAAAAAAATTATGTGAAATTTGGGAAGAAAGAATTTTATGTGCTTGCATAAAAGCCCAGCAAAGCTCAGTGTTTTTATAATTTTGTAATATTTTGTTGGAAGTTTAATTGTCTTAATGAGAAAATAAAGAAGTCATGTTAATAATTAGTATATGTGGTTAATGAAGGTGTTTTGTTTGGGATTTATTTTTTTCTACCTGAATAAGAATGACGATATCATATGTAAATATATTTAAAGGAAAATATATAAATATCTTTAATTTATTCTGATTTTGAACAAATTTCATATCAGTTTATTGGACAAAATATTTGTTCCAAATATACTTATATAGTATTATTTGTTTTAAATATACCCTGGTGAAAAAATTTTATATTGTTGAAAACATTTTAGTTTAGTATTGATATAATGGCTTCCCTCAGATTTACCTTGTATTAAATGAAAAGTTAAAGAGAGTCTTTAAATAACATCAGGCATTTTTAATGTTTTATGTTAATGTCCTTGCATACGTATGTCTGCTAAAATAAAAATATTTTTAGAAATTTTAAACAAAAAACAGTTTGAGTTTGTATTGTCCTTTTATAAAAGGAGAAATGCTTACATTAACACATAATACAAAAACATGGTGTTCTCTTATTTGGCAGTATTTCATTAAAAATGCACATTTTAAAAAAGCGAATAAAATATATGACTGGATTATAAGATGCAGAAATGTTTAATAATTGAAGATGAGTAACTTGATTCATTTAAAAATAAATTATGTATGCTAAGTTGGGAAATGATTTCATATTGAAGTGTGCAATTTCTAGATAGCATTAAAGTAAGCATTCATTGGTCATAAATCTCTGATCTCTGCCTGTCCTTTTTGATACATTATTTAGTAATACTTCTGTATATTGCTCAAAAGACGGAGTTTTTTCCAGTTTTTTTTAAGATATAATTGACCAGTAACATTATACAAGTTTACGTTACACAACATGGTGACTTGCTATAAGTATATATTTTGAAATGTTTTATATTTTTTTTTTAATATTATCCCACCCCCCCACTCCAGGGAAGCTTCCTAGGTCTTTTTGTTTGTTTGATTGTTTGTTTTTTTGGCACATATTTAAATGGTAAGAATTCATTATTTTGTGAAGATTCTAAGAATATAGAAAATTCAGGGAAAAGTTTTGGCAGAGCTACAAATCTACCTATTATTTAAAAAAAAAGACAAAAATAAGAAACAGCTTCTATTACTTTTGTCTAGATATTCCCCCCCCAAAAAGGTAGTTAAAATAGGAAAGTTTTGAATAGTATTCTAATCTTAACTATATAAAAAGCACTGTTTGTTGTTCTGAAGATTTTGTAATATATTTATTTTAACTATAAGACTTGACCTGTGTTAAAGGTATTTAATTTTTTTACCCATCCACACAGGGTGGGGCAAAACTAAGTTTACAGTTATACTGATAAATAATATAATAATTAATAAATAATAATACAGGAATAAACTGTTTCATATACTCACAACTGTAAACCTATTTTTGCCCTACCCTGTATATTGAAAAAATGAAATCAAGTTTCTGAAAAAAGTTTGTTTCATATATTTTTCTCATATTAAGTTAAAAATTAATAGCTTGTTATTTATTTTTTTGAAATTAGGAATCAGACATTTTACTTTTGTGTCAGTTTAAGTTGAGGATATTTTAAATAAGTTATTTCACTTTTTCAAGACCTAAAATAATATGTAATTATATATTGTTCTGTCTTTGTAGTACTTTCTACATTTTATGGCTTTAAGACTGGCCAAAAGAGAAATTCAATGGGTCCCCTCATTGACTATGAATGAAGTGGTAGTAACTAAATTTCTTAGTAGTTAGGTGAATATTTTAGAACAAGGTGATTAAAATCAGCTGTTAAATGTATTATTCTTTTATAAGAGATTTTTTTATCTAATCTCTACTCAGTCCCTTCTGTCCTACTGTAAATGATGATTATGTTTCATGAGTCACAAAGTGTTGATATTACTAAGAATTAAAGACACTATTTCTGTTACTGTTTCCGTAGAAAATACTGAGGTAGACATTGAAGGAAATAACAAAGCCATATAAGACCTAGAACTGAAAAAGTGTATTAGGGAAAGAATTTACTTATATTAAGTAGTCAAATTATTATTTAGAAGACATCACAGTTTCTTTTTCCAAAGCAACTTTATTATCTCAAAGATGAGAAAGTCCAGTTCTGTTTTTATCTGTAATTTTAATTCAAGCTTGTAACTGTAATTCTTCGCATTGTCTAAAAGTGGTTATGTGATTCTTTTACTGGTCTTGTGCATCTATGCTCCTAGATAACCACGATAGAAATGAGGCTGTTATTCAAGCTTTAAGGAGCTCTCTTTATGCATTCGTTATTTCAAAAAACATTTGTTGAGTGCTTGCAGAGTGTTTGGTGTTGGGAATAGAAGGATGAATTAAACACCATCCTTGACTTTGCTTTTAGGGTGGCAGGATGATATAATGAATGGATTATGGACTTTGAGATAGACTTATTAAGTCCTGATTCTTTGATGATTTGCTGTGTGATTTTTGAGCCTTGTAAACTTTGAAAGATGAGTGTGGCTTGAGATAAAGCCATCATTTCATGAATGGCATGAGTAAGTTTTAACATTAAAGCATAAGGCCTACCTAGGGCAAAAAGAATAAAGTAGTTATAATAGAAGATTTAAAATTTTTCTTTTGGGAAATTACTGAAATGGGACACATTCTCCACATCTATTTAAAAAAATTTTTGAAATACTCTTTTGAAAAAGTAATTTATACCCAGGTTAAAAATTACAAATAATACAAAACAATGTGTAGAGGAAAAATAAGTCTTTCCTCCCATTTCTGATTTCAAGTCCTCCTTCACTTAGTCAAACATTGTTAGTAATTTCTTATGTATTTTTCTAGATAATTTTTTTCTCATACACTTACTGATATGTGCGCATGTTTGTGTATTCTCCCTTTGATAGGGCACCCAATTCTCCCTTTGATAGGGAGAATTGCTGAAAATGCAAATGGTGGCATACTTTACCTAGCAGTGTATTTTAAAGGTCATGCCATGTCAGCACAACCTTTATATCATCCTTTGAGAAGCTGCATAGCATAGCATTGCATTGCATGGATGAATAGTCTCTGTCTTCATGAAAAAGTTTTACTTAAGACCCTTTTGGTGAACTCTTAGATTGATTCTGATGTCTTCCTCCCAGAAACAGTGTTGCAGTGGATGTTGTTTGTAGGATAGATTCCTGGAGTTAAATATCTGTCAGGAAGTTACATGCATTTTAAGTTTTGATAGGAGTTACCAAATTTCCCTCCACAAAGGTTTTTTTTAGCTGTCTACAGTCATTTCTATGGTGGAGGAGATGCTTCTCTCACTGTATCCTCCCACATGGCATGTTTAACTTTTGCTAGTCTGATTGATTAAAATGTTACCTTGTTATCATTTATATTATGAGTGATGTTGAATATCTTTTTTTAAAAATATGTTTTTATTGATTTTAGAGAGAAAGGGGAAAGGAGAGAGAAAGGGAGGGAGGGAGGGTGGGGAGAGAGAGAGAGAGAGAGAGAGAGAGGATCTGAGAAACATTGATTGGTTGCCTCCAGCTGCACTCCAACCAGAGACTGAATCTGTAACCCAGGCATCAAACCCGTGACCTTTAGGTGCATCATCCCAACCAACTGAGCTACATCAGCCAGGGCTCCCCAAAACCTTTTTTTTTTAAGTATATTTTTATTGATATCAGAGAGGAAGGGAGAGAGAGAGATAGAAACATCAATGAGAGAGAATCATTGATTGGCTGTCTCCTGCACGCTCCACACTGGGGATCGAGCCCACAACCTGGTCATGTGCCCTGACCCAAATCAAACGGTGATCTCCTGGTTCATAGGTCAACATTCAACTACTGAGCCACACTGGCTGGGCTCCCAAAACCTTTTTGATGGTTCTTTCCTTGGCCTTGGGTAGTTTCGTCACACACGTGCACTGATCAATACCAAGCTGAGTAGTCCTCAAGGGGAACCTCCAGTGTCTTTATTCTGTTTTGTTTTGTTTTCCCTCCAGTACTCTGGCCTATTAATGCTAACTTCTTTGATCTTTCTAGACTCTCTGCTCCTTCTGATCTCATAGTCTGCTGGGCTCAATCTGGTTTTCTTCCTCTCTGCACAGCTCCCTTGAAACTCTCTTAAGGCAGCAAGCCAGGGCAATAAAAATGGGCTCACCTCATTTGTTTCCTGCCTCTCAGGAATTACTGTCTTTTGCTGCCCGTTGTCCTGCAGTTTAAAATGGTTGTTTCATGGCCCTGGCCCGTTCACTCAGTGGTTAGAGCGTTGGCCTGCGGACCATATGGTCTCGGGTTTGATTCCAGGTCAAGGGCACGTACTTTGGTTGCAGGTTCCCCAGCCCTGATAGGGGTGCTTGCAGGAGGCAAACAATCAATGTCTCTCTCTTTCTCCTTCTTCCTCCCCTTCACACTCCCCCCTCCCCGTCCCGGTCTCCTCCCCTTCCCCCTCCCCCTCCCCCTCCCCCTCTCTCTGAATACAAGGTTGTTTAATGTATTTAGTCCAGTTCTTTGGTTGTTTCAGACAAGCAGGTAAATCTGGTCCCTGTTACATCATCTCGACCAGAAATGAAATCCCTGCTTAATGTTCCTTTAAATGATTAAGATAAATAAAGATTGGTTCTTATGTCAGAACATGGTGTTATTTTTCTCAAAACCTGGACTGTATATTTTGTGACTTAGTAATAAATTATTAGTGCCTGTATGATAGTAATTGCCATGTAGGTGGTTTTTAAGCTCTCACATTAGGAAAACTGGCTTTAAATACTTGAATAGTTACCACTTAAAAAGTTGTTTTAAACTTCAGAATATTAGGAGATAAAATGCTATACCTTAGGTTTTACATGATCAAGCACTATATTGCTCATATAGTAGAAATTTTTGGGGGCATGTTTCTCAAATTGATTAATAAAGCCCCATATTTAAAATCTTTTCTTATACCTCACTGTGAAGTGTTTATTAGGTGGACAATAGTTTTTAAAGTAGGCTATTACAAATTTAATACTGAATTTGTTTGTTTTACATTATAAAATTATATTTCACCAGGAATACACATAATTCAAAAGAACATTATTTAATTTGCAATATTTCAGATTCTTTCAAATAGTTTTATAGGAGGATCTAGGATGCGAATCAGAAATTTCAGATCTTCTAATTTGATCTCTTTTGATGCATTTATGTTGTTTAAACCTCTGTTTTCCATCATTTATAAAAAGAATTGTTTTTAAAAGACATTTTAAAAGATTAATTATCCTTGAAACACTATAGGAGTGCTTTATAAACTATATTCTGCAGAATGCTGCTGACCTAAAAATATTGATGTATGTTCGACAATAGAGAAATGGTTCTGTTTCAAATCACTGAGAAAATGAGGTTAACGACATTAGACAGGTGTTGTTAGTACACCTTTCTTCAAGAAACTCATACTCTGCATAGTGGTGTCCATTACAGTGTTCATACCATACCTCTTATTATGACTGTAGAAGTATTAGTTGCCATCCAGGTTTATACTTTGACTTTTGTCTGAATTGTGATACCTTGATGCACTATTTTCAACACGTTTCATTGTATCTATATAAATTATCTTATCTCCGCTGGTGCAAATCCTGTAAGGTTTGGGGTAAGATATCAATTGGCCTGTGCCAATTCTTTAAAGATCTCATAAGTAGAGCTTTTGGCAAGGC
This sequence comes from Myotis lucifugus, assembly GCF_000147115.1. Lineage (NCBI taxonomy): Eukaryota > Metazoa > Chordata > Mammalia > Chiroptera > Vespertilionidae > Myotis > Myotis lucifugus. Next base: position 294,957 of record NW_005871065.1, read on the forward strand.
TTAAAACACAGATGTTAAGCACAAAGCAAAGGTAAAAAGAAGGAAGATAGCATTCATTTAATACCATTATGTGCTGAGTATTATTTTAGTTGCTTTACAATGATACTTGGAGATTGGTGATATTACTGAGGTTTGTGAACAATAAATATTTTGCCCTTGATTAGAAAGCTGATAAGTGAGAATAGTTGGACTTTAGTTTCTTTTTTCCCCCCCAAAATCTGGACTCTGTGCTCTACCGTATGGAATAAGTATCATGAAAAATGAAAAGAATAAACAATTAAATTTGTTTCAAATGCTGTTGGATTGGTGAAATTAAGTATTATATGTCCAAAAGAAATTAGTTTCTTAATTATATGGTAATTTATTCCTCACCTGTTTTCAGAAGGACTTTGAATAAGGCTTTCATTTGCAGTTTAATATTTTCCCTAAAGGCTCTAGGATTGAGTTACTTTTAGAACTTTACTTCTACATTTCTTAAAAATTCTTGAGACTTCCTAAATTTTACATATATTATGGTGCTTTCATTGTTTTACATACTGAAATTATTCCAAATATATTTGAGTACCTTCTGGGTGGCAGGCATTGTGTTAGGCCTTTGGCCTGAGCCAAATATTCGAGGATGCACATTTTTAACATGTAGGTTATTTTTTTGTTACTGAAATATTGTTATTGCTATTATTGTAAATATTGCTCTTGGTCTCATTGGAGAGTCTCTTGATTTTCTCTGTTTTGTTTTGTTTTTGACTCTCACTTCTTCAGAGCAAAATCTCCCACCTTTCTCCCTCCTAGACAGGTAGCTTCGTTAGTCTAAAGAGGATCCATCTATTTTACTTCCATTGTCTGCATCTTGTGGAGTATGTATTATATAAAAAAGTAACAATAATTATAATTAATAAGCTTAAATCTGGCCCTAGCATGTTTTATTGTTTAGCCTTCTGCATTGAATAAAATAAGCAGAGATGGAGGGGTTATAAATTTAATAATTCATATAGTGCCCTTCAGTCCCAGACTGTTCACTGCAGCCTTAGTGCATAGTCTTGATTACACACAATATTGCTGTCTCCTATGCCTTTGCTCCAGTGTTCCTCCTATTATGCAATGTCTTCCACACTATTTCCTCTTTTGCTTTCTTAATGTCTACTTGCCCTTTCTATTTCAGTTCAGGTGTCACATCTGGGACCCTCTTTGTTTCCTGACCTTCCACCTCTTCCACTCTGCTACAGGCATGTTAGGATCTACTCCATCACAACAACTCTCTAGAATACTCTATTATTGTTTTTCTTTTATTGATGTATCTTTCTCTTTATATTTTCATTGTCTAGCATAGTACCTATCATATAGTAGATGTTCAGTACATATTTGATGAATGCATAAATAAATGTCATTGATTTTTTAAAAAATCTTTTTTTTAACTTTGTTGAAAATATTATAGATGTCCCCTTTTTTTCCTGTTTACCACCCTCCACCCAGCTCCCTCCCCTGATTTTGATATTTATCATTTAAAAAACTTTAAAATGCAAGTTTAAATATTTTGTCTATTTAAAAATATGTCTTTCAGGACCTATATTATTCATTTGAAAGACTCATAAGTAGATTGTTCTCTTAAAATTGTGAAAAAGTTGTCAGAAGCCATATTTGTATAATGGCATTCAAGTGGCCATGGTGAGGTTTTTTTTCTTAATCTCAACTATTCCTCTGTCTCTTAAGATACAGATCAATGAATGAGACAGAGTAAAGGATTTTAGGGTGGATAAAGATTAAAATTCCCTGCTGGCTTGTAATTATCAGAATCTGGATGGTTATTTATTTGAATGAAATGATGCATATATGTGTACATCAAAAGTAAAGCATATGTGATTGTTAGAGGAATGTTTGAATTCCCCGGTGGGATGTCATGGGGTATGTTTATAAATCTCCACTAAGCAGTAGTTCTACAATAGAGTTTCACTGGCATTGAGATAATAATTTGCACAGTCAAATTACCTTCTTAGAAAAACCCAGGGAATCATGAGCGCCTAATCCTTTATTAATGTCAACCCATAGGCTGCAAGAAAGCGTAAGATTGCCATTCGAAAAGCCCAGGGAAAAAATGTGGAGGCCATTCGGGAACTGAATGAATATCTGGAACAGTGAGTGTTTTACAAGAGGAATGTGTGTGGTTATTCTGATAAATCTTTTTTAATTAAAATGGAATTTGCATTGATTTTCCTTTTTGCCCACATGCTGTTTATTTACCAAATATCTACACACTCTTTTTTTCCTTTTCCCTCGCCAGATTTGTTGGAGACCAAGAAGCCTGGCATGAACTTGCAGAACTTTATATCAATGAACATGAGTAAGTTGTTAAGTACACAAACAATTTTGTTAGGAGTGCAGTTTTCATCACTAAGTTCAGAAGGTCTAGTGGTTTCCGAAGGATTGGTGAGAAGGTATGAATCACGCCATTTTAAATGAACAAAATAAATAGTTAAATGAAAAAATAACAAATCCATGATTTGTTGGATATAATATGTGGATTGCTTTAACTTGGTCATTTGTTTTTTACTAAATTATTTTTGTTGGGGAAATAAGTTTTTCTTTAAAATGCATAAGGCATTCTTTGGAATTAGAAAGGCCTGCATTTGCTGAGCTAAGGTTATTTTAGTGAATCAAAATTGTGAATTTTTAGAGTTCAAATTATTCTTATAATACAAAGAGTATTATACTCTCTGCTGTTTAAAAATTCTGTCAATTGTATGCATTTATTAGCCTTAGTACTAAGAGAATCAAGTCTTCTAAAGTAGAGAAGCATCCTGTTGCCTGGGTAAAAAACCAAGAATAATCAAGAATGTTGAATGCTGTAGGAACTGGCTTATTGGATATTTAATGTTTTTGTTAGCTTTTTTATTGCTGCAGTGACAGGAGGAAATCCCAGTGTGAGAGGATTAGCCCAGTCTTAGTGCAAGTTTTCTAATAACACAGCATTAACGCTAACCTCCATCCAGAGGCAAGCACCCCCCCCCCCTTAGTTCTTCTGAATCTGAAGTATATCACATTGTTTCTTTCCTTCTTATAGAGAGAATAGAATCAGATTCTCATGCACATCTCTTACTATGCATGAATAGTTAATCTCATTCTCATACTACAAATAGCTGACACAGGAAATAAAATAGAATGAAGACACTTGCTTCTTGCCTTTGCTCAGGGCTGTATATGTAAAATGTGAAATGGAGAATTAAAGTAGTTAACTGCATAATTCTGAGATTAGTGGGGGCTAAAATTAAAATTATAGCATCATTTAATGAATGTACTATATTCTGGGAAGCAGTCTCCAGTTCTCTACCATATTTTGACTCTCAGATTCTCTTTAGTTTCCCTTAAGAAATTATTTTCCAAATCATGTTCATTATAGATGTGTGAATACTTGTATATTCACATATGTGAACATATTTAGGATTCTTTTATGCATGTGAGATTGGTAATTAAACCAAATTACCATTTGATAATTATTACCATTTGGTTTAAATGGTAATAATGTCATTTTCTTATTTTTTAAGTCCATATTTATGAAGTATACAGTATATATTTTAAATAACATGAACTGAATTTTCAGAATGCAATAAAAAAAAACTTAAGTTTTATTTTGTTGGTAAGACAGATGATAGTCATCTAAAATATTTTTGTGCCATTTGGAGATCTGTGATTAAAAGCATTTAAACACATTTCAAATCATCAAGGAAATTATTTTATTAATTAAAGGAATACCTAATGCAGAGAATTTGGAAAACTCAAGAGTAAAGATGAAGACAAAAATCATGTGTAATTGCATCATCTGAAGTTAACTATATTTTTTATTTTTTAATATCTCTTGAAACAAACAGAAACCTAAAATAGAATTATCTTTTGTGGCCTAATGTTTTTCACTTAGTTATATTGTCAAAATTTTTTTATCACAGTAAACATTCCACAGTGTGATTTCAGTGGCTTTATATTATTCCATCTTATTAAATGTAATCTAATTTTCTTAACTAATTTTCTAAGTGAATATAAGGGTTGTTTTTCATTTCCACTACAATGCTATAGTGATTTATTTTAATTGTTTCTTTGGGCTACATTATTAGAAGTATAATTACTTGATTAAATGATATGTACATTTTCAGGGATTTTGATAACTTGTTCCTAGTTCACTCTCAAACCAGCTATTATTAGTATCCCTTTTAACAACATTGGGTACTATCATTCTTTTAAATCTTTGCAAATTTTGTTAGGTGAAAATTAGTTATACCTTACAAAAATTTAGTTTAGAGCTCTTTATATAAATGATTAGAAGATTTGTTCTTTCAGAAATATATGCTTGGTAGTTCTGTTTTTTTAATATTGATTTTTAAAAAACAGGTTTTATTTTTAGATGGTCAGATATATCCATTTTCATTGCTTGTATGTTTTCTGTCCTCTAAGAACTATGTAAATATACCACCTCTCTTTTGCATGTTTCTAATATTTCTCTATCTAATTCTCAAATAGGTTATACTTTATTTTTAACCCATCATTAAATTTAATATTCGCTTCATCTTGTAATGCCCACATTTAGTTTTGCTTTGTTTTGAATCTCTAAAGAGTTTATTGACATAGAGTTGAATGTACACTTAAGAGAAATAAAAAAAAATCCCAAGAAATTGAAAACTACAAAGACAGAAAAGCACCTGAAAAATTTCTTTTCAGAGGAAATGATAATTGTGTTCAGCTTTCCCTTTTATCCTGTATCACAAAACTTTTTGTTCTTAAAGGTATTCATTCACAAAATAACCATTTTTTTTTGAATTGAGAACTTAGAAGAAATATTCAGATGTACAGTACTTGGAAATAAATATCTTCACATTTTTTGAAATGAAAATCAGAATCTGTTCACTTAATTCATTTTGTTTGGGCAAGTCATTACAGTAGGTAGGATTTTTGTGTGTGTGTATGTAAGTGGTAAATTATTGTGGGATGTCAGTTTAGCACAGTTTTATGGACACAGTGGCAAAAATGTAGCAATTTAGGAATTGCTAGATGTATTTAACATTTTGGCATTTTCTGCATATGAATAATTTATAAGCTATTTTAAATATAATAGGTCACAGGCAGCATTGCTAGTGTAAATCTAGAATGTTTTACTCTAAATTTTCAAAGTAGAATGTTCCTATAAGCCTATTCAGTACTTTTAGAGAGAGAAAAGGGGAAATAGAATTCTGCCATGAATTTTTTTATATCTTTACATTACCTTTATTTAAGTTTGCTTCTGATTTATAAATTCTAGTGTGTATTTCGTTATTCAAGTGGTATATGTTATACCAATTGGCCATGTTGAGATACTTTGCTTGTTTTAAATATAAAACAATATAATATATATAACATATATATTTTTGTTTATAATATGTATTGTTAGCATTACCAATACATATTATAAACAAAAATACATATTTTAAACAGACACTTAAGTTTTTTACTTGATTTGTAGTTAAAACTAGATGTTGTATCAGTAAGAACCAGCTAGTATTATAAATTAATTATGATAGTGATTATGGTTCCTTTTTGTAGGCCCAGCCTTATTGTAAAATTTCATAACAAATAGAATTATTAAAATGTTATAAGGAAAAATAATGTTGATAAAGCAGTCTAGGGACAAATATGTAACCTATACATAGGCTTTTGTGAGGATCAGAAGAACTTTTAAAAACTTAATTTAGGCCCTAACCGGTTTGGCTCAGTGGATAGAGCGTCGGCCTGTGGACTGAAAGGTCCCAGTTCGATTCCGGCCAAGGGCATGTACCTTGGTTGCGGGCACATGCCCAGTAGGAGGTGTGCAGGAGGCAGCTGATCGATGTTCCTCTCTCATTGATGTTTCTAACTCTCTATCCCTCTCCTTCCGCTCTGTGAAAAATGTATAAAATATATTTTAAAAAAACCAAAAAAACAAAAAAAACAACTTAATTTAGTAAAAGAAACATTTAGAAGGGAACTTTCTTTTTGATGAAGTTAGGTGTTTAGAGGCCACTTTCCCCTTGTCTTATAGAATAATAAATACATATCAGATAGATAAATACTTATCAACACTTTTGTTGTTCTAGACATTAATTCAGTTATTTGTTCACTCATTTATCCAGGCACCCATTATATACCTATCATATGACAAGAACTGGTTTTGGATATAAAAATGAAAGGGCTAAACAGCTGCATGATCTTTGATGAGAATCCTATATAATAAAAGGCAAATATGCAAATTGTCTCCTTGGGAGTTCAACCAACTGGGTGTTTGACCGCTTGCTATGATGTGCGCTGACCACCAGGGGGCGGCGCGGAACAAAGGAAGGCCCCGGCTGGCAGCTGGCAGCCGGGGGAAGGAAGGCCGTGATGGGCCCTGATCGCTGGCCAGACCTAGGGACCCTACCCATGCATGAATTTCGTGCACCAGGCCTCTAGTCTATTTATAAGAACCTTCATAAATCTAAAATACTGTGATTTGGGGGTAATCTGCAGGCTGTTTTGGTTCCTCAGACCCTTTGGATTTGATTGTTGTTCCTGTCTTTATGTTATTATTCACATCTTCATTACTAACATCACCACCACAATTTTCCATTGTGGTGTGTAGTGCTTATAGGCAGTATGCATAGTGGTTAAGAGTGTAGACTATCTGGAGTGGCACAGCCTGGGTTTCAGCTTAATCTTTGTGCCTCAGTGTTCTTAACTATAGAATGGTGATATTAATTTCCTATTTCCTAGGGTTTTGGTAGGATTAGATGAGTTAATACTTCTAATACCTAGAAAATAATACATAGTGAGGATGTGATATGAGTTCGATTTTGCCCTTGCTGGTTGAATCAGTTGGTTGGAACGTTGTCCTGTGCACTGAAAGGTTGTGAGTTTGATTCCTGGTCAGGGGGTTTATAGGAGGTAGTTGACATTTTTCTTTCACATCAATATTTCTCTCTCCCTTCCTCTCTCTCTCAAATCATAAAACATATTTTTAAAAAAGTTAGTTCTTATTAGTCACATGTGTGAAACTGCAACATGTATATTTTGAAAAGTGAGTATATCAGATACTAGTGTAAAGATAGGATATCGGTGACAAATGCCAAAAATAACTGTAGGTAACCTTTTTCTAATTGGTATGCTCATCACCTCCTCACTGTGAATAAATCTTAGGACACCTGTATTCTTTAGAATTTCTTATAAATAGTGAGTATAGTCACATGACTTTAAACATAAAATACATTGAAGGGAATTGTAGTTACCTGGTGTAAAACCGTTTTTCCAGAACCCTTTGCAGTAGTTCTCTCCTTAGGTTTTCAGCAAGATTTTTGTTTCTCTACCACGTGATTAAATAGTAGCAGAGTGTATATCAAAGCCACTAAGTATTTTTTATGGGTTTAGAAATTTATAACTTTATTATGATTTTGTATTTTACAGTACACTTAACTAATGAAAAGTCTTTGTAATAGAATATGTTGATAAATTTATGTCTGTAAAGGATTTTTAGTGAATAGAGGGTATTTAATAAAATGTTTATTTCCTCCTTACACTTTAGCTATTTGATTATTTTATTAAATGATTTGTGGAATTCTAGAAGTTATTGTATATGTAATTTGATCCAAGGTCTTGAAGCCTATGTTGTTAATAATATTTGAATGTCATAGTAGTAACCTATTTTTAAAAAATATAACCATGTATTGATTATTCATGGGCTGCTTTAGGATTTAAGCCTTTGTTTATTTCAGCAAAAAACTAAATATTTGTATTTATGAATTCAGGATAAGTCCTTTATTAATAATAAAGCTATTTCAGTTATTGAGGGAATAAAATGTCTAACATCACTAAACTTGTTTTAAAACTATTTTAAGACATAACTAAGATAAAATTTGTTACTTTTAATTTCTCCTTGATATTTTTCAGCTATGCTAAAGCAGCCTTTTGTTTAGAGGAGCTTATGATGACTAATCCACACAACCACTTATACTGCCAGCAGTATGCTGAAGTAAGTTTTTCAAAAACAGCAATTGTATGTGATTTTATTTTTGTTGGTTTGGGTATTATAATGGAACTAAGATTATGCCCTTAATGTTAGGCAAGTATATTAATATTTAAAGCGTTTGATGAAAATTGACTTGGAGTAAAAGTTTTAAATTTTTAATACTGTAATGGAAATAGTGACTTCTCAGTTAAAAGCACTGCTTAAAACAGTGAAATCCTTTGTATTTTTTATTTGTACACTATTTTCTTTTTGAATTACAAATTATGCCACAGTTGTCACCATTTAATAACTTATAAAACATTGACAGTGATTATGATTTTTTAAATTTATGTTCTAGAAAATTCATATCAAGGTCAGCATTTTGGGAAGTAGCAGGTATTTGTCATTAAGTATTAAGGATAGCAATATAATTCAATGCTGTAAGGTTAAAAGGACTTCATTATTAAGGACTGTTAATAGAATAGTTTTTTGGGGAAGGTTATGCTTTAAACTTTAGATTAACTTTAACAACTTTAAGATGAAAATTTTTAAACATCTTGTATTTGTTTACAGAATATCTGTTTCAGTTACTAATGCCTATGGTATGATGAAACATGCTATATTTCAAAGTAGTAAAATAAACAAGTTTCAGCACTCTGAAATTTTTAACAGGTTAAATATACCCAAGGTGGACTTGAAAACCTTGAACTTTCAAGAAAGTATTTTGCACAGGCATTGAAACTGAACAACAGAAATATGAGAGCTTTGTTTGGACTTTACATGGTGAGTTAAGGTGCATGTTTAATGTTATTTTACCAAATCTGTCATTTAAACTCCATTAACTATCCTATTCAATCACTTCTTTCTTGTTTTTCTCTTTGATAAGCATATGCATTTTTTCTTCTAGTTAATTATGAGTAATAGGTTATAACATAATTTTATTTTTGAATGTTAATATATCCTATATATTTGACATTTCATTGTAAAATATTTTTTATTGTATCAGAAGTGATATATTTCCTTATACAATTAAATAGTAACTGATAAAAATACATATTATCTATTTCTTAATTGTTTTGACATTCTTGGATTTATTCCCAACATTGTTATGTTTCTTACCTTAAATTAAAATTGTATGAGATATTTTTAAACTGACAATAAAAGACATATTAGAAATAAAATCTTTAATGTCAAATTAAACCATTTTTTTATGGTATAGAAAACCAGTTTGGAAGTTGTGGGAAGCATGTAATTAAATATTCCCTTTATTTGTGTATGCCAAGTGACAAGCTTAGAAAAGTAAATTAACAAGAGCTTTGGGGTAGGAAGAATTTGCTGAGCTTTAAAATATATATAAAATGAGCCCCTCTCTACAATCAAAATGCCTGGAAAAATAAACTTTCCTTTAATAAGCCAGTTCTTTGAAATTTTAATTTATCCTAGTCTTTTTATGGACTTTCGGATGAATGAAAAGAATTGATTGCAGAGATGGAGGCAGGAAGAAACAAATGAAATACTTTTCAGGAAAGAAATGGAATTTTACCCTTAAGAGCTGTGGTAGACAACTAATAAAATAATTTTCAATATTTTTTAAGATATCCTTTCTCTTTTCTATTTGGATTATTCATTATTTTAAAACATATTGTCATTTTTAAACACTGCAATTTTATTTAACTTTATATTTATTTTAAAAACAAATTGTTTTGGTACAATTTTTAAAACTTTGTTATCATCCCATTGCAACTGTGACCTTACATGTTTTTTATTGTCTTGATAGAAAAATGGCATTTCGTTTTTGACGTTTCCTTTTTGTTTTTAGTCGGCAAGTCATATTGCTTCTAATCCCAAAGCAAGTGCAAAAACAAAAAAGGACAACATGAAATATGCTAGTTGGGCAGCTAGTCAAATAAACAGAGCTTATCAGGTTAGTATTAATAGTTTTATTTTATGATATAGATCAGTTAATGTATTGTATGTCTTAGTTGTTTTTGTTTCTACAAAGTACAAAGCCAAATGTCCGTCATTGGACTTTTATGTGCCTTTGGGTCTTTATCAAATGTGTTTTAACTACAGAATGAACTTGTAGTTGTAGAATCACTTTTATTTTTCCCCTAGAGGACCCTGTTACTATTATGATCCCATAATTAGCCTCACCATCTAGAAATCTCAGTAGTTCTGTATTTGGCAAATAAAAAGTAATTGTGAAAAATCCAGAAAGGATAAATTTCAGGATGCATTTCAGAAGCAAATTGGGTATGTGCGTGTGTTATTAGAGGTATCTCAAATAATGAAAAAGGAAAGAAAAGCCTAAAAGTAAACTAATCAGACTATATAACAGTTTATGTACTCGCCTTACATATCATATCTTATCTAATTTTCTGAAGCTCATACCTAGGAGATTCTTCAAGAAGGCCTCATGGAAAAACATATCTTCTTACATCTTGCATGTTACAACTTATCTGTCTGTAGTCTTTATATTTGAAGGATGATTTGGCTTTTTATGAAACCTTTATGAAACTTACAAAACAGTCTTTTAAACATATTGTTCCATTGTTTTTTAGGATAAAATATTTCTGTCAAGAAGCCTGACACCATTCTGATTTTCTTTCCCTAATAAGTAACTTAGACTTTTTGTCTGGGTTCTCCTAAGGAATGTTTTATTTATTTTTAAAGCACTACAGTATGTTTTGTTGATTATTCTCGGGTTAATTTTTCAAATATACAATAGACCCTTTAATATGTGGATATTAGTCCTCTTTTAATTTGAGAAATTTGCTTTTAAAATTATAATTTTAAATACTTTATTGTTTGCTTAAGTTTTCTTTTTCTTTTTTTAAAAAATATATTTTTATTGATTTCAGAGAGGAAGGAAGAGGGAGAGAGAAATAGAAACATGAATGATGAGAGAGAATCATTGATTGGCTGCCTCCTGCATGCCCCTAATGGGGATCTAGCCTGCAACCCGAGCATGTGCTCTTGACCAGAATCAAACCCAGGACCCTTCAGTCTGCAGACTGACACTCTGTTCATTGAGCCAAACCAGTTAAGGCTTAAGTTTTCTTTTTCAGGTCTCCAATTCTAAGTCTATTGCAGCAGTTCTCAACCTGTGGGTCATGACCCCTTTGGGGGTCGAACGACCCTTTTACAGGAGTCGCCTAAGACCATCGGAAAACACATATATAATTACATATTGTTTCTGTGATTAATCACTATGCTTTAATTATGTTCAATTTGTAACAATGAAAATACATCCTGCATATTAGATATTTACATGACGATTCATAACAGTAGCAAAATTACAGTTATGAAGTAGCAACGAAAATAATTTTATGGTTGGGGGTCACCACAACATGAGGAACTGTATTAAAGGGTCACGGCATTAGGGAGGTTGAGAACCACTGGTCTGTTGGCTCTCTTTTCTCATGTCCTATATTATTCATTTTTTTCCTATATTTTTTTCTGTCATTTTCTTATTTTTCTCTTTAATAATTCTTATGGAGTTACTTTATATTCTTTTTCTTATTCTCCATGTTTCAGGGAGACAATTTTCCTGGGCTATTAGGAGAAAGTTTTAGGGAATCAGAGAGAGAATAGGATAACTTTGCCAACTTGACTTCTCTGTAGCTTCCTCTTCTCTGTTAAGGAGAACTCAAATATGACCTCTTTGTATATTCAGCTTATGTCAGAAGTAGGTCTAATTCAGAAATATATTTTGGTTCCACCCCTCTGTTCTACCCCTAGATTTCTATAGATCTTAAATTTTGAGGTGTTGCTTTCATCTTTAAATGTTGGGTTTTATTGTTAGTTTTTTTGTTTTGTTTTCTTCTTCTGGGATTTGCTGCCTCTGGGCATGACTACCTTTTCTAAACCATCTCTCCTCTTCTTACCCCCAGGGTTTCTGTCTTTGTCAGTTTGGTTTCAGATTCCAGTAGTTTTCTTTCTGTCTGAGGTGGGTTGTTTTTTGTTTGTTTGTTTTGTTTAGTTGTTGTTTTTTTTTGCCCTTTGGAAGAGGGTATTTACTAGATATTTCAGAGATTTTTAGGTCTGACTATTAGACTTGTTTAATGTTACACTTGCATATCTTTGATCTGTAGCCTTTGAGACTGTCCTGGTTTTGCAGGCCATTGGCAGATTCATCAGTTTACACTTTTTTTTTTCTTTCTGTGGCTTATAGAGTAGTAGATTGTCCTCTTTTACTTCCTGTTGTTCCTACCACACAGCTGTTGGTCTTTTTTAGGTCCTTCTGTTGTTGATACAACTATATTCTAGGGTTTTGGAAAGTTACCTGCTGTGTAGTTTTTTGAAGTTGTCTTCTTTGGTCTTGTTTTCTGTTATTTTGGTTTTGGTGCTGTTTCTTTGTTTTTGTACTTTTGTTTGGAGAAGCTTGGGAAGATTAAAAAATTAAATGCTTCCATGATTACATCATTCAATGTAACTATTTTTATTTTATGTATATAATACAGAATGTTAGCTCTGTTGGGATGTAAGTCATATTTATAAATATTTCGTTCACTGCTTCTTCAAATGCAGTTTTGTTATCGGAGAAAATGGGAGGTTCTCTTCCCCACTGGGTGCTGCTGGTGGTGGAATTCTTACAGTATCTCAAAAAAAGAATTTTCTGAGACTTGCATGGGAGGATGGGTGATTTTTATTTGTGTAGAATTACATCCCTGGGTTTCCAAAGTCCCATTTCTCTTAGTCCAGTCATAGAAGAAGTGGAGCTGGAGTTTTAGTAAAGCTGGAAGCAAAGCCAATAGCCAGAGTTTCCTTTCCATGTTGAGCTGGGTCCAGTTCAGTATCAGGCTAGTTGCAGTCCATTAGTCCATTGTTGTGTGGGATGTAAGGGTTGCCCCACAAACCCAGAGTCACACAAGTCCCAAGAGTCCCTAGAGTGTGTGAACTCCTTTGTTCAAGGGATTAAATATCCAGA
>NW_005871065.1:307955-315893 GCF_000147115.1 Myotis lucifugus
AATGACTTTTGTTCTCAGCTCTGACAGCAAGCACCTTTCCTATGTCACCCAACTTTATTGGACATGTGCCTATCTCCCTTCGTTGGACTCCTGTGGAGTATAAAGTTTAAGCTTCTGGAGAATCTACCCAAATGACATGCCTATAATGTCTAGTTTTCCCTGTGCTCCTTTCCTATTATTAATAACGAGGTTAATTTCACCAGTATCAGTTTGAGATAGCTCAGATCTATACTGGGATTTCATACAAAGCAGGGTTAGAGAAGTTTAAAGATAAGACTTGTATAATATAAACTAACTAGGGGCCCAGTGCACGGAACTGTGGGCCGCAAGGCTGTGGTAGGCACAGGGGCGGGTCTCGGCCAATCCTCTGCGCCCCCACCCAAACCCTCCCACCACGGCCCCTGGTTCCCTGTCTGCCGGCAGCCCTGCTCCCACCGCTGCCACTCCCACGCACTGACAGCATTGGCCCACTTGCACCTGCTGATAGTGCGGAGCAATTGGGACTGGCGTCAGCAGCGGGTGCGAGCTGCAGCTGCTGCCCCGATTACCCCTCAGGAGCAAGGGGAGGTGCAGAAGCTCTCAGGGGAGATTAGGGCCGGCAGCCGCCAATCGCATCCACTGATGGCGCCAAGTGATCGGCGCCAGGCACCGGCAGCGGGTGTGAGAGGTGGCTCCAGCCTTGGTCTGGTGTCCCCACTCACCTGCTCCACCATCTTACCGCGGCCAATGCCTGCTATGTTCAGCATATGCCCCCTGGTGGTCAGTGCACGTCATAGCAACCGGTTGTTTGGTTGTTCCAGTTGTCCTGCCGTTCGGTCTATTTGCATATTAGCCTTTTATTATATAGGACTAGAGGCCCGATGCATGTACATTCATGCAAGAATAGGCCTTCCTTTCCCTGGCTGCCGGCACCAGCTTCCCTCCAGCACCCAGGACCTAGGCGGCTTCGCTCTGGCTGCTGCCAGGCATTTGGGACCTGGGCTGCTTTGCTCCAGCTGCTGCTGCCACCCACTGGGACCCAGGCTGCTTTGCTCCTGCCACTGCCAGGCACCTGGGACCTGGGGTGCTTTGTTCCAGCCGCCGCCAGGCATCCGGGACCGGGGCTGCTTCGCTCCAGCCACAGCCGCCACCCACTGGAGGCGTGCTCCGAGCCGCACCGCAGCCGCTTGGAACACAACTCCACCCCTGGTGTGTGTCCGCTGGGGCTGGGGGTGGCATGCAGTCCGCTCCCGCCCATCTGTGTGTGCAGCTCCTCCTGAGCGGTTGTGATGCAGCCTCCTCCTGAGCCAGTTGTGACGCCCGTCTAATTTGCACATTACCTGTTTATATATATATATATAGATGGTATGCAGATACATTGCTGTTTGTAAGACATTTTTAGAAGCAACATTTTTGACAGGAGATGACTATTTTTAAAATGAAGTTTTATTAAATTATAACATACACTAGCATGAAATTCATGCACTTGGGGGCGGTTTCTCAGCCCAGCCTGCACCCTCTCGCAGTCTGGGAGCCCTCGGGGGATGTCTGACTGCCACGGAGGTGGGAGAGGCTCCTGCCACCGCCACTGCGCTCACCAGAATTGAGCCTGGCTTCTGGCTGAGCAGCGCTCCCCACCAGGGGGCAGCTCCTGCGTTGAGCGTCTGCCCCCTGGTGGTCAGTGCACGTCATAGCGACCGGTCGTTCCACCGCTTGGTCAATTTGCATATTAGCCTTTTATTATATGGGACTAGAGGTCTGGTGCATGAAATTCGTGCACAGTGGGGGGGAGTCCCTCAGCCCAGCCTGCACTCTCTCCAATCCGGGACCCCTTGGAGGAAGTCTGACTGCCGGTTTAGGCCCGATCCCGCAGTCAGACATCCCTCTCGCAATCCATGACCACTGGCTCCTAATCACTCTGCCTACCTGCCTGATCGCCCCTAACCGCCTTCGCCTGCTGGCCTAATCGCCCCCAACTGCCTTCTCCTGCCGGCCTGATTGCTCCTAACTGCCCTCCCCTGCCAGCCTGATCCCCCTAACTCAGTGGTTCTCAACCTTAGCTGCATATTAGAATCACCTGGGAATCTTTTTAAAATCCTGATTTCTGGGCCTCAACCTCCGGAAATTCTGTTTCTTTGTTACTAATGTTGTGGCCTCACCCAATAACAAAGAAACAGAATTTCTGGAGGATGAGGCCCAGAAATCAGGATTTTAAAAAGACTCCGGGGGCTCTTATTGGTGGGACCCAAGGGGGAAAAACCACTTTCTCGAAATTCCCCTCCCCCGGATGGCCCTGATCGCCCCCAACTGCTCTTTTCTTGCTGAAGTGATTGCCCCTAACCACCTCTGCCTCGGCCCCGCCACCATGGGTTTGTCTGGAAGGATGTCTGGAAGGTCTCCGGAAGGTCTCCTGGTCTAATTAGCATATTACTCTTTTAGTATAGATAGGATGGTAAAAATAAACATATCATAAATGTACATTTCAATGAGTTCAAGGTAAATGTGATGCTGGTAAAAGTGGGGCTCTTTCATGATGTCACAAGGAAAGCATTCCAAGGACCTCTATGGGAAGGGTGGTCTGGTGATAAGATTTATTGGAAGGCTGGCCCCAGCTTTCCAGTCCCATTTCTGTCTGTCCTGCCATGGAAAAAGTCCAAGCTTGCCATCATCAGGCCCAG
The DNA here is from genome assembly GCF_000147115.1 of Myotis lucifugus. NCBI lineage: Eukaryota > Metazoa > Chordata > Mammalia > Chiroptera > Vespertilionidae > Myotis > Myotis lucifugus. The sequence goes on from NW_005871065.1 coordinate 310,613, forward strand.
AAATAGGGCCAGTGTGCAGAGATTCTGTGCCATATTAAAGCCTAGTCCTTTGGAGCCCAAGTCTCTGCAGACTCACATGGTTGCTGTGGAGAGAGAACATGTATGCTTGTTACAGAGAGAGACATAGAGACAGATAGAGCATGTGTACATACAGACACTTGGGAAGGACCAAGTGCTTTTTCAAACTAACCAGTCAACTTCTTAAGCTTTCCTGGGCTTCTGATGGGTCCACCCCCTAACTAATCTATTTCCTAGATCTTCCAGCGTCTTGTGTCCCTGTATTCAGTTTTATCCTTTTTCCACGGTAGGCTGACGGGCCTTTATGATTACCATCTTGGCTCCTACTGCACTTGTGCTTACCTCCCCCTTTATTGTTCTACCCCTTCCCCTTTATTGTTCAATCCCTCCCCCCATTGAACTGCTGGTTCCCAGGGAAGTGTGTAACTTCCTTGTGAAGCAAGCAGGCATATGCTTCCTAGTTGATTATGCTTAATAATGTGTGATATCCTTTGCTCCCTTTCTTTATTAATAACTAGCTAACCACCTACACCAACAAATGTATCCAGGTCAGTAAGTAGAAACATTACAGTACTCCAAAGCTCTCCTGGTACCTCTTCTCAATTTGTAGTCCTTCTGCCCTCCCCAAGAGTGTTGATTTATAATCTTGTAGTTTTGGGCCTTTTTTGAACTTTGTGGAATTATACAGTATGTATTTATTTTTTGCCTAACCATTATCACTATTATATTTATGAGACTTATCCTTTATGTCTGTAGTTCATTCATTTTCATTGAACTCTAGTCTATATGAACATATATCTTATTTAGTCATCAGTTGTTAGGCATTTGGATTATTTTCTGTTTTGGACTATTATGATAATACTATACTGAATATTGCTGTACAAGTCTTTTGTTGTACATATACATATGTTGGTGATGATCTTTGAGTGGAAATACTATTAGATCATGGGACATACGTATATTTAACTTTAATAGATAAAGTTTGTTTTTCAAATCAGTTGTTTATAGTATCACCAGCAGTGTTACAGAGTTCTCACAGTTCCACACCTTTACGAACATTCAGTCTGTCAATTTGTGTAATTATAGCCATTGTGTTATGTGTGTAGTGGTGTCTCATGGTTTTATTATGCATTTGCCTGATTACTAGTGAGGTTCAACAGTTTTTTTCATGTTTATTGGCCATTTGAAGCCTTATCTTTTTCACTGATTTATGACTTTTTATTTTGATTTTTAGTTTACTGATTATGAACCCTTTGTTATATGTATAGCAAATCTCTTCAACTCCTTACTTGCTTTCGCTCCCAAATGATTTTGAAGGATAAAAGTTCTGAAGTTAAATATGTTCAACCTAATCTTTCATTTCCTTTATGGTTTGTGCATTTTGTTTTCTGTTTAAGAAATTGTTTACTACTCATGGTTATAAAGGAAATCTTGAGTGTCTTTAGATCTTTTTTTCTTCTGCTTTTCACATTTAGATCCCAGAGTCCATTTGGACTGATTTTTTATGTACAATGTGAAATAGGAGTCAGTTTCCCCCCTTTTAACTATCCAGAGTGTTTTTGTTCATCTCTGTATTCTGCCATGAGTCCCGTTCCATGGAAGCCAGTGCCATGTAGTAGTTAAAGAGAAGAACACAGAATAGATCCATGTTGTCTGAGTTCAAAGTTTGGCCCTGACATTTATTAGCTCTACAACCTTGGATATATTATATACTATCCTGGGCCTCACTGTTCATCTGCAAGATGGGCATAATAAAAGTTTTCTGAGGATTAAAGGAGGTAATACATAATTTTTACCAAATCTGACTCCAGAGTTGGCAGGTCTGACTCCAGAGTTGGTGCTCTTAATGGCCACAATATACTGCTATAAAGAGGTGTCAGGTATAAATGTGTCTGACATTGTAATTATAGTTTTGAACTCCCTTTTCAATCTTTTCTCATGTGAACAATTGATATTCTACCTTCACTTTCTTCAGTTCAGACCTAAAGCTTCAATAATAACTAAATTCAGAGTTTTGTGGGGTTTTTTCTTTCTTCCTGTCCCTTCAATAACACAAAAGCAGACAAACGTGTCCTTCCCTGCTTATGAGATGCACTTTACCAATAGCCATGACTCCCATCATTTCAGTAATTTCAGCCATTATTAAAAGATTTAAGCCCTATTCTTTAGTTATATTTGCCCTCCTTGCCATTCTTATTTAAAAACGTTCTCTTATTGGGTTTCATTAGATCCATATTCTTTTTATAGGCTTATTTATAAGGTCTCAGTGTTCTTTGGAAAGAGCTCTGAAAGCATCACTAATGCTCCTCAGTCTTTTAGTTTTACACCGTAAGCTCTATAATTCTCAGATGTTTTGCACATCTTTACTGAAGGTATGATTTGCCTTTTCTTGACTCTATTGGACAGGATAGTACAAGGAATTTTTGCCAGTTTCTGTAATCTTGGAAGGTATCACATCTTAATTTAGTTGGTCATGTCATATTTCTGTGTAGCAACTTCCATTTCTCCTCAACTAGGAATCATTGTGCAAAATTATTTCTTCCTCCTGACACCAGTAACAGGTTTTAAATAAAATCTCTTGTTGCTTTTGAAGCTTATATATTCTGTGCTTTTTCTACAGAGGCTCAGGGTTCACTTTCTGTCAATCTGATTCAGTAAATATATCTTTTATCCTTTGCTAACTTGGTGATTTAAAATAATGACTTATTTGCTTATGATTCTATAGGTAAGCTGTTTGGCTTGGGCTCAATTGAGTAATTCTGCACTAATCTGGACGGGGCTTATTCATTTAAATCTTTCTTTTTTTTTCATTTACAATTGACATACAATATTATAGTATTTTCAGGTGTTCAGTTTACACCCCATTGATTATACATTATAAAACTTATTAAGTGATCATCCCAAAAAATCTCATATCCATCTGACACTATACATAGTTATTAGAATATTATTGACTGTATTCATTATGCTGTTCTTGACAATCCTGTGACTACACTGTAACTACTAATTTATACTTCTAAATCCCTTCACCTTTTTCTCCCATTTCTCCAACCACCTCCCATCTGGCAACCATAAAAATGGTCTCTATGTCTGTCTGTCTCTTTCTGCTCTGCTTGTTCATGTATTTTGATTTTTAGATTCAATTGTTGACAGATATGTATTTATTGCCATTTTATTGTTCATATTTTTGATCATTGTTTTCCTTCTTAAAGAAGACCCTTTAACATTTCATGTAATATTGGTTTGGTGGTGATAAACTCCTTTAGCTTTTTCTTATCTGGGAAGCTTTTTATCTGACCTTCAATTCTAAATGATAGTTTTGCTACCTAGAGTAATCTTGGTTGTAGTTCCTTGCTTTTCATCACTTTGAATATTTCTTGCCAATCCTTTCTGTCCTGCAAAGTTTCTGTTGTGAAATCAGCTGACAGTCTTATGGGTGCTCCCTTGTAGGTAATTAACTGCATTTCTCTTGCTGCTTTTAAGATGATCTTTGTCTTAACCTTTGGCATTTTAATTATGATGTATCTTGGTGTGGGCCTCTTTGGATTCCTCTTGTTTGGGACTCTCTGAACTTGCTGGATTTGTATATCTATTTCTTTCACCAGGTAAGGGAAATTTTCTGTCATTATTTTTTCAAATAGGCTTTCAATTTCTAGCTCGCTCACTCTCCTCCTTCCGGCATCTCCATGATGTGAATGTTGGTACACTTGAAGTTGTCCCAGAACCTCCTTACATTATCCTATATAATAAAAGGCCAGAGCACATAAACTTCACGACCGGAACAACCGCTTGACCAGTCGCCATGAGGTGGCATTGACCACCTCTCGGTCCCTCGTGCCTCCCGGCCCGCAAGCGGCGGCGGGGCAGGACTGGGGACTGGTGAGCGGACTGAACGGCTGACCTCTTGGTCCTTGCCCCTGGCCCGCAGGCTCCGATGGATTAGCGATGGTGAAAGGGGGAATCAGGGTGGGTGGCAGGAGGACCGGGCTAGCAGTAAGGCCATTGGGATCACCAGCTCATCCCTGGCTGCTCGGGGCTCAGGCCTGCGGGAAAGCAGGTGCTGGCAACTTCACCTTCATGCACATGCGCCGGGCTGGCTGCTGATGGAATGCGCTGCCTGCTTGGGGCCGCTCATGGCGGGGCGGGTAGGTTACGGGCGCGCCCCGCAGTTTCTGTCAGCGCCTCAAGCTGCAGGAGCGGCAGCAGCAGCAGCAGCGCCTGTGTGAGTGGCCCCAAGCAGGCAGCGCATTCCATCCAGCGTGGCGCATTCCATCAGCGGCCGGCCCGGCGCACGTGCATGGAGGTGAAGTCGCTGGCTCCCACTTTCCTGCAGACCTGAGCCCCCGAGCAGCCAGGGATGAGCTGGTGATCCCAATGGCCTGACAGCCTGATGGAGGCGGCGTTAGGCCTTGGGACTGGCGAATGGGCAGATGATTACCCTGATCGCAGGAGGCTAGGCCTAGGGACCCTACCCACACGATTTCATGCACTGGGCCTCTAGTTTTCATATATTTGGATTCTTTTTCTTTTTGCTCTTCTGCTTCAGTGTTTTTTTTACTTCCTCATATTCCAAATCACTGATTTTGATGTGGTTGTGGGAGTAGGCAAGTACTGTGTTCACCTATGCTGCCATCTTCTAGGAATTTATTTGAGTAAAACCGAGGACTTAAGCCAGGAGAAAGATTTGAAATACTCCCTCGACTGGACTTATTTATATTTCTGTCCTATACTAGTGGTTGATAGCCTCACTTAAATATTCGAAAGGCTATCTCTTGGCTGGGAGTGCTGGGTATCTCTCATTTGGCAGGCTAACCAGGACCTACTCACGTAGGGGTCTCAGGGTTCTAAGAACAGCAAACAGGCAAACTTGGATGTGCAAGGGCTTTTCAAGCTTCTGGGGTTGTCACATGTTGCTAATATTCCATTGAGCAAAGAAAATCACATGGTCAGCCTAGATCAGGGATGCAGTACTTAATCTCTCAATAGGAAGAGAAATTTGTTCTCATTTGGCATTTTATTACACTACTAGAGGCCCGGTGCACGAAATTTGTGCACCGGGGGAGGGTGTCCCTCAGCCCAGCCTGCACCCTCTCTAATCTGGGACCCCTCAGGGGATGTCTGACTGCTGGTTTAGGCCCGATCCCTGTCGGACATCCCTCTCACAATCTGGGACTGCTGGTTCCCAACTGCTCACCTGCCTGCCTGCCTGATTGCCCCTAACTGCTTTTGCCTGCAGCCTGATCACCCCCTAACCACTCCCCTG
>NW_005871065.1:316166-477213 GCF_000147115.1 Myotis lucifugus
TCCCTTGCCGGCCATCTTGTGACCACATGGGGGCAGCCATCTTGTGTGAGGGCGTGACAGTCAACTTGCATATTACCTTTTTATTATATACGATTGTATAACTACATAGTCCCTTCTTTCTGCTTTTGTTTATTTTGCCTTCCTTTTTATCCACTTTATTGAGGTATAATATCCAAAAAAACATGCACACATTTTAGGTTTACAGTTGAGTTTTGACAAGTTTAAATTCCCCTCTCACCACCACTCCAATTAAGATACACAACATCTTCATACAGAAAGTTCCCTTCTGCCACTTCGAAGTGAACCCACTCCATACTACAGACAAGCACTGATTTGATTTTTACCACTATAAATTAATTTTTCCTGTACTAGAACTATATACATGAGATCATAGGTTATGTACTCTTTTGTGCCTGGCTTTTTTCTCTCAGTGTAATGTTTCTGAGATTCATCCAACCAGTGTCCCATTTTATTTATCCTATTACTTTGTACACCCATGTTGTTTTCAAAATTGTGTAAAGGTAAATTTTAGCCCAACTTATCCCAGTAATTGCAATGGATGAATCATTGACTATTTATGATGATGATGATGATGATGATGATGATGATGATCTTTTGGGTGAATTTTCTTTAAGATCCAACAGGGAATTATGAAAAAAGAATTTACTTAAGCAAAATCTAACTGTATAAAAACAAAAATGCAGAATTTACGATTAATGTGGCAAATTATAACTAGAGATTGACATTTTAGTAAGCAAATCTGTGGGATCTAATTGAGAACTTCATTACTCATGTCTAGGCATATAAACAAGTATAAAGAAAAATATTCTTTATTGTAATGTTTTTCTAGGCATTTGTAAATTAGAGAAAATGAGGTTTTAGGAACTGCTTTTCTTTCTTTGTTTCTACTTAATAATGAAACAGAATATGTCTACTACTGACTTTTCAATGAGGTAATTGGTTTAGCATGTTCAGTAGAGGCAGGCAAGTTTGATTAATGCTCATGAAAAACTTTACTGTGAACCTACACACAATTATTTTCCAGATAAATGCTTCTTTGGTATACTGCTGAATTCATCTGTGCTAGTGATCCATATGTTATTATGATTGTGGAGGTGATTCTGTTACTATCCTTTTGGGAAATAGAAAATTAAATCATGATTTGAGGGAAAAATAGGATCCCGGCTTAATCAGTTAAATTGCCATATAATTCTGGAATAGACAAAATAATTGCATGTCAGGCAAAATTTGAAGTGATTGATTTATATTTTCAACTTTCTCTTTATTTGTTCTGACACAAATAAGTTTGCTTTGTTTATTCTAAATAGTACTCACTGGTTGTTAGTAATGTTGATACACAAACTTAGGTGATTTTTTTATTAGCTTATTTAAAAAATCACAAATTCATATTTACTATTTTTATTATGTTTAAGTACAAACTAAAATGTTGTATTTTAAAATACTTTTTATGACTCTATGGGAACTTATTTTTATTTTGCTATGTAAGTGTTATTATGTGGTATCCTATTTGTACCCCTTTCCCCAACCCATCAAAGCTTTTACTTAGAATTAGACCTTTAAGTATCTGATTAGGACCATTCCTATTTTGGGTTAGGCAGTGGTAAAAGAAAAGGCTTTCTGTTCTTGGTAAGTCCTTGTAAAAGTGAATTTATCAACTGGATAATAGGAGTGATAAGGACACCCCGCATCCTTTACTCACCAAATGCAATTATGTAAAGGCAAAGTTTTAAATGTGGTGTTGCTGTTACGACATTTTGTAATTGTGAATATTTTAACATTTGAATTCTTTTCATTAGTAATGTCTTATGAAAGGTAAAAGGGATCTTGATTCTTATGAGTTCTTCTCTTTTCCTGGCATTTCCTTTAGAAATCCTCTTTATTTACTCTGTCAAATCAAGAGTCAACCACAGAAGCTAATGGTTTAGGAAGTAAGGGAATCATAATGTTAAGCTGCAGCGAGAGGTCAAAGGCAGGTTAACAATTCCTGAAACCTATTGCTTCTATGATGTTACCTGTGCTTGATCACTTAATCTTTCTTTACAGGTCATAAGAAGTTTGCCAAATTAAGTTAATTACAAAAGAGAAGGAACACATCATAAATCAAGTACTAAGTACCTAAGACAGCATTGGTATTTGAAGGAAAGATCAGTTACATGAAAATGTATTGAGTGCTTAGATGTTAATTGAAAGTACTTTGTTTTAATAGTAAATGTTAGTACTTTAACCATGGGGAAAATAGGTAATATAGATATAATAAACCTACCCCCATAAGAAACACTTATCTAGTAGTGTTAAATCAAACTGATAAATGATGGGAATTGTCAGTCTAGTTAGAAGTCATTTTGAAATTAGCATGGGGTACTCAACAGTGGTTCCCCCACTGATTATGTGTACTATATTGAATTTAATATACTATGAATTTGGTGTAAATATACAAAGATAGTATTTAATGTATTATATTTTGTTTTCATTGTAAAATCCAATTTAAACTAGAAATGCATATTTTAAGACATGTTTACATCATTGTAATATGTAACAAAGTTTTTTTTGACAGGTCTTTGCTGCAGAAGCATGATATTACCTAGTCAATTAATAAATCTGGGATAATTTAAAGGATTACGACCAACTTTAAATAATTTTAGAGATATACTTAAAATGTTTAACAGAAAGTACTTTACATTTATATTTTACCTTTGTTTGAAAACTTTTGATTTTATGCTAGTGTTAAAATAGATGTTAGCTCTCATTAGCAATGAAATGTAAGGTTGTGATTTTGAACCTTCCACTGAAATTGACCCTAATTGCATTTTTTAAAAAATTAGTTTGCAGGTCGAAGTAAGAAGGAAACCAAATACTCTCTTAAGGCAGTCGAAGACATGTTGGAAACACTGCAGATTACCCAGTCTTAACGTTTCAAAAATTCTTTCACATTACATTTCACAACTGCACGATTGAACCTATTGGCTTGTGACTTATTTACTAAATGCCCAGTGCTATTTATATGCTAATTTCCTGTTAAGGCAGTTGTAAAGAATATGTTTATATAAACCTAAAAATGCCTTTCATTGCTAAGCAGAAAGATCAGGAAGGTCCATAGAAGAAGGATTTTAGAGTCTTATTGATTGTACAGCATTCTCTTAATATCACACTGCTTTTAAACCATAATCTGATGTAGAAATAACCTAATTAAATAAACCATGATGATTTATTAAACTTGCATATGAAGATTATAGTCTTTTTGTTATACTTAAATAGTAAAGGTACCGTTTTAGAACTCAATGCCTAGTTAGCTCTTTTTTATCTATGATAAGAAATAGATAGCATATATAACTGACTGAGCAAAATATTGACAAATTATTTTAACTCTCCTTTAGTGTCAGGTTGGATTTTGCTCTGTTTCAGTAGGCTATTGCTTTTTGTACTATAATATTACTCTCCTGAATCATGCTAAAATATGTAATTTTCCAAAATTTAGCAATATGTCTATAAAATGTTCATTTTGCCATAGAACATAATTAAATTTTTACCTATAAAATGCTTTAAGGTTCATATATGCTATAATACTCAAATTTAACCTTTATGAAAGTTATATTTATTGAACATTTAACTGTAAATTACATAAAAGAATATTCAGAGATCTAGAGAATAGGAATTAAAGGGGTTTCAGTGACTGTTATTTTTACTTTAGGGCAAAATAAAAAAAATCTAAACTTTTTAGAAGAAAATTTTTTACAATCCTTGTCTCATTATCTCCTTAGTGATAATTGAAATTTCTTCTTTTTTTATACTAATCAACCATTATACTACCTTCAACAGTATTTTGCATGTTTCAATAGAAAACAAAGAACTTTGAGAGTTAAACACTTTGTTCAGGCATAAATTAATTTTTAGAATAGTCAATTGTTCATTCAAGACAAATATTTATTGTTAGTATTAGTTTGTAATTTATATATATGTTACATATAATATATATTATATATAGTCATAATCCTATTTATTTATACTAACGTTATACAGAAACTCCTGCTCACTTGTCATTGCTGGATTTGGGCAAATGGGGATGGTGGAGGAATTGACAACCTGAAAGTCTTTAGGAAGAAAACTTGCCAATACCAGCATTTTAACCTTTTGAATAATTCTGTTATTCTTCCTGTCTAGTCTAATTCTTTCATGTTACAGTCCTTTTCATTTTATTTTGTCAGGAGTAATGAGCAACTGTGTAAAAACTCTTCTCATATAAAGATAATTCTTCTGAACTAACCTTTGTTATAACAAAATGTACTCTTTTTATACATGAATTTAGTAATTCATTTTCAACATAATCTGCTATTTAAAATTTGTTTGCTACAAAGAAAATAGTGCCCGCATACTATTCCCACTACCTTTCTTCTCTCTAACCTTCTCCCATCAGTCACTAGAATAGTGTTTTCTTTAGCAATTACATTTGTGTAATAAGAAATTTAGTGCCTCATAACTGTCAGCCTTAGTTTCACTTTGTTTTTTAAATTTTATTACCTTCTTGCCAATAATTTTTTCTTCAGTACATTGTTAATATGTAATAATTTATAGACCTCCATTTAAATGTACTGATAATCCTGTCATGGCAGACAGTTGCCTGCTCAACTCTTACTTCCACTTCCTAGTAAATTGTATCTTATATTGTTGAGATAGGAGCAGAGATCCCTGTTCCTCAAGGAGATTAGGATCTTACCCCAACCCCAGGAGATGCATCATGATTAATTTAATATAGAAATGGCTTCATTCTTTATGGCCTGTGATATGCCAGGCTGTATTTGTGCTGTCTATTATGATAGCCATTAGCTTCATGTGGCTATTTTGCTCTTGAAATATGGCCAGTGCAACTGAGAAATTGAATTTTTAATTTAATTTCATTTAAATTTAAATAGCTGAATGTGACTCATGGTCACCATTTTGAACAGCCCCAGATAATCAAATGTGTGGGCATATGATCTAGTTGATGTTAATGAAATGAACAGAAGAATATTGGCAAGGGCCTTCCTTTCAAATTAAAAAGGCCAAGCTTTGTGAGATGAAGCTTTTTGCCTCTTTCTCCTCCTTGTGCCTAGAGATAGAACAGCCATCTTACAGCCATGAAGTGGCAAATATGAGAATGAAAGCTACATTTCAAAGAAGTTTTCTTAGAAAGATTAGAGGGATCCTGGGTCCCTAAAGGCATTGTTGAACACCTGAACCTACATGAACAGTTTCCAACCTCTATACTTATTACATGAGAAAAATAAACACTTGATTTCTCTTACTTTAGTAATATATGTTTCTGACTAATTATATCTACCATTTAACTTTAAAGAAAAAATTGATTGTTTTAAGAGAGAGGGAGAGAGAGGAAAACATCGAATTGTTGTTCCACATATTTATACATCCATTGATTTGCTTGTTGTATGTGCCCTGACTGGGGGTTGAACCTGAAACCTTGGTGTGTCGGGACAAAGCTCTAACCCACAGAGCTGCCAGGCCAGAGCCATTTAACTTTTTTTAAACATGAAAACTCATTTTAGACATGCTAGGAATGCTGTTTCAGAATATAATCACTTAAAGTTAAGTAGATAATTAGATATAAGTAATACCTTGTTGCAATTCAGCATCCAGTATTTAAGCTAACAGAAGTGAGAAAAAGGCATATTAAAACAGCTTTAACCATAAGAATATTATTGACTTGGGAGCAGAGAGGGATGTAGAAAAAATAGAAATGGAAGACCAATGTTTTAGTATACTGGAAGCATACAATTTTTATTGGAAAATATTTTAAAGAATGATTTTCTTCTAATGCCATAATTCATTTATTCTCAAGGTAACATCATTTTACTTCATTTCATGGAACTATAGGATTTTAGAAGGGAAAAAAAGAAAACGATGATTTAGTTGTACTCCATTTTAAGATGAGGAATGACGTTTCTGAGAAATTACGCTCACTGTGACAGAGCAAGGAATAGGATCAGGATGTCAGGGGCTCCCAAGTTTAGTTCTCTTTCTAATATACTCTGAGGCATATACTTGTCCTTTGATATATTGTTCCCATTTTAGAGTAATAAAAGTAGAGCCAGATATATTCAAGGGACATTGCTTGTTAGAGCAGGGAAGAGAATTCGGATTTTATTATTTGTGAACAATTTTTTAGTGGAATAATAAAGTCCAATTTTATTTTGAACTAAATAAGTTACCCATTTAAAATGTTACTTCATTTATCGTCAATGTGATAACTATTTTAGACTAGAACTATTTTAAACCTCTTTCACTTTGAACCTCTGATGTATGCTATCTCCCTTTTTACTCTTGGTTAGTAACCTCTTGTTATAGGCCGAATTGTGTCTCCTGCAAATTCATGTTGAAGTTTTAACCCTGGGTACCTCAGAATGTGGATTTTTTTGTAGATGGAGTCTTTAAAGAGGCAGTTCATGTAAAATTAAGTCATATGGTTTAACCCTAATCCAATTGATTGATACCTTTATAAGAAGAGATTAGGACACAGACACACAGAGGAAAGACCAAGGAAAGACAACGAGAAGATAACCATCTATAAGTCAAGGAGCAATTCCTCAGAAGAAACCAACCCTGCAGACACCTTGCTCTTGGACTTCTGGCCTTTAGAACTGTGGTGAAATAAATTTCTGTTGTTTAAGACACTCAGGTCTCTGTGTACTTTGTTAAGGCAGACCTAGCAAACTAATTAACAGCTTTCTTACTATTTTTCAAAGAAAGAGAATCAGATAAAAACCCTCCCAGGATCAGATATTCTTGTACCCAGCTTTATCTCTTTTCCTCTTACAATCAAGTAGCCTTACCCTTTTCTGAGCTATTTCCCATTACTGTCCCTTCATTTTTATACTATAGCTGTACTTCACTTTCATGAATTTGCCATACTTTCTCTTACCACAAAGCATCCTGCCTTCCCTCAGACTTCCCATCATCTCATTTCTTTACACTTATTCTTTTTTTTAAAATATATTTTATTGATTTTTTACAGAGAGGAAGGGAGAGAGATAGAGAGTTAGAAACATCGATGAGAGAGAAACATCGATCAGCTGCCTCCTGCACACCTCCTGCCAGAGATGTGCCCGCAACCAAGGTACATGCCCTTGACCGGAATCGAACCTGGGACCCTTCAGTCTGCAGGCCGACGCTCTATCTACTGAGCCAAACCGGTTAGGCTCTTTACACTTATTCTTAAACTATTTCATTTCTTCATTATCTCTGCTCTCTTACTTTAACTAGATTCTTCCCTCCACCCTTCCCATTATTCCTTCGAAATAGTTTAATTTCATGTCACCAATCTAATGGACCTTTTTAGTCTTCTAAGCAGTTTTATGCTCTTATTCATCGCAAATTTGTGTCTTTATTTCCATTGCCCCCACAATCTGAGCCCAAGTAACCATCCCCTGACTTCAGGACAGTAGCCAGATGGCTGGATTTCCTGTACTTTTACTTCCTCCTAGTCCATTTTAAAAGCAGCTAGAATGTTACTAATATCACTAAAGAGGCTAGTTTATCCTTTCCTTATTAAAATTCATTTGTTTTCCATTTGTTGCTCTTTGGCCTTTGAGGTTCTATATGGTATCAGAATCAGGAAGAAGGATTCAGATTTTTTTTTTTAAAGTATAAACTATCTCCCTCTACCCTCTTATTTCTAAATTTATCCACACTTAAGTTCCATGGAGTTGTTATGCTTTCTTCTTCAATATACTTGGTCCTTCTGTATAGACCAGTAACCTCAAGAATTTTTAAGACATGCAATGCCTGACTAGCCAGAAGCACTGACCTCTTTTCCCTTAGATTATTAAAAAAAAAAAAAAGACAACAGCCAACACAATAGCTGCCCAATGTTAATGAATCAAAATTTTACCCATTGTTTTTGTCAGATCGGCACAAAATATATTTTTGGCGTGTGGCAAACTCTTGGTAATTACTTTATGAGTGCCATGAGATGAAAAAGGTTGAAAATTGTTGGTATGTACCAAAGCCTTCCTTGACTCATTCTCCAGAGGTTAGGCCCTTCTTTTTTCTTACTGATATTTTTAAAATAACATTTTATTTTAAAATACTTTCAGACTCACAAGGAGTTACAATACAGTACAAAGAATTCCCGTGTACTAGCTTCTCCCTATTTTACGTAACCATAGTGCATTATCAAAGCATTGACATTGCAACAATACTGTTAACTAGGGTATGGATTTCACAATTTTTACACGTTCTCTTTTTTTTTCTGATTATGAAATGTTATATGTGTAGATAGAACTTCATAAATTCTCTCTTGCTACTCCTTAATAGTTATACCCTCTTCTAACACAGGTGCCTGACATCTGCTGATCTTTTCTCCATCACTATAATTTTGTCACTTACCTGTTCTATAAATGGAATCACACAATATGTAACCCTTTCAGACTGGTTTCTTTCAGAGTATTTTCTTGTAAGTTCATGGGTGCTGTTGCATGTGTCAATAGTTTGTTCCTTTTTATTACTAGGTAATATTCCACTGTATGAATGTACCATAGACATTCTGGTAATCCACTGTGGAAGGACATTTCAGTAGTTTCACCACCAAGTGGGGTTTATTTCAGAAATGCAGACTGCTTTAATATTTTGAAAATTGGTCAATGCAATACATCATATTAAGAAAATAAGAAAAACCACTTGATCTTTTCAATTGATAATAAAAAAGCATTTGACAAAATGTAGTGCCCATTTATGATTTAAAAAGCTAACTCAGTAATAGAAGGAAATTTCCTCAGTCTGACCAAAATCCACAAAACTTAACAGTTACTATCACACCTAATGAAAGGTTAAATGTGGTCCCATTAAGATTGAGAATGAGGCAAGGATGTGCACTCTCAACCACTTCTATTTGACATAGTATTGGTGTATTGGTGCAGTGTGGTAAGAAAGGGAATGAGACATACAGATTGGAAAGGAAGAAGTAATGGTCTCTATTTACAGGTAACCTGATAGTCTACATAGAAAATCCCAGGAAATCTCCAAGAACATCTTGGAACTCTAAAAGTGAGTTTAGCAAGATCACAGGATACAAGGTCAACAAAGACCAATTGTATTTCTTTATGCTAGCAATAAATAATATTTATAATATACAAATACTAAGTATAAAATTTTAAAACCATATATAGGATATGTTTGCTGAAAACTACAAATGCTAATAAAAAGAAAAAAGACCTAAAAAATGGAGAGACATACCATATTCATGGATTGGAAGACAATATAATAAAGATGTCAGTTCTCCCCCAAATAATCGATATAGGTTTAATACAATTTCTATTAAAATCTCAGATTCTTTGTAGATAAACTTTCTAAGATTTATATGAAAAGATGATGTAAAATAGTTTAAGCAACCTTAAAAATAAATTTGGAATCAGACTACCAGATATTAAAAATTACGTAGCTAGCCCTAGCCGGCTTGGCTCAGTGGATAGAGTGTCAGCCTGTGGACTGAAGGGTCCCAGGTTCAATTCTGGCCAAGGACACATGCCTGGGTTGCAGGCTCGATCCCCAGAAGAGGGTGTGCAGGAGGCAGCCGATCAATGATTCTCTCTCATCATTGGTGTTTCTATCTCTCCCTCTCCTTTCCTCTCTGAAATCAATAAAAAGAAATATATTTTAAAAAATTACGTAGCTACAGTAATCATGACAATGTGGTATTGCTACTCGTGGTGTGGTTTTGTCAGAGTGACATACAAAGCAGTGGAACAGGTCCAGAATAGACCCACACCAGTATGAAAAACTAAATTTTGAAAAAGTTGCATAAGCAATTCAATAGAAGAATTGTGTGAGACAGTTGAATATTTAAAAAATGGTATTGGAACAATTGGATATTTCATAGCAAAGATAAAAAGCCCTCAACTTAGACCTCCCACCATATTAAAAAACAAACAAAAACAAACTCAAAATGAGTCATGGATCTAAATGTAACATGTAAGACTAAAATTTTTAGGAAAAAGAAAGAACTATCTGACCAATATGACCTAGGGTTGGCCAAAATTCTTTAAGTGACAGCAAAGGTACAACTTTTAAAAAGAATAAATTGGATCTTGTCACAAATAAAATCTTGTTTTGAGAAAGACCCTGTAAAAGAAGATGAAAAGATAGGCCAGAGAAGACCCTGTTAAAGAAAACAAGCCACAGACAAATATTTACAAACATACTGTGTCCAGGATATATGAAGAACTTTCAAAATTCAGTAGTAAGAAAACACTAATTAGGAAATGGGCAAAAGGCAGACACTTCACAAAGAGGCTATCAGGTTGGCAAATATGTGCATGAAAAAATGTTCAAAGTCATTGATAATTAATAGGGAAGTGCAAATTAAAGCTTTAACGACATGCCATTGAACACGTATTAGAATGGCTAAAATAAAACATTGATAATCCTATGTGTCAATGATGTGAAATAACTTGGAAATGTCAATATTTAGCTCCTCTGGAGAACAGTTGTATACTTTTATATTATCACGTACCTTTCATTTGGACCATTTGCCACTATATTTTCAGGTGATTGTCCTCCCCAATAGGTTCTTTAAATGAAGTCGGAGACTATATCCGGCTTTGTCCATTATTGTCATTCCAGCTTCTAACTGATGCTTGCACACAGTACATACATATTTGAATTAAAAGTAAAATACTCTGCGCATTATGGTATACTCTATTTAACAAATCTTCCAGATGTACTTCAGCTTCACTTAGTTCCCTGGTAAAATAAATTGTAATCAGGAAGTCATTTCAAAAATCTAATATCCATATCAGGAACAACCTTATGCTTAAGGCTGCCAATGAGCTCATATATATGCCACATTAATAACAGGAAGAAAAATAAAATAACTCACAATTTGACTACTTTGAGATACATAAACCTGGATCATTCTCAATAGCTGCAGAATTTGCTCCAAGGATATTGTGAATGGTCAAGATTCATTAGTGGGCTATTTAGAGAGTTCTAGTGAATGGTTCTCAAAGCATGTTCATTTTTTAATTTGCTAGAAATGCAAATTATTGAGCCTCACACCAATCTGTTAGGTGAGAGACTCCAGCAATTTGTTTTTAACAAGCCCATCAGGTATTCCTGAGGCCCACTAACATCTGCCTAGACTCAGTTATTTGAAGACTGATTGGCAGAAGCAGATGATTCTGTGGATTTCTGTGTTATTCCCTTTGTTCTATTATTATGTTTGTATATGACACTCTGTGTTATCCCCTTTTATTCTGCTTTATTTTTCCCATTTCCCCCCCCTCAACCCTATTTTCTCTAGATGCCATAATAAAGAACTGAGGGATATGTGTTTGTTTATTGAATGGAGTACTTTTTTCTTTGTAATTTAAAAAATGAGTATATACAGGGTGTCCGAAAATATGTATACATACTTTGAATAATTATTAATTTCAATGGGTTAAGTCTGAAAAGAACGAAACATTAATTGAGCTATCAGCTGTTAAAACGTATATATATTTTTGAGGGAGACCCTGTATGTAGAATTGTTGCTGTTATTTTTCTCAGAAGTCCAGCTGAATTTATTTGATTTATATTAGTTGCCTTCAGTAGTTTTTTAAACTTTATTTTTTAAAGAAGGAAGATGTAGGTAGTTTGGTAGTCATTTAAAAAGAAAAAATCTGTCTGCACACATATAGAAAATGTTCATATATACATTTCTTCCCTCCTCTCTCCCCTGTGTGTGTGTGTATGTATGTACGTGTATGTGTGTGTGTGTATGTGTGTGTGTGTGTATATATATATATAATTTTTTTGCACCAAATTGTAATCATTGTGGAGTATAGAAGGTATGAGTTTTGTATTATAATGGGCATAGTAGAAAGCAAGAATAATATCAAGTCCTATATTCTGTCCTAATTGTTTCTTAATATAAAAGTCTGATTAATAATTAGAAAGATTTTGGTGTCCCCAAAGTTAAATTAGAAGCATATATTGTAACAAACCATTTGAGCCACAAGTGAATTCCTATAGGGTCAATTGTTTCTCTACTATTTAATGTAAGAAAATATAACATTATAAGTAAGTACAACTTATTTTCAACTCTTTAGGTCCTGGAAAAATTCTCTATCTTGTGTAACTGCTGCTACCAAAATAAACTTGGAGATAGTAATTTGGCAAATAAGTCGCTGATATGAAAACATGTTTGTAGACGTCCAAGTAATAATGAACCTTTGTAAATAGAGAATGGATAGTAACTTTGAAGAAATCTGAGCTTATGCCTAAGCAACTTGAGAGAAATACTACTAATAATTCCCTTTAATTGTGAATTCAGTTCCCTTTTAGGTAACTTAAATATTGCATGAAAGAAAACATGGGTAACAATTTTGTGAAAATGTGATTGTATCAGAGGAATCAACAAAAAAGTTGAGGTTTATCAAAGAGAGAGCATGTTCTTTAAAAACTCTAGGTAACAATACATATCATAATATCACATAAATTTAAAATAAATTTGAAGGTCTCCAGATTGGTAACTATAGCCAGGGGTTTCAAGGGTTGGACTCGAAGGACAGCTGATTTTAGATCCAATTTCACTCTACTGGTATACATGTCACATTTCGTATGACAGAGAGAACCAGAGACAACACAGCCCCATTGGTTGATAATTCCCCAATCTCCCCACTAGTCTGACTAAATATATACACATGGCTAGAGTTCTTTGAGGTTTATCAGAGTTGGGTGGTTCCAGATAAAAATGACTGAAGAAAAAGTATAATTGACTTGCTAAAAAGAAGCTCAAATAGCATGATATATCACTGATTTAAGAAAACCAATAGCAGTCAGGAAATAGAAATGGTATCAAACAAATGGTGGCATCAACAGTGGCTCCCTAGATTTAGAATTTTAGAATGAGAGGGACTTTAAAAAAATAAGTTAAAGATGTAAAAAGAGTTGAATACAATATTTTTTTCTTTTCATTTTTGGAGGATACTACTAAGTATTTCATTTTTCTGCATAAGATTTCTCTAAGGTTTTTCTCACAAGGAAATATTTACTCCTCTAAAGAGAGTCATTATGGAGTATTTTGTAATTAATTATATCCTAATTTAGCTTAATAACTTTAAGTTTGAGCTTAACTTTCTACTAACAAATCTCAAATATTGGTGGATTTTTGAATTCATATGTTTAATAATCATTGATTAGAAATAACACAAAAGCTTGATTTTCCATTGTATTCTTTTTCTTCCACAAGCTTATAGAAGTACGCCACCTAGAGTAAGTTTTGTGATTTTTAAAGTATAAAAACTAGTTGGCTAGTTTAATGTTATTTTAAATTACAAAAAGTAGTCATATTTTAATAAAAATCAATCTAATATAATTGTGGATTTTTTCATATACTTTGTTTTTATATGCTACTTTCTTAATATTGCTGTATATGTGATAGAATTTTTTGTTTATAGTTCCAGAATTAACAATTTACAAATCAAGTTCAAGAATTATGATTTTTAAAACCTGATTTCAGTGACACTAGAACTGATTTTAATATGTTATTACCAACTAAAATAATTATAGGAATATTTAAGAGATATAAATAATGAGCTTTGTATGCATACATAAACATGCATGCAGCAAACAATCTTGATCTGTTCAACGAATTTTAAAAATATAATTGTAAAAGACATAGCCATTGAGTATGGTTTTTAAAAAATCTTCACCTGAAGACATACTTTTATTGATTTTAGAAGGAAAGAGAGAGGAACATCAATGTGAGAGTGAAACATCAATCTGTTGCCACCTGCACACAATCTAACCTTCAGCCTAGGTATGTGCCCTGACCAGGAATCAAACCAACAACCTTTTGGTGTAAGGTTTCAAGCTCTAACCAAATGAGGCACACTGGCCAGGACTGAGTAAGCTTTGATGCTAGAGATCTGAACATGCAAATAGTTAAAGTTTTTCAAATGCTAATGAAATGTGAATGAAAAGAACCTTTTGTTTGGCATCTTATAGTTTTTCAGTTGTACATGAAATATGTTTTTTTAGCTGCAGGAAATCCAAAAGAACAGGTTTTAAAATTTATCCATAGACCAATATATCTTTATTGAGAAAACACTATGTAAGAATTATAGGCTTCCTTAACTAGGCGGTGTTAAAAAGCATTGACATTTTCTTTTCTTTTTCTGTTTGATCGCAATATAATTGACATATAATATTGTGTAAGTTTAAGTCAGGTTTACAGTGTGGTGTTTGATACACATATATGGCAAAATGTATACCACAGTAGGGTCTATTGACTCATCTTTTACCTCATATAATTACCATTTTGTTGTTATGAGAACATTTAATATTTACTCTCACTCATCTTTTACCTCATATAATTACTATTTTGTTGTTATGAGAACATTTAATATTTACTCTCATACCAATTTTGAAGTATATAATACAGTGGTGTTAACTATAGTTGCCATGCTGTACTTCTAGGACCTTGGAGTTTATTAAACTTATGGTTGAAAATGTGTGCCCTTTGACCAACATCTCGCGATTTCCTCCAACCCAGAGCCCCTGGTAACCATCAATCTACCCTCTATTTCTCTGATTTTGACATTTTTCGATTTTATATATAAGTAAGATTATAGAGTATTTTTCTGTGTCTGATTTATTTCAATAACATAATGCCCTCAAGATTCATCCAGGTTCTCATAAATGGCAGGGTTTCCTTTATTTTCATGGCTGATTTATATTTTTTATTTATACACCACACTTTCTTTATCCAATCATCTGTCGATGGGCGCTTAGGTTGTTTCCATGTCTTGTCTATTATGAATACTGCCACAATGAACGTGGGAGTGCAGATATCTCTTCAAGATAGTAATTTCATTTCCTTTAAATATACACCCAGAAGTGGGATTGCTGGATCATGTGGTAGTTCTATTTTTAATGTTAAGGACTCTCTGTACTGTTTCCCATGGTAGTCCTACCAGCAGTGTACCAGGGTTCCTATTTCACCACACCCTCTCTAGCAGTTGTTATCTCTGGTCTTTTTGTGATAGTCATTCCAATACATATAAGATGGTATCTCATTGTGATTTTGATTGGCATTTTCCTGACAATAAGTTATGTTAAGCACCTTTTTATATACTTGTTGGGCCATTTGTATGTCTTATTTGTAAAAATATCTATTCAAGTACTTTGCCCATTTTTAATGTAGCTCTGATGTTGGTTACATATAATTGTTATATCCTCTCGATGAATTGACCCCTTTATCATTACATAATGACCTTCATGATCTCTTGTTAAAGTCTATTTTGTCTGATATATAAGTATAGCTACCCGTGCTCTCTTGGTTTCAATTTGCATGACATACCTTTTTCTATCCCTTCACTGTGAGCCTGTGTGTCTTTAAAGTTGAAGTAGGTCTTTTGGGTATCATAGGTCTTATTGTTGTT
This sequence comes from Myotis lucifugus, assembly GCF_000147115.1. Classification (NCBI taxonomy): domain Eukaryota; kingdom Metazoa; phylum Chordata; class Mammalia; order Chiroptera; family Vespertilionidae; genus Myotis; species Myotis lucifugus. The sequence continues at coordinate 331,598 of NW_005871065.1, forward strand.
TTTTCTTGTGTGTTTTTCCCCCACACATTCAGCCATTCTATGCCATTTGATTGGATAATCTAATCCATCTATATTGAAATAAGTTATTGATAGGTAAGGATATTGCCATCCTTTATATTGTTTTCTGGCTCTTTTGTACTTCCTTTGTTCCTTTCTTCCTTTCTCATTGCCGTCCTTTGTGAGTTGATGATTTTCCATAGTGATATACTTAGATTCCCTTCCTTTTATCTTGTCTGTATCTAGCATAGATTTTTGTTTTGTGTTTATTTTAAGGCTGACATAAAACATGTTGTAGGTATAACAGTCTATTTTAAGCCAATAACTAAACTTTGTTCATGTATGAAAACTACCCTTTTACTCCATTCTACATTTTAGGTTTTTGATATCACAATTTATATCTTTTTATATTATGTATCCATTAACAAGTTGTTATAACTATAATTCTATTTAATACTTTTTCCCCTGTAGCCTGGAGTTAAATGGCAAACAAATCATCATATTACACTATTAGAGTTTGCTGAATCTGACTGTATACTTAACCTTTGGCAATATATTATACATTCTTATGTCTTTTTTCCCAGATTAACCTTTTTTTTATTTATTTTATTTTTTAAAATTCTTTATTGTTTAAAGTATTACATATAGTATTACAGATGTCTCTTTTCCCCCCCATTGACCTCTCCCCTGCCACCCCCACCCCCTACATTCTTGTATGTTTTACATTTATGTTACTAATTAGTGTCCCTTTGTTACAGCTTGAAGACCTTTCAGCCTATCTAATAAGGCAAGACTAGTGGTGATGAACTCCCTCAGATTTTGTTTGTTGGGAAAGTGTTTATCTCTCCTTCACTTCTGAAGGACAACTTTGCCAGGTAAAATATTTTTGTTGGCAGTTTTTTCCTTTTTGCACTTTGAATATATCAGCCCATTCTCTCCTGGTCTGCAGATAAATCCACTCATAGCCTTATGGGGATTCTGTTGTATGAGAAATTTTTTTCTTCTCGCTGCTATTAAAATTCTCCCTTCATCTTTGATTTGAGACAGTTTTATTATAATGTATGTTGTAGAACATTGTTTTGGATAGAAATTGTGGAGTGAGCTATTAGCTTCCTGATTTTGGATCTCTGAATCTGTCTCTAGGTTTGTAAAGTTCTCAGACATTATTTCTTATTGAAGTTTTCTATCCCTTTTTTGTTTGTTTTCTCCCTCTGGAACTTCAGTGATGCATAGTTTTTTCTCTTAACCGTGTCCCGTACGCTTTCCTCATTTCTGTTCATTTTTTTTCTTTTTGTTTCTCTGACTTGGTAGTTTCAAGTGATATATTTTTGAGCTCACTGTTTCTTCTGCTTGGTTGGTGCCGTCTGCTGTTGAAGCTCTTACTGACTTCTTCAGTGCATTCATTGTATTCTTCAGTTCTAAAATTTCCTTTTGGTTCTTCTGTGTATTCTTTCTCTTTGTTGAACTTCTCATTTTGCTCTTGTATTGTTTTCCTGTATTGTCATTGACTGTTTACCTGTTCTCTTGTAGCTCTCTGAATATCTTTAGAACAATTATTTTCAATTCTTTATTGGGCAATTTCTGGATTTCCATTGTTTGGTATCAGAAACTGGAAATTTACTGTGTTCCTTTGATAATGTCATGTTTCCCTGATTCTTTGTGATTCTCAATACCTTTGCATAGGTGTCTGCACATTTGAAGAAGCAATCACCTCTTCCAAAGTTTATGGACTGACTTTAGTAAGGAAAGACCTTCAACTGTGTGGGGGTACACAGTGCAGTATGTTGTAAGCTCGGGTCTAGTGGTTCCGTGTATCGGTGTGGGTGTGTATGGCAGTTCTGGGTCCTGGCAGTGGGGCATGGTGTCTGTGACTCAGGCTGCTGGAGTCCATAACATTGGCAGCTATTGGTCCTTGATGAGCACTGTGGGGGCTTTTCAGTGGACACCAGGGTTGTTGGTTCCTCAGTGTCACTTCCAGGTCCAGTGGCTAGGGACTAGGGAAGGCAGTGTTGGTGACTGAAGCCGCTGGTATGTACACCTGGGCTGTGGGATCCAGCTGCTGGTCCTATGTTGTGACAGGTGCCGATCTCAGAAACACACAGAGTGGTGGGGGTAGGGCAGACATCAAGGGTTGGTGCCAAGTGTGGGTGCACTGGCAACTGCAGGGTCTCTGGCTGTCAGTGTGCAGTCCTGTGGCTGCAGAGGCTTGCCATAGGTGTGCACAAGGCAGGGAGTTTGGTGACAGCAGTGGGGCTGGAGGTGTGCGAGTACAAAGCTGAAGGAGCTAGCCTGGAGTGCGTGCACAGTGGTGGGTCAGCCATGGAAATCTAGGCTGGCATCTTACACTCATGCGGCTGCAGAAGCCAGGGCAGGATGTTCGTGCAGATCCCAAGCTCTGATAAGGAGGGAAGGAGAGGTGTGGAGAGAGTGATTCAGGCATCTGGAGTCGGTATAATTAAAAAATAACAAAACCTGTAGGGTGAAAACCAGTGACATCTGCAGGGTTTCTGTTGCAGCTGTACTAGTTTCCTCAGTGGCTAGAATTGCTAGGGTCCTCTGCAGAGGGACCACTCTGGGAATCGTAATCATTTCTGCTGTGCAGTTGATACTGCTAGTCCCTTCCCTTCTTCTTTGTCCCCAGCCTTCTCTATATGTCTCAGCCTTGCTGCTCTCTGGGTAGGGTGAAACTGATGTGGATTCTCTGTGCAGTGTCTGGAAGGCTGGGGAAGCTGATGACTCACCCTGCTTTCCCTTTCCCAGCAAGGGAACCTCTTTCTAGCTGGGGAGTTCCCTCTTGGCACTGAGCGGTGCCATCCTGGGGGTGGGATGATGCACACAAAACGAAACTGTTCTTCCTTTCCTTTTTGTGCAGCTATTCTCACGTGTTTCGTTTTTGTTTGTTTGTTTGTTTTTTGTTTGTTCCGCAGTGTTGCTAAAGTTTCTTACGTGGACGCCCGATTCCCCCAGAGCTGTTTTTGTTGATGGATAGCTGTCTAATTGTTGATCTGTGTGGGGAAACAGAGGTTGGGGTTTCCTACTCCACCATCTTGGTGATGTCACTCCTTAGCATTGATATTTTATAGTGATTGTGATGGCAAAAGAGTTCATAAATTCATTGCAACATGTTTTGGACTTAAAACCAAAGCTGAAGAGGTCTTGAGCCTCTATCTCATCTCTGCCCTAAAAGATCCTTTTCTAGTTTTTGCATCTGTTGATATGTAATGTTTGGAATTTTTGCTTTGGGGAGGTCAGAACTTAGAGCAATTGTGGGCAAATGATGTTTCTTGTAACATCCCACAAGGAACAGTTTTTTTGTTTTGTGTTTATCGAAATACTGCTTTGATTTATTAGTGTCCTTTATAAGTAATTCCTACAAACTAGGGGAAAAGTTCCTGCGGAGTAGAAGTCTTGTCTTCAATTTCGTTCCACTGCAGCATCTAATATATTTTGTTTCCATAGTGGATGCTTATAAATATTTGTTGTTTTCACATTTTGTACTCAGGCCCACTGATGCTTGGGAGGAGGGTCACTCAGTTGGTAAATCTTAAACACCCAAATTAGCTTATCAGACTATGAATTTTGTTAGCAAAGTTTGAAAACGGTTTGTGGTTTTTGTTATTTTATTGAGTATGGCAAACTTTATTTAAGGCATAGCAAGGCCTCCTTGATCACAGTTATGTATTGCAGAAGTTCAGAATGAAAGATTTATAAAATTTCTCAGTCCACTAATATGAACTAGACAGAAAAATTAGCCATTGAGTAATAGTAAATGTCAGTGTTTTTTAAATTAACTTATTTTTTAGTTATAAGGAATGCATGCATTTTACTTATAATAGAGCTTCAAGATTTAAATATGCTGCTCAGAATATCTTCCCGTTGCTATGGGGAGTTCTGTTATTCATCAATGTAAGGTTTCCTACTTGGCAGCATTATGTATTTATGATGGCATCTGTGTTTGCTGGTTGTTGCATTTGCAGTGGAACTTGTACTTCAGCCAGTTGACGAGGGAGGGGAAAAGAAAGCAAATTAAACTTGACTTCTTGGCAGGGAAGCAGTAGCTTCTTGTTTCTTGGACCCATATATTCCAAGAACACCAAATACAACTGCAGTTGTGTGCCATAGTTACTCTACCTGTAAGTGACCATTTTTGCATTATAGTAACTTTGCATCATAATATAAAAACCCCAAAGTTAAAAACTAAATATAATGTCTTGTCGATTGACATTAGCCTCTGTAGAATGAAGCTTTATATATTGATTAATTTTAGTCAAAGGAAAATCATCATTATCATTAATATCATTGTATAAACTTTTGTTTACTTAAAACAAATGAAAATTTAAATGAACTTTTAAGAGAGAATAATAGAATAGAAAATAAAAGTAAACTCAATATCTGGGATTTTTTTTTTAAAGAAAAAATAACTTTCAGTATATGTTTTAGAGTCAGTGCACATTAAACTCAAGCCAATATTCTAAACCCATCTATATCTACCACATAAACTTGGGATATTTTATGTTCTTGAAGGTTATCTGCAAATATACAAAGAAGTACCTTATTCACATTAAGAATGTAGAAGCATCTTCTTAATAGTGATTCTTAATATAAAGAACCAACAATTAACTCCTTAATGTGAACATATTAAATTATATTTATTGTAATTTATAGATTTGTAGATTAAATTTATTATAATTTATGTATTTTATTTTATTTTTTTGAACACTGGCTGTCTGTGAGGCAAAGTTGAATTAAATATCTACTAAGTTAACTTAGAACTTTGTGTAAAACCCAGCTATGTTACACAATTATATTTATGGGTTTTGGAACCTTATTATAAGTGAATACTCTGGTTGTGTCAGTATGTATAAAACAGAAGGCAATATGGACACAAAAATCTGTGAGAGTTTACTAATTAATTAATTAATTTTATTGAATATATTGGGGTGATATTGGTTAATAAAACATACCGATTTCAAATGTACAACTCAATAAAACATCATCTGCATATGGCATGTGTGTGTGCTCAAGTCTCTTTCTGTCCCCATTTATTCCCCCTTTGCCCACTTCCATCTGCCCCTACCCCCCTTTCCCTCTGGCTATCACCATGTTGTTCATGTCTGTGTCAAAAAAATGCATATTTATTTTTTGCTTAATCTCTTCCACCTTTTTTAACTCAGGCTCCCAACCACCCTCTCCTCTGACAGCTGTCAGTCTTTTCTCTGTACCTATGCTTCTGTTTTATGTTGTTTGTAAACTTATTTTGATTAGATTCCATGTAAGTGAGATCATATGGTGTTTGTCTTTTTCTGACTGGCTTACTTCACTTAGCATAGTAATTTCTAGATCCATCCATGTTGTTACAAAGATAAAATTTTCTTCTTCTTCTTCTTCTTTTTTTTTTTTTGGCCGAGTAGTATTCCATAAAGTAAATGTACCATAGCATTTTTATCCAGTCATCTACTTATGGGTGCTTGGGCTATTTCCAGATCTTGACTATTGTAAATAACACTGCAATGAACATAGGGGTGCATATACTCTTTCAAATTAGTGCTTCAGGTTTCTTCAGATATATTCTCAGAAGTGGGATTGCTAGCTCAATAGGTAATTTCACTTTTAATTTTTTGAGGAAACTCCATACTGCTTTCCACAGTGGCTGCACCAGTCTGCATTCCCACCAACAGTGCGTGAGGGTTACCTTTTCTTTATATCCTTGCCAGCACTTGTTTGTTGATTTATTGATGATATCCATTCTGACAGGTGTGACATTAAAATAAAGCAAATTGGATATAGTCACCTCTATAGTTTATTTTGTTTGTATTATCTGTTGAGGTACAAAAAAAAGGGATGCATTTTTAATGAATTTTCATCAGACAGATTGAACTAATGGATCAAGAGGAGATCATTTTGAGGCAAATTGGCATATTTATTGTGTTTGTATTCACTAGTATGTATTTCAACCTTTTCTTGTGTTATCTTTCTTTAAGCAATGACTGGTTGTTGGTATAAATTAGGTAATAAGAGACCAAAATTAGACGATTTAAAACTAAGTAATGATTAGTACCTTACTGATGACCAGCAGTGCTCGGGTGAGTTATAAAAGAACAGCGACTGTATCTGCAGCACCTTTCTCTGATTTCTGATGGTCACCACACATATTATAGCACTGGTACTCCCAGCCTTTCCAAGTGTTCCGTTTTAGGTGGATAGCTACACATGATTTTTATTAACATTTTAAGAAGTAGATACTAAACAGATACCATTGTTAACTTGAACATCATGATCTCTTCAAAAAACCGTGTGGACCCTTGAGAATTACTGTTTGGGAAATGCCAAATAGGAACTGATGTAGGCATAGGATTCCATTCAATTCTTAAGAAAAAGAGAAAATAGGAGAGCAAAAAGTTAGAGACTGAATTTAAGGCTTATTAAAATTTGGGGGGTGGAAGAAGAAAAATATAGTAAAGGATAGAGAACTAAGGAAATGTAGCAGTTAGAGAGCAATCACCATGGAATGAATGAATGATATTACATACTTTATCTCATTGCGTACGTACACTAATTTAAATGAGAACGTTGCAACGCAGAGAGATAAATAATTTGCCCACAGTCACTTAGTAAGTGGTAGAGCAATGATGAGTGAAAGTAAGATCTGAAATAAAGCTCATGCTTCTCCTGAGCAATGATGAGTGAAAGTAAGATCTGAAATAAAGCTCATGCTTCTCCTCAGCATTCCTTCTCTTTAATATCCAGAGATGCCAGAAGAATCAGAAGAGGGTGACATAATAAAAGTTAAAGGAAGAGTTGCAACAAGAAAGTGTTCTGCATTACATGTGGCAGGGCCTTGAAGTGCCACTTCTAGCATCCAGAAGAAGCAAAGCCATATTCTGTGGCGTTAAGGAGACATATTTGTCTCTTTCACACACGACTTGTGCTTTATGCTGTTAATGTTGTGTCTTTTATTCATTTTTTTCCCTGGTATCCCTAAGGGTTAGTACAGATTTTTGCTTACAGTAAGCACCAGACTGAGATCTTACAAGTACATTGACTACCTCAATGATATAATGTTTTCTAGGAAGTAAACAAGGGCTAGCACATGAATTTATTATAATTTTTTTGACATTGAGTTTGAAAAGTTACCTATAAGAAAGATAAATACCATATGATCTCACTAACATGTGGAATCTAATGAACAAAATAAACTGATGAACAAAATGGAACTAGAAGCATGGATACATTGAACAGTATCCAGTGCCCAAGGGGAGGAGGGGGGTGACTGGATACAGAAGGTGAAGGGATTAGCTAGAGAACATATATGCATACCCTATGGACACGGACAATAGTTTGGTGAAGGCCAAGGGAGGGGGAGGCAGGGATGGATGGAGATAGGCAAAGGGCTGTGCGGGAGAACACCACCAATAATGCCAACATTAAAAATTTTTTAAAGAATAAATTCTAAATGTATTTTTATTAAAGAATTAATTTTTTTAGAGGGGTTTTAGGTTTATAACAAAATTAAGAGGAAGGTACATAGGTCCCTGCCCTTACACTCTCACCAGAGTGGTACATTTATTATCACCCGAAGTCCATAGTTTACCTTAGGGTTCACTCTTGGTGTTGCATTATAGTTTTGTTGGACAAAATATAATGACATATATCCATTGTTATAATGTTATATAGATATTTCCTTTGTCGTAAACATCCTCTGTGCTTTGCTTGTTTATCACCTCCCCCCCCAACCTAGCAACCACTGATCTTTTGTCTCCATAGTTTTTTCTTTTCTAGAATGTATTTTCTTTTAAATTGTAGCTACATGGAGTTATGAGGTTTTATATTAGTCATATCTGTAATTCCATCTATCTTCCAAACTGGAATCATAAATAAAACTTTGATACAATTTTAAAAATTGTTTATAAGAATAAATGTTTGTTAACATAACCATATAAAAATACACATGGAAAAATAGTGCCCTCGAGTGTGATTGAAAATACAGTTGTTAAAGAAACAAACAAATTTTAAAAAAGAAAAAAAAAAAGGAAAATGTAGTTGTTAAGATTCTGGCCATTAGATTCTGTTCTTGTTGGTGATTAAAATAAAAAATACTTTTATTAATTTTACTTACAGAACTTAGAAAGGGTATAGGTGTTATTTAACATTTCTCTTTTGTAACAGGTAACACAATTTTTTATTTAGAGATTCTATATCATAACATAACAGCATCTTTGTATAGAATTTCATATTAACTAGAGAAAATAAAGAAGCTCAGTTCAGGTATATAGAAGTTTTGCTATGTAAAAAAATCTCACATTTAGTTTTTTATGACATATGGAAATGCTCTTTCAGAAAAGTTAAAACATTTTGAAAAACTAATTTAGTAACATAAATATATATACTGAAAAGCAATCAGTGTTTTCTACTTTGGTATTACCACTTAGCCAGATTTGGTAGAAAGGTAATTCATAGAAATTCTGTTTGTGCACATTAAAATATAACTTGATTTAGAATATTGTCAAATAGAAGAGTCTAGAAATATGAATAAAAGAAAAAAAGACTACCAGTTTGTGGCATAAATGTAAATGATGACCTATTACAAGATTAATAAGCAGCTTCATTAAAGTTTCATTTAATTGTAGATTTTGATGCAACACTTAAAACATTGCTGTGGCTCAACTAAGTTATTCAATCGGGTAACAAGGAAATGAATAAGATTATGAGCCTTGTAACAAAGCCCTGAAATGAAATATCGCTTGGAAAATAGCAAGCTGGTTATGTGCCAGGGGAGGGGAACATATTAGAAGCACAAATGTTCCATCAGAGCCTTGTTTTTGAAAAGGAATAAAAGGAGTAAGTATATTACCATTTAAATGTTATTTTGTACTTATTAGACCTTCATTTCTAACGAACAAATGACAAAAGAGGATCAGGATTTTTGTAGAGTGAGTAGGAGCTATTGATCCCTTTCATTTTAAGTATGTCTTCTCTTGATTCTTTAATCTAGGACTGTTTCTTTTTGCAATAAAAGTTCAGGTAAAGGGCTTAAGCAAAACACACAAACAAACAAACGAAAACACATAAAAAACCCCAGCAAACTCATACACATGGACAACAGTATGGTGGTCACCAGAGACAAAAGCAGGGTGTGGGGAGGTAGAAGGGAGTAAAGGGGTGATAAATGACAATGGAAGGAGACTTGACTTGGGGTGCTGAACACACAATACAACATATAGATTATGTATTATAGAATTGCACACCTGAAACCTATATAATTTTATTAACCAATGTCACCCCAATAAATTCAATTAAAATAAAAAGGTGAGGTAGACAAATCTAAAGCAATTAATTACATCAAAGGGGATCTGGAACAGATAACTGTCTTTTAGAATCTGAATTATATATTTAAAAATACAATCTTCTACTTTCACATAGACCAAAAAGCTTCATATTTTCCTTTTAAAAGTAGAAGACAGAAAGCTTTTGTAGTTTAGGACTGCAGACTAAACAGTAAAAACCTCAAATCATGGTCAGCCTTACTTCCCAATATGGCTAAAATACGTTGCTCTATAACAGAAGTTATATTGCCTATAGAAAATATTCTATATCACAAAGCACTACTTTTAAAATAATTTAAATTCCAAATGAACAAACTTGTTAGTATTATAAGAATTCAACGTTCCTAAAATTCTTTGAACCTGAGGTAAGAGGTAGAATCTGATTTATTTATACTTTTTGTGAAAGATGACTTCTTAGCTTACCATGTGTTTGATTAGTCCCCTCTTCCTAAAACTCCAGACATAGCTCTGATTTGCTATGGCATTTGCTGAATTTTTAGGACTATTCTGTTTCCCTTTAATCAAATGAAGATCTATTACAAATCCAGTTTCTTCTTTGACTTGAGGCAGTAACTAGCTCCTGCATCTTTAAGCCTGAGCCCCATTCTCCTGCCATTTGCTTTGTTGGCAGTTTTGCAGCTCAGTATGCTTTAGTTAGAAGGATATTTAACATTGTGGCTGATTTGGACGGCTTGAAATAAGATAGTCAGCTGGTGGGAGCCAATTCAGGCCACACATATTTAAGACTTAAATGCTGAATCTGTATGGGGCATGTAACTGTTCAGGAAATTGCCAAACAGGAGTCACACAACCTAAGTGCGGCAGACTGGGTGTGGTCTAAAATGGCCGAGCTTTCCAAATTTCCTGGCTTCCCCCCTCTGTCTGGATTATACAAAATCAATTTCCTTCAGTGTTGAAGCATCTAGCTAGCTCTTTTGGTTTATTTTATTTTATTTTAACTAAGAGAAAAAATGATTTGGAGGGGAAAAGCTATGGCTCAACCATAAGTTTGTGTTAAGGATAAAGCTCAGTGGCAATAAAATACCCAAGTCTGTGTTTGTGTGGATCTAAGGTGAGCAAAACAACAGGATCTAATTATGTTGGGAAAGTAGAAAAATTGGAATATGCTGAATCTATCCATCTTTCTAATCTTTGAGTAAAAGCTGAATTCTTTCTCCAGTTGTGTTAATCCTTCACTTCTTTAACACTCATGAATTTAAAAGCTTGTGTAATTCTTATTTCTAAAGTTGTAAGAATTAACCATATAATAATTATAAATAGTACTTGGTACATACAAAGTACTGAATGGATGATAGGTACTGATTTAAAGTAATGGTTATGTATTACCACTACTACTAGTAATGCTACAACCACTTGGCTCATTATCATGAATTTTCTTAGGTATTTTCAGTGACTTCTCATCCAAATAAAGTGCTGGAGAAAGATTTTCACTGCCTCTTTCAAAATCTTTCGTGAGAATTGGCCTACTATTTGAAGGGTTTGGGATGCTTTTCCTTTACTTCTCTATTCTGCCTCAGGGAAAAGTTAAGTCCTCCCTCATTAGTTTAGATAATATTTGTATTAAATCATATACTAGTAACTTTAGGACTTAATGCTTTATTGTATTATTGACTTTATTTAACAATTTCAAATTTATTCTCATCTCTTCGGTGAGTTCATAGGCTTTTAAAATGCCATCTGAAGTCATTGATTTACATATTTTATATCTTTTCCTCTGAATAATTTTCATAATGTTCAACATCATGGTATAATTCAGCCCCAGGAATTATAGATGCTTAAATGATATTATTATATTAATTGGTCTACATTTCAGGTGAATAAATAAAGGAAGGAAGCAACTTAATCTTCCAATGTAGAATTTCATCTGACATGTAGGGTACCAGAAGAAAGTATAATTCTGTCCATGGGCTGTGGTTCTAACTGCCTAATAAAATGCCACTGGGATGTACTACTGAAACCTTAAATTCAATTTGCCACAATTAAAAAAAATTTTTTCTTATACTTGTCTGCTTTTTCTTGGTTGATTTATTTACTATTGTTTTTAGTCACCAAAATGTAAACCTTGAACCTTTTTTCTCCCCTTCATGGTCTTTAAGGCTCTCCCTCTGAAATACCTTTAGAATCTGAATGTCTTTTCCATTTTTTATTTCCTTGATTCAGAGCTTTATTAAGTGATTGCTTTATGTTCCTAATTGGTCTTCCAATCTCTCTAGCTTCCCAAGGTACCTTAGCAACCTTTGACTCTTTTGAATTTCTTATGGAATTAAGTCTGACTTTCTTGATAGGACCATTAAGGTCCTTTCTTGATTCGGTATTGTAATTATTGGTGGGTAAAGGTAGGACTTTAGGGTCACACACAGACCTGGATGCAAATGTCATCTTTACCACTTTCTGTGTGATTGCTCAAGCAGGTATCCCAACTTTACTAAGAATAGTTTCCATGTCAATAAATTGGTAATGATAAGAGCAATAACTGTGTTCAGCTCCTAGAAATTTTGTGAAGATTAAATTAGCTATAATCTATTTATAGTGCTCAGAATTTAAGTGTTCAATATGGTAGTTTCCATTTTTATTTCCCATCATTTCAGCCACTATGTCTATTGCTACTATGCTATTAGTTTTCCGATTTTGTCTATCTGCTTACGTTTTCTCTTTTCTACCTGATGAACTCCTACTTGTTCTTCAAAGACCTATTTATTTTTTATTTAAAAAATATTTTTATTGATTTAAAAGAGGAAGGGAGAGGGAGAGAGAGATAGAAACATCAATAATGAGAGAGAATCATTGATTGGCTGCCTCCAGCATGCCCCCTTCTGGAGATTGAGCCTGCAACCCTGGCAGGAATTGAACTTTGACCTGGTTCATAGGTTAACGATAACCACTAAACCACAATGGCTGGGCATTCAAAGTCCTATTTAAATGCCACCTCTTCATGAAGATTTCTTTGGCTGAACTGACTTATCACTCTTTTGTAAGTGTCACATTACATATTACTAATAATCGGGTTCATAACACTGTTATAGCTATATATTTGGAAGATGTTTTCCCTGATACATTTGAAAAATTTTGAAGGTTGAGACTATATCTAATTCATCTTTATGTCCACAGTGCCTAGCACAGTGGTGAATGAAATAAAATGCAAATATTTCAACTTGTATTTCATCTTGGTTTTAAGCTCTTTTCCTCTTGAACTAGTTACCTCAAAAGATGGACAACTAAAAGTCTTTCTTAAAAGTAATTTAAAAAATAGTAAATTAAAAACACTTATTACTAATTTAGCACTGCTACAGAAAGTTTGGAAGATAAAGTAAAAAGCCACCCACAATCATACCATTGTCACATAATTTCTATTATTCTTTTGGCATTTTTCCTTCTAATTGTTTTTCCATAACCACATATTTGCATAGTTGTAATTTTAATGAACATTCAGTTTTTTGTTCTTTTTGTTTTTCCAAAGTATTATGTTTATATACTTCATATGCTATTACAGAGTATTTATAACCATTATTTTAAAAAACTACTTAATTATTCAAGCGAGTAATTATTATTTTCTACCCTTCCTGAGTATTTATTTATTGTTGTATATTTCTCTCAATTCTTCCTCTCCCTTCTTGCTATTTTAAATAATGCTGCAGCAGACAATTTCATAAAAGTAGCCTTTTATATCTATTGGATTAATTCCTTTATATACATTCATAAAATGAGTAGGTGAGTTCAGGTTAAGTACAAGAATTTTGGTATGGCTAGTCTGCAGGGTATCAGAGAGAAATTGGTAAGAGCTGAGGTTGGAAAAATAGGCAGTCACCAAATCATGATGAGCCTTCATACCATGCTACCAAATTTAGATTTAACCTATCAGCCATTAGGAACCATTGGAAGTTGTTGAGCAGGGGGCAGGGTTTAAAACAATACCCACACTATGGTTGTCACATGATGCTGTGCATTTGGCAAAACACATATAATTGCAGACCCAAACGAATAAATTTTACTAGATTTCAATTTCAAAATAAAGAAAATAAATAAAGATCACTTTGGCAATAGTATGGAGGATGAGTGACCTTTTTCCTGTCATAGTTTTGGGTTATCTTTGTCCTTAATCCTCTTCTCTAAAGTTGGATAATCATGAGTAATGTGATCTTGGTTCTCTTCATTTTAGCCAAATGCATTTAAAATCTCTAGACTCCAGGATTCAGTACGAAATCAAAGGAGCAGCAACAGCTTTTCCAGAATCATCTTCCTCAACCTGAGCTATTACGAGTGGGTAGGAAGGCTGGCACTGCCAGTGGAGCTACATGCCTTTCCTGCAATGCCAGCATTCAGAAAATCTTAGGCAATTTCTTTTCAGATCCAAGCTAAATTCACATGGAAGCCAAGCCTTTTTTTTTTGGAGAATTACTTTTCCAGTTGCACTGCTGACAAATCCTTCCTTCCTCTGTAGTCATTTCCTCGCATTGCACTGCTTTTTCGTCATGTGCTTGCTGAACCACAGCAGCACTTAGTCCCACCACCTGGGGGATTGAATCTTGTGGTGTGTACTTCAAGAGCCATCCTAAGTGTCCCTGGTTTTGTTACCTGTTGTTCTTTCCACATGTTCTGGTTGTTTGTGGTCTTCCTACAGGAGCTACAGTGAGGGTTTTAATCTTCATTAACCAACAAAGTGATATCATTCATTCACACAAGCAGAAAACACTCTTCCAGCTTGTCAATTTTTTCTTTATATCTCACTGTTAACATTTACGAGTAAGCAAGTTTTTACTAAACTTTCTTACCATTTGCTTTTGTCTTATTACTCTCAAAAGAGAAAATATGAAAATTTTTTCTAGAGAATTACCTCCAAGACAGTATTCTGTATTACACCAGAAGGAAGGACAGCTAAAAGGAGTGATAATTTGACCTACCCTAATTATGTTCATTTGGTGGTATCTATAATCCTACTGCTCACCCCTCTTTTGAATGGAGTATCAAAAGCCTGAGGTATCTGAACCCTTGCCTACCTTCTACATACAGCTTCTTTCTGTGTACCCTCTTTGCCTCTTACGAATTTTCAGCAGACATATTCAATTCATAAAATGAAGATATGATAAATTCTACTCTATTTGTAATAGAAACAATCACCAAAGCTCAAGTAAATCTCTCTTTGGCTCTCCTCTTTTATTTGAGAGAGGCAGAGACAAAGTAAGTATAATTGTTAAGAGAGATTTTTTAAATCATCAACATCTCAAGCAAGGTCTACATTAAGTTACCTGACTATCCTATTCTTAGGTCTAAAATGCTAGAATTTTTTTAATATAATTATGAGGCTGAAATACTTTAAAAATCTTTCTAAATTATTAAGGAAACATTGATTCAAGTATTTCTGATTATCTACTGGGCCCTCAAAACCAAGTAAGCTTAGTATTGTTGGCTCTGTTTTAGAGATGAGGAAACTCAGGCACAGTTAATTTCAAATACCTGCTCAGGGCCACACAGCTAGATGTGGTGAATGAAGGAATAATACCAAAGCTAAGAGTAGTTTAATTATCCCCCCATCCAGCTTGTCAAGGAGTTGACAGTTTCGATGAGAGGATAAGACTAACACATGAAAAAATAGAGAATAATTAAACCAAGAATCATATGGTCAAGACTTTGGGTATAATATTCAGAGGACAGAGTATTTAATGGAGGTTATAGCAATTAGGATTTAGGCAGAATGTTAGACTTGAATTAGGTCTTGAGGATGATGTAGAACTTGTATGGGCAGAGTGGTTTACAACTCAGAGCAAACCAATGCAGTGGGTAAAAAGGAGAATGTAAGTTCAGAGTGTTTTCAATGTTGCATACATTTAACTTTCTTCTTCAAGTTCAGTCGCCCATCAGCATACCCCATTTTTAACAATATGGACAAATAGACTTTCTTCACAAAAATCTATTTTTAGACTTTTAGAGCTGAAAGAAAATTTTAAAAATCTGTTCTGTAATTTGGGTACAGTGAAGGTTTGTAATTCATAGAAGGTTATTGAATCGCCGTATTGCTTACCTGGAATTCAGTGTGCTTTCTTCACCACCACAATGCTCGGGCAGGTGGGAGTATGAGTAAGGGGGGCGCGGGAGGAGAGAAAGCCTACAGTACTAGGCATTCTCAAACTGTCTCCTTTCCAAGTACTAAGCAGACCCATTTCTGTTTAGCTTCCAGATTGCAGGGCTGTCAGATGGAAAGGGAAAACAAAGTACATGAAGTTTCTTTTAAGGTGCACATGTGGACTGGTGTTTCCTTTCTTGGCTGTTAGAAGGCGCCTTCATCACGGTACAAAGGAATTTTCTCGATACAGTGGGGATTTATTGGCCCAAGTTATAATGTGCCACAGAGGCACTTTTTCTCTCTGCAGAGTTATGTCTGATGGGTGACAAAGCAAATACACAATAGGCTTCTGAGATATGATGTGCAGAACCAGAAAAGAAAGGAGTTGGAAGATTGAAAAGGATGGAGAAAAAAGGAACAGGGAATAGGTTTGCTTTTTCACCTCAATTTTGCTCTTATGGAAGTCATACTGTTAAAAAAACAAAACAAAACAAAAAACAGCCAGTCCATAGTTCACAGACATTAGCCTTTGGCTAGGAAACAAGAGCTGGTCTTGTAGGAGATAGGTAGGCCAGAAGGTGTAGAAGGAAAATGAGGTTTAAAGAAATGCTTTAATCTAAGAGGATTCTGGGACAGTCATTCAATGGATGCTCTTAAAATCTACTTGGGAGGTCTTTAAAAAATAGGAGTGATACTTTTTCACAAGGTTCTGCTTTCAATGGATGTAGAGAGCTGGACTAGATGACTTCTACTCTTGTTTTGCAAATCTGTGATTATATTCAAGTCATTTAATTAAAGGAATTGGCTTTTGGATATTTAGAAGTATTTAACAGAGACATATTAGAAAGTCTATCTTGTCAAAATGAAATGACATATTTATTAATAAAGTTAAAAAGTTGGAGGACTAGGGCAAAAATTTCAGAATTCCTGAAGCCATAGTTAATTGAGAAAGTCATATCTAAATAAATCTTGTTTCCTACAGTAGAGGGAGTGCCTCGAGATATACTCTACTTATAAAGAAATAAGTCTGTCAAGGAGGGCTGTGTCTTTGTCTTGCTTGTGTGATTTGGGACATGCTTTCCCTAAATAAATGAGCAATGTGTGTTCAGGAAATTGGGATCTCCTGCCAGCGAGGCATTGCATGCTATTGCATTGTTTATGGAGAGTTTACATTCTTTGATTATCTTTTATAAATGCCCTGATTAAAGGGAAGAAATTTCAAGCAAATAGGAAGTTGTTATTCAAAGACTTGTTACTTTTCCTATAGAGGCCGCTTGGGCTCTGTTCAGTAAGTAGACACCTATGTACCAGGCATAATTCAAAACATTGGAAAGAAAATGGAAATAGATTGACATGGTCCTTGTCATTAATATTTATTGTCTGGACTCTCAGAAAATATAATGCCTAGTAATAATTTAATATAATTAGAAGAAAGTTTCCTTGTATAAAGCTAGATTGTTGCTGGATTATTCTAATACTCAGAACTTTGAAATTGTAAAGAACTTGTGAAATGTTTCCTTTTGAGTCAAGAATCCATTTTGAAAATTACTGGTAGTTCTAGATAAATCAGATTTTCCAATTTATTCATAATGTGGTGGGAGAAAGTATATTTTCATAGATCTGAAACAGCAGCATTGGTAAGGGAGACTTGCAATAAGAAACCGATTTCAAATTTTGTTTCTTATTTATGAAATGGTTTTCTGTCATAACTCTGGAAAACAAGCACCATGAATTTTTCAAATTATCATTAGGCAGCTCTGGCATAATTTATGTTAAGAGGTTTTGGCCTGTTTATGTACCCTGGAATTTGCCAAAATTAGTAATGTGATATTCCATATTTAGCAAACCTATAGAGCAATAAATAAGGACATCTGACTATTGGGGACTGCTGTTTTAAATTCTTTTTTGTGGCATTCATGAAATGCAGGGGTCTTCCAACTCAAATTCTGCAATATTAGGCAGCAAGTTGTACTCTGAACCAAACCAGATGGTGATCAACTCTATTCCTATTATCAACTCAATACGGCGATGGTTACCAGACCTTACTTGCAACTTTAACATTTGGAACAGATTAACAGCAGTTAGGCTGAAATGAGAAACCTCCATTTTACTAAAAGGTTCAGAACATATCATGCTGTAAAATCAGAAAGACTAGTAAGAAAAATTATGAGGGAAAGAGTTCACTGTCTACCTGGGTTTCTCCCTGCAGGACATGTTATTTCCCTTTCAGGAGTGCCTTTTTCAAAGGAATTTTAATGTGGAGCATTGTGAGGATTAGGGTCTATTAGCCTATCAGCCTCCAGAGGTGCCCCATTCCACAACCTGTTGTCGAATTTATCCCAGGGTAGCCCTGAACAATCTAGGCCTCGGGCACACAAGGGAGATTGTTTGCACTTTGGTAGGGGGGTTGCGGGGGCTTCCTTTGCAAGAAGGTCACACACATACACACACCATACAAATTCAGAGAGTCACTCAGCTACTGAAATTCATGAAACATTTGGGCTGCCCAGGTTTGGCCTATGGATTTAAATGTATTTGGCTAAATGATTTGCTTTGTCTGCTAATGCCATGCACTGTCTATTTCTCATAGCAATCTTTTCTTTGTGGCATCTATTGGTCAAATCCATTTCTAGGGCTTTACAGGACCAGGGCAAATCAATGTGTGCCCTTGAAGTCCAATTTGTATGCAAGGTAAGGTGAACATTAATGCCAGCAAGTCTTAGAGTTACAGCTACCAGAACAAAATGTAGAAATGGATATATGACTGAGTTCATACCCCATTACACGGTATCAAAAAATGAGGTATTGAGAGGTTAAATGAATTTTCTAAAGACACAGAGTTGGTGTGTGTAGTAGATGTGATGATGAAGGATGTGAGTGTTGCTAATAAATCAACATTCTTCTATGATCACGATTCAGAGACAGAGACAAAAAGGTAGGTTCTCCACTTTCTATGGTGGCAGCCCTGCTCTTGTTCTTCTGCTGAGCTCAACAGCTTGCCAGAGAAACCCTTCATAGAGAGGCCAACTGCCTTTGTGCGTTTTTGTTTATTCTCTAGCCAAGATCTTGCTTCAGGGCTGATTGAAAACCCTTTTGCCTGTTTCTTGGTGTGATAGGAAATATAAATTCCTCTTTAGGAATGGGCTTTTGAGGCCTCTTATACTGTACAGATCAGGGAGGATGAAAACAATGCTTAGTTCGAGAAGGATAAGAATAGTGTCTGCTTGAACTGAATCGTGGGGTGCAGTTGTTAGGAGTGCAGACAGTGGCATTCA
The DNA here is from genome assembly GCF_000147115.1 of Myotis lucifugus. NCBI lineage: Eukaryota > Metazoa > Chordata > Mammalia > Chiroptera > Vespertilionidae > Myotis > Myotis lucifugus. Next base: position 350,272 of record NW_005871065.1, read on the forward strand.
GAGAGACTTGGAGGAGAGTGGCAAGAGGTGATAGAGAGAAAACCAGGGAGGGAACAATCCCTATAAATTGTAATTTACAGGGATTGTTTTTTATCCTAAAAGTAGAAGGAACATTTTTAAATATTTTTAACTGGAAATGGCATGATAGGATTTGCATTTGAAGCGATATAGATGCAGTCTAGAAGAAGTAGGATTACTAGAAGCCAAGAGTAGATAAAAACCAGTTAGGAGGCTTATAGCAGTAGATCAGATTAATGACAACTTTGACTAGCATTGTCCTTCAGGTCTTTGTTTTATTCATGTCTATATCGACCTATACTATAGCTTTATATATTTTTAGAATATCAATTATAGATACTTTGATTTTTTTAGCTTTACAATTTATTGTGAACATTTTTTTTGCTGTTTACTATTCTTATATATTATACATTATTTTTTAATGGCCATATTATACCAATTACATGGAATATTGGGGCAATATTATAGTAGTTTATTGAATAATTCCCTATTGATGGATATTTGAGTTTTCAATTTTGCAGTGGACATTATTATGTCTGTACTTATAAAACATCTTTGCTCATGTCTGTGATTTTTTTTCATCAGGATACCTTCTTAGAAATACAATTTCTGGGACAAAGAGAACTTAGAAGCCTTACATTTTGTAGAATATTGACAAATTCTATGTGGCTGTAATTCAAGATCCTTTTGTGGTAGAGCTGATACCCCAGGAACTGCCTATGAGTTGTATGGAAGGTCTCCACTCTCATGTACTTCTCTCCCCACACTTGTTAGATGTGATGCTTCCTTATGGTGTAGAGTACCTTATAAATAATCATTGTGCCAGTACCTCTTTTGTTGCAGACACTAGAGTTAAATTTTGGAATTGGAAAGGACTTGTGAAATTTGAGTTAAGAATCCTTTTTTAAAATCATGAGTAGATCTAAATTTATTAGATTTTCCAATTTACTCAACATGTAAAAACATAGTCCCTGCCCTCAAGCATTAAAAATATTAAAAAAACAAAACTTCACTTTCTTAGTGCATTTTTAGGTTCACAGAAAAAATGCAAACATTTAATAATTACAATAAAAAGAAGAAAAGAAAAATTAGGGACATAAATTGATGTGTATTTTTTGAAGTGAAAGAAAATTAGTTTTCCTTTAAATCTTTTAGAAGGTACTATTGTAATTGGTTAATGTTTGGAACTGCTTCCAAGAGGATCTGTCATTTTATAGAAGCCTCTATTTGCTTCTGAAACTTAAAGAAATCATCATAAAACTAAATGAAACTTGGTGACAATTTTTTTTAAAAAAGAGATGATATATCCTATTATTTCTTTCTCTTCTCTAGTCGATATTCATGAGAATTTGCCTAGTGGAGATGATCTTGAATATGCTGGTTTCGAGGGAGTTTTTTCCCCTCACAGCAGTGTTTATGTTTCTAATGAGATGAACATTATGGCCAACTTGGAAACATCTTATTTGTGTTTAATACAATTCCTCATTACAAGCCAAAAACTTACCTTTGAATTAAAGTAATACCCAACTCCCATTCATCGTTATTTTACTTCAAACACTATCTTGCTACATAGCAGATGCTCAGTAAATGCCTGGTTAATTCAGTAACCTGGAAAGCAGCTGTTAATAAATTGAAGACTCTTGTTATGGATCTGCCTTGCTCTGCAGATGAGCCAAATACTCCTGGTTAGTGCCAGAAAAGCATGCTTGATTTAATTAAAGTGAGTGCAGTAGCTTAAAATTTTAATTGATAGTCTGGGTAGCAACAGCAACTATTAACACCTTGGTAACTTTCCACCACTTACTGTGTGCTTTAAGATAAATTCACTTCTACTGCACACTTATATTTTCTCAACTGTCCTGTGTTCTCAAATAGTAAAAAAATAAAAATAAAATGTTTGGCAGAGCCAGCCAGCAAAAAGACAGCCTAGCCAGACTCTAACCAAATCATCCAATAGGTACCTTGATTTTTGGGGACCTCACAGGTCCCCATTTAATAGGCCCCTTCCTCCATTATTCTACTTCTAGAATACTAAGACCACTCTGGTGTCTCATTTGCTAAGAACATTTTCTCTGTTATATCCATGTGAACTAACACTTCAGAGGAAGAGTTTAAACTATTACTTTTTTTTCAGGAGCAACTTCATTTTATTAGGGGATCTTTGAAAGGGGAAAAAACTTTATGACTCAAAGTAGCAATGTATAGTGGAGGAGACTTTAGGTGATGACTTATGGGTGCCAGTGAGAAAGTTCTTTTTAAGGCGTATATTTGGAAAAGTGCCCCCCCTCACCCCACAGTTTATCACACCAGGTAAGCTGATGCCAACTTGATTGAACCTACCTCTCCCCTCTCCTCTGAAATAAGAAGCTGGCTTCATTATATAATCTACCTTCTTCTCCTACTATTTTCTTGAAATCTACGATGATTCAAAAGCTAAATCCAATGGGTACTTTTTAGCTCCCCTCCAATTTGACTCGCCTTGCTAATGACTTTCCCTTTTGAAACTGTCTTTGGTATCATCCTTTTGATTCCCTCTCTACCTCTTTCAGTATTTCCTCCCTCCCGCCCACCCCCCCCCAACCCTAAATTATTCTCACCAGTTTTCTTTCTTTTCCCACACATACTTCTTTTGGGAGATAAGGTTGGCACTTCCCATATGGAAAGCCTTCTCTCTCTCTCTCTCTCTCTCTCTCTCTCTCTCTCTCTCTCTCTCTCTCTCTCTATTTGTCATTGCGTTATTTCTTTCACTCTTTTGTCTTTAGCTATTATCTCAGTGCCTACCACTTCCTGCCAGGTCATTCTCTCTCTGGAGCTTCAGAAATCCTTCCAGATTTGCCATGTGTATCTTCTTAAGATGTAAATGAAACAAGCCCAACATCAAGTTCTTTGTATTTCCAACTTGCATCTTCTCTTGCATTTCCTATCACAGTTAGTGACAGCACCATTTATTCAACAACCCTCTCCTCCTAAACCCACTATACAACTCATGTTTATTCTTGGACTCTCACTTGCACATCCAGTGGACTGCCAGGTTCTTTGGTTGGTCTTTCTAAATTAATTCAATAACTCCTCTCAATATTCAGTCCTTCTCCTTTATCTCCCCTATTTTATTGCAAAAGCCTAATTATAGACTAAATTTTTCTATTTCAACAGTAATGCTTTTGTCACACTGCTACCGGATATGATCATTTGCCTCTTCATTTAAAATTATGGTAGCTCCCTATGTTTACAAGACAAAGCAGGTAATTCATTTATTCATTCATTCATTCAATATAAGGAGTTCCTACCAAGAGGCTAACACTGAAAAACTATTGGTGAACACAGGTTAACATTTTATATATTTTTTCTTTACTCAATAATCTAATTCCAATGTAATTCTATGGATTTATTTTTTTCTTCCTAACACACACTACCCTCTGCCTACTTCTCCCACTGCTTCATTCTTTGAAAGGTATCTTGAACTCTGGCTAGTCACATATGTTATACATTCTGCTAAGATATCATGCTCTACCGTCCTGGTGAACCCCCGCTTGTTGGGAGATAATTCTCTGTGGATTACTTACATTTCTGCACTTCTTGTGAGCAGAAGCACTCACTGCCAGTGTTCTGGATTATCTTTGCCAGAATATTTGTATGACAAGCATCCTTAGAAGACAGAGATAGTGTCTTCTGAGCACAGGGCAGGCAATAAACATATTGACCATTATAAAAAAAATGGCCACCCTAAGCTCAGGGTTTCTCCTCTGCAATACAACCCACTATGCATGCAAGTGTTACTTGCCCCTTTTTGGGTCATCCATAGGAATTGGGACTCAGGAAACTGGTATAGGAAAATGCTAATGTTCTGGCTATGACTATGGCTCTGAGTTAAAGCCCTTTCGGTTTGATTCAGGAATCTCAAGTTTTCTGCCAGCATCCATGAAACTGTTGCATGAGAGTTTGCTCATAGGCTAAAATCTCAAAACTTTACAATTCTAAACACATTTATTCATCTTTTAAGATCCAGCTTAAATCTTTCCTCTTTGATACAAATACCACTGATTCTTGTAGGCAAATTTATTCTTGTAAATCTGTGATCTTCCAGAGCATTTTTGTTGTTGTTGTTTTTAAATAGTAATAGACACATTATGTTGTGATTATGCCTTTCCAAGTCTATCTCCTTGCTAGATTAATAGCCTTTAGAATCAGATACCAAGTCCCAGTTACCTGGTAGCATTTATGGAATACACATTAAGATATTTGATAAACATTGATGAATCAATGAATGCAGTTCTTCTTTTCCTGAATTCCTCCTAGTCCACTTCTTCTTTATAATAGCTGAGGTATTGAGTGACCTATTTAAATTTTACTTTCAAAGCCTCCTCCTCCTACTCTCATTCTATAACTACTGGGAATGATCACTTCTTCTATGCCTTCTATCCTAGTCAGAAATTACCCCACCCTGGAAATATTTAATATTTGAATTCCTTCCCCATTTGTGATATAAAGCCAAAGTCCCAAGAGTACAGAAAATACATTGAACATCTATGGTTCCAACATTTTATATAAAAGTAGCTTTATCTTACTGTATATGTCCTTATACCCAAATGTAATCATTCTGTTTAAATGTTTGCAATTTTCTTTTTAACCCTTAAGATGTTATAAGCCACAGCTTGACATTGATTGAATGAATGTGTTTTTTACTTTAATTTGTGATCTGGGGCATCACTCCATGATCAGGCTGTTTTAGCCAACACTGTCGATAACTACTATTCTTTGAGTATTCCACCGTCCAGGCTTCTATTATTCAGGTCACATTTTCTGCAGCACCAGTTATTACCTAATTATCTTTTAGAATTAGTTGCAAAAAGAGTAAGAAAACCATATTTAGGAGAACGGTGGAGAGGGTAATAGAAACAAGTTTGAGCATTAGTCAAACCACCAAATCTCATTGGCTTGACTCAGTGAGTCCAGGTTGACTCTCCAGGTTGACTCTTCTTACAGTAACTTGAGAAAAAACTACTTAGATCTCGAGTCTCTGTTGTCTTCTCAACTGAGTAAGATGCCTCAACAGGAGAAGAGTGAGTGGAGAGTTCATAAACTCTTCAAATCCTGTTGGTCAAAAATAAATCATATGGCCCCATCAAATTGCAAAATCTGAGAATAGTGGTGAGCATTACTAATGACAACAGAACTAATTTTATTTAAATTTTGAGAGAAAGAGTTCAATCATGTGAAAGAATATCAGGTCTGAGAGGAAATGAATTTATTGGTACCCACTACAGAAGTTCTCTAATTTTTTTCCATTTATGACACCTTCAGTATCTCAGTATTTTTTGCATGGATTCCTAGGCCAAAATAAATAAATAACTATATTGTTAATTGAGTGGCTAGGTCCAAACAATTGAAAATCTATTTATAACAACTTAAAAAACATATTTAAGAAAAAACTATACCTAGTTGAAAGAAAAAAATTATTTTCATTTTAACCACAGTTACTTACTAAAAAGATGTGTGGGCCTCTTGGGCACCACACACCTCTCAGACATTGTAATCAGATTGGCACCACTACCCTCATTTCCTGTTCTACATTGATTTTCACTCCTATTTCCTTTTTGTCTAGCAACCACCAAAACCCAGCTTCACAAAGATATACCATCACTGAGAGGAATGTAATATGATCCAATGTTGAAACTGTGAACCACTTTGAGCTAGTAGTTCACACAGTGGCTGACAGATTTTGAATATTTCTGTATTTCCCTTGAAAATTTGAAATAGCCCATAGCACCCTAAGTGTACTTCAGTGTCCTGGAGTGCCTTCGTGCAGTTTGGGAACCACAAACTAGGTACCATATATAGGTCCCTTACTTCTCACAATAGTTGGAAGGTAGGTGTTATCATTCCCAAGTTGGATGAGAATACTAAGATTTGAAAAGGACATGCATTCTTCCCCAAACCTCCTACTTAGTAATTAGCAGAGCAGAGGCTTGAACCCAAGCCTTCTGGCTCTAAACCCCATTGCATCATGCCATGTGTCATGAGATTTGCAGGATTAAGTTTTTCACAGCTTCCTCTCCCCATGACCTTTTGTGGGTTTCAAGCAATATTGAAATGATTTTTTTTAACATGTGGAAGTGCTTGAAACTCATGGAAATGATTTTAAGTCATGTCTACATTTTTAGCTTTAAGGCACACCTGCTAGAAAATAAATTCTCTTGAGCCGAGATTAAAGAACCTTAAAATGGTTTTAAACTGGCCCCAAGGAAGATTGTTTAAGCTTTGAAATCAAGACAGTACATTTCTAATTAACTTGTAATTATTTTACTGCTAATTTTTAATGTGAAGTTTAGTATGGACCACATACAACTTTTTCTCCAGCTGTCAGGACAGTGCCTAAACTAAACCTTCTTCACCAGCTGTTGCCTAATTCACTATGGTCCATGTTGGAATTTTTCCAACTCTGCCTGCATGTAATTTCCAAGTCTCAACAGACCCGTGCAAAAATGAACCATAACTATAATCTTTCATGTTACTCATAGTTCTATTTAATTATCTGAAATACTACCTGATAAATAGTGCAATCAGAAGAATTCCAGTTTAACAGTAACTACTTCCACATCACTTTTCTGCTCTCATCTAATTTGAAGCAGGTTTTGGATTACTACCTCTAAATTATGTAAACTCCTAATCAATGACTAATTTAAGAATCTTCAAACTGTTGCCTTTTTTCTGCGTGTGGTTCCTAAGTGTCAATGAATTCAGGCCTAGTCAAATGAAATTTTTTTTCTCTAGATTTTTTTAGACCTTTATTTTCTATTGAGCTTGTTGAGGGGATGAAAGATGGGTGGTTAGACCAAAGAAGAGTAAATCCTTCCAACAGAATATTGTTTTCAAAGAAAATGTTTCTTAATGTAGAATTAAAAGTATATTGACATTAAATGCCTCTGAAATAGATTATAATTCAAAGAAATATCTGAAGTGGAAAACTGCTCTTTATTTTTTTAAAAACTCATCAACAAAGGGCAGTGGGATGACATTTCTTGAGCACCCTGTGAGTGCCAAGCATTTTGCATTTATTTTGTTTGAATCTAAAACCAACACTGGGAGGTCATTGTTCTTACCTTCATTTTGCAGATGAGGAAACTGACAACTGAGAGTCTGAGGAAATTTCCCAAGTTTACACATGAATAAATGTGAGACCTTGCATTCAAACTCAGGTGGGTCTGACATCAATGTGGCAGCTGTGGCGTTTGCAGACAGGGCTGTGCTGTCTTCAGATCAACACATGTGGGGATAGGCTCATGTCTTTTATGTTTTATAACAGTGATAGTACATAAAACATGATATTAATTTTCATCTAATACCGGGTGGGACAAAAGTAAGTTTACAATTGTGTGTACCTCACCCTGTACTTACTGAGTGCCATCATGTGACTGCTGCTTTTCTAGAAGATACTTAGAGCTAGTTATGATTGCTAACATTTATTAAGCTACAGGACATGTGCATTTTCTAAGAGTTCATGATTTATTTTTTAGCTCTTTTGTTATTTGATATTAGGGATCTTAAAGGATCCCAGTGAGTTGGTGATGATCTAGAATACTGAAAAAAATCTTGGACTGGATCCCAGGAGACCTGTGGATCCATGTTTGCCTTTTCTACTTGGTACCTTGGTGATCAAGAATTAATTTCCATGTCTGGCGCTCATTTTCTTCATAAGTACTAAAATTCTGTGATTTTTTTTACTAAGCACACTCATGTTCTATATGTAATTCCCAATGATCCATGTGAAAACAGTGAAATGCTGGTGGTATACATAACTTAGAACTAAAAGAAATGCCTTTGGATGAAGCTTTGGGAGGTATAAATAAGGTATAGTGATTGAAGCCCTTAAAACACTATACCATTTGTATTAGTTTTCTTTTGCTATGTAAGAAATTACCACAAACATTGTGGCTTAGAACAATACACATTTATTACCTCATGGTTTACATAGGTTAGGGGTCTGAGCATGGTTTAGCTGGGTCTTCTGCTTAGAGTCTCACAAGGTTGCAATCAAAGTGTCAGTGGGCTGCACTCACTTCTGGGGCTTGGTCTTCTTCCAAGCTCTGGTCATTGGCAGCATTCATTTCCTTGAGCTTGTAAAATGGAGGCCCCTATTTTCTTGTTGGCTGTCATCCAGGAGTAGGTGGCTCTCAGCTCCTAGAGGTTGCCCACAATTTGTTGCTCTATGGCTTCCTCATAAGCCCTCTCAAAACCTGGAGCTTATTACTCAAGCCAACAAGAAATGGTCCTCCCTCCGGTCTGCTAAGATAAAGTCATATATAATTGTACTGGGTTTAATAGTGTCCCCCAAATTCATGCCTATCTGGAACCTCACAATATGACCATATTTAGCAAAATGGTCTTTGCCTATGTAACTAGTCAGGTTAAGATGAGGTCATACTGGAGTAGAGTAGGCCCTAATGGAATTACTTGTGTCCTTATAAGAAAATAGAGGCACCCAGGCACACAGAGGGAAGACAGGCATATGACAACAGAGCCTGAGATTGGAGTTAGGCTGCTACAAGCAAAGGCACACTAAGGATTTGTGGCAACCACCAGAAGCTAGAAGAGGCAAGGAAAGATCCCTCCCTTAGAGCCTTCAGAGAGGGCATAGGCCTACAGATACCTTGCTTGCAGACTTCTAGCCTCCAGAACTGTGAGAGAATGAACCTCTGTTGTTTCAAGCCACCAAATTTGTGGGACTTTATTATGGCAGCCCTAGAAATCTAACACAACAACATAATGTAATCATGGGAATAACAATCTCTCATTGCCATTGCTATATAACATAACCAAATCAAGGGAATGACACCCTATTACTTGTGCCATTTTTGTTGGTTAGAAGCAAGTTACAGATGCCTCCCATGCTGAAGGGGCAAGGATTATGCAAGGCAATGACTTATTGGGATCATCTTAGAATGTATCCGCCATATCAGTGTAAGGTTATATTATTTTATTTCGTGAAAGTGGGCCCTTCCATTATGTAGGAATTGAATTAAGCAGCCTTATCTAACTCTCTTTATCATTTGTAACTATTTCAAAATTATCTAAAAAGGTATTTTATTAAAGAGCTTCAGTGTAACTGATTTTTTTTAAACCGATGGCTTTTTTTCTTTGAAGTTTATTACCCCTGACATTTTCTGTGCTCTTAATTGCCTTTTAAAAATGGATATGTAGATATTTTGGCTACGAGTTGTCTAAACTCTGTCCTTTTAAAGGACAATAGACATATGAAAAAATGCTCGGCATCACTAATCATCAGAGAGATACAAATTAAGACCACACTGAGATTTCACCTCACACCTGTCAGAATGGTTACCAACAATAAATCAACAAACAAGTGCTGGTGAGGATGTGGAGAAAAGGGAACCCTCATGTACTGTTGGGTGGAATGCGGTTTGGTGTAGCCACTGTGGAAAATAGTATGGTGTTTCCTCAAAAAGTTAAAAATGAAACTACCTTTCACCTAGTGATTCCACTTCTGGGAATATATATGAAGAAACCCAAAACATGAATTCAAAAGAATATATGCACTCCTATATTCATTGCAGTGTTACTTACAATAGCCAAGGACTGGAAACAGCCCATGTGCCCATCAGTAGGTGAATGGATAGAAAAGTTGTGGTACATTTACACAATGGAATACTACTCAGCTGTAAAAAAGGAGGAAATCTTACTCTTTGCAACAGCATGGTTGGACCTGGAGAATATTACACTAAGTGAAATAAGCCAGTCAGAGAAAGACAAATACCATATGATCTTACTTATATGTGGAATCTAATGAACAAAATAAATTGATGAACAAAATAGAAACAGAGGCAGGGACACATGGAACAGATGTACGTCATTCTGTTGAATGACAGCTAGATGAAAGAAGGTAAAGGAATTAATCAAAACCAAACAAATATATGCATATATACAAATATAACACAAAGGCACAGGCAAAAGTGTGTTGATAGCCAGAGGGAAAGTGGGATGGGGGGATAGGTGTAGGTGGGCAAAGAAGGGGAAAATGGGGATGGAGAAAGACTTTGCTTGGGGCAATTGGCACATGGTGCAGTGTGCAGATGATGTTTTATTGAGTTGTACACTTGAAACCTGTATGGTTTTGCAAACCAATGTCACTTGAATAAATTCAATAAAAAATTAAATAAAAATATCATTAGCACTCTGAGATATTGGTCAATTGATCAGTATTCCACTGAGCAGCTGCCATATACTTAGCATTGTACAATATTATTACGTATACTTCAATATATATATTTGCTACTTAAAATTATAAAATAATGTGGCCAAGTGAAAACTCTAAGTCATTGTAAGAGTCATTGCTCTCAGATTACCTAGGATATACTAACACAAAATATTGGTCAATTCCATCATATTTATTAGATTTCACAAAGCTGGAATTCAGGGTTAGCAGGAACCAACCAAGCAAAGTGATGACTATTTATAAGCTACAGGTACTCTGTGGTTTCACATTGTTCTTGAATCCAAACTTCCACTAGTGCTATGAAAGGCAGGCAGATTTGTGAACTAATATTCCAAACACATCTCTCATATTTTCCTATGGATTTCTTTGTGGGCTGTGAGACAGACATGTGTTTTTCTTTGGGTACTGCCATAGAACTCCCTTATGGGATAGATTTCAACCCTTAGTTAACCTTGGGAAAAATAATTTCCTTATATGTGAACTTGGTGCATATTATGTTGCATAACAATTTTGGGTACATAGTTCCTGACCTTTGAAATATTCTCTGAGGTTCATACTTTTATTTCAGAGATAGTTTGTTTGAAAATCTATCAGTATTGTCAAAGATAGAAGCTAACATACACAGTGCTATCAAAATCAGGTCCCTAAACTATGCCTGATTCTATAAAGATCACAATCAAAATTCCCCCCTCTTGCGAAATTCCTATCTTTAACACTGCCTGAATAATCCTTTAGGGTATTGGTGTTTAATACTGCCAGAAAGAGGTATTAAATGCTATAATCCCAGAAATGTTATTTGGATAATATCAAACATGGAAAAATAAAGTACATTCTAGGTCTTTAATCTTAGAGTTGCCATGTAATATAATGAAGTGAAATTGCTTCATATAAAGAAGTTCATATGGTTGAGTTCCAGGCTCTGGATTTTAGCAAAATGAACTGAAGTGTTCTACAAGTCCCTGATGAAACTTAGATGATCAGAGGCAGCAGTTCTCCTTTGAGTTTTCTGTATTAGGTCTTTCAGTGAGAGAGGTCAGAATCTTATAGATAAAATCACAAGCTCTGGAGTGGATTGACCGAGTTCAATTTTGAGCTTTGGCACTCTTTAGCTAGAAAATGGGATGGGATGGTACATCATAGGGAATTTATGGTGATTAAATAATGAATGTAAATTGCATAGCATGAAACCTAGCATGTAGGAAGTGCTTAATATTTATGCTAGCTAAAATGCATCAATAAACATGAAATTTGAACTCAACACGCACTTCCAAGTGTCTATGAGGCAAACTTAGCTATGGAGAAATTTGCAAATTATCTTGGGATTTTCTTTGGACTAGAATATTTTGACACCACCCATCTTGGTAAGAAGGAACATTCGCTGACCACCTACTGCATGTCATGTCAAATGAAATGTTAGAATCTTTGCATAGATGAGCTCATCAAATTCTAAAAAAAAAAATAAAAATACAAAGCTATGAGAGATTCTCATTTCAAAATAGGGAACTGAGCTCAAATAATATTAACAAGTTGCAGAGCTGTGATTTAAATTCACATCTGTTCACTCACTAATCCAAGCTCTTTCTGCTCCACCATGCTGCCTCTCAAACAGGAAAGCCTCCTTCTCTTCCCAAAAGTGGCCTGAGGTGACCTCTGAAAATGGTTCGCTATTCACTTGACCCAGAAAACCCCACAAAATCATGCAAATCAAGAGGTTCAAATCTTTGTGTTCACTTTGAGAACACTTGTGACACTGCCCAGGTCATCAAGGGTATGCATATCCAAAAAGACAGCAAGTATTTGAAGGATGCCACTTTACAGAAGCAATGTGTCCTATTCTGTCGATACAATGGTGGAGTTGGTAGGTGTACCCAGGCCGAAGAGTGAGTCTGGACAAAGGGTCAGTGGCTCAAAAAAAAGTGCTGAATTTTTGCTCCACAAGTTTAAAAATGCAGAGAGTAGTGCTGAACTTAAGGGTTTAGATATAGATTCTCTGGTCATTGAGCATATCCAAGTGAACAAAGCTCCCAAGATACAGCACAGAACTTACAGAGCTCACGGGTGGATTAACCCACACATGAGCTTTCCTTGCCACAGAGAGATGGTCTTACTGAAAAAGAGCAGACTGTTCTTAAATCAGAGAGGAGGTTGCACAGAAGAAAAATGAAGAAACTTATGACCTGAGAGTAAGTTCAGCCAGCATAAAATAAATGTGAATAAAAGTTTTTAAAAAAAGCAAGGCCTCCTGAAATTCACCCATGTTATATGATTTGTGTGCAATGAGAGAAAATAAATAAATAAACCTGGAAAGTGATGAAGATTTTTACTCTACAGAAAACTTGACATTTCCTGTGAAAAGGCATAAATGGTTTCAAATGGCAAACAAGCCTAGAAACTCTTTGGGAGATTTTAAAACATGATTGGAATACATAATCAGCCCTGGCTAGTGTTGCTCAGTGGGTTGGAGCATCATCCTGTGCACCAAAGGTTACTGGTTTGATTCCAGGTCAGGGTACATACCTAGGTTGTGGGTTCAATGATGGATGTTTCTCTCTCTCTCTCTCTCTCTCTCTCTCTCTCTCAAATCAATGAAACATATCCTCGGTGAGGATTTAAAAAAAAAAGAATACACAATCAGGCACATTCTCAGAATTGCATGTGTAGGTTTTTGCATTTTACTCCCACCCACACGTACATGCAGGCACAGTTGCCTGGAACAGTTTGTGTCTGTTGGCAATTTTAGACTCAGTTAGATAGGATGAGGGTGGCTGGGAATGGTAGGTGAGAAAAAACTACATTTGCATTTTGAAAAGATCATACTGGCTGCAGTGCGAAGAACAGATTAGTGAAAGGCCAGATGAATGCAGGATGATAAGTTAAAAGTCTACTGCAGTAGTCCAGGTGAAAGATAGTGATTCTTAGACTAGTCAGTGGATTTGAGTTCGAAGTTATGTCAGTGGGACTTTGTGACGGACTGGATCTGAATGTTGAAGTGAGGAAGGTTCCAATAGAGCTCATATTTTAGGGAAAAGATCAATACTGTGATTTTTGTATATGTTGAATTTGAATATGCTTAGGTAGGAAATGTTGAATTTGAAACTCCCAAATGGAGGTGTAGGGTAGGAAGTTGAAAATAAAGATATAAAGCTCAGAATAGTTTTGGACTAGAGTTAAAAATGTGGGAGTGATCATAGTGTATATAATAATTAAAGCTGTGCCTATGGATATGATTTTCTCAGAGAAACATAGCGGGTGAGACAAAAAGGTTGTCCACTACCCAGGCTTTTGAAAGTCCAATGTGATGGCTTGGTGGATTTGGGGTTGAGCCTGCAAAGGAAATACAGGAGTGACCAGAGATAGAGGATACAAACAAACAAACAAATGTCTGTAGCAAAAATTTTTTCAAAAGAAGAGGTAATTATCACAGATGGTATTAGATGAGGACAAATATGTCCATTGATTTTTTTAACATGGAATTATTTGTGACCTTCACAAGATCTCTTTTGGTGAAGCAATGAGGGTAGAAGCTGAATTGTAGAAGCTGAGAGGTAAGCAGGAGATCAGAAATTGGAATAGTGTAAAAGAAAAAGAAAAACTCTTGAGAAGTTTGGTTCGGTTTTAAGAACCTATGAGAAGCAGTTATGCTTTCCATTTTCTTTTTCCTGCCTATTTTGGAACAGGAAAGCATTACCATTTCTAGGGCAAATTATTTCATGAATGTGGTATGTGGAGACTATTCCTCGTTAATACAGAGGAATTTTTAATTTTAAAAAATTTTCTTTCTTTTTTTTTCATCACCATTGATCCTTCTTATATCTTTTCCCACCTCCACCCATGAGAGGAATTTTTTTTTACTTAGGGAGGTATTAGGGCGGGAAGGAGTGTAGTTTTGGTGGTGGTGGGTACTCCAGTTGGGTAAGATAAACTCCAGTTTAGCTAAGTTCTTCCAGAAATTTTCTCTTTGATGAGCTGGAGTTCTTGACATTTCCAAGCTAATAATTAATTATTTTCCTTTGTATTTCTAATGGGATATCCATTTTCTTTGGGGGTAATGGAGACAACTGTCTAGTTTAAAGAATGTGGAGAAAGTAGAGGTAACAGGAGAAAGATCCCTATTACAAAGAAGAACAACATAAAACTTCTCTTTCTTAGCAAAGTGGGAATAAGTGATTGATTATGTTTAAGCTAAAGGCGAGCATAGTAGCATGTATAATTCCACTTGGTAGAAAACATTCTACAGGTCTGTTTTGTATATTATTCGACATCATCCTGTCTATAAGCTTTTTGAGACAAGGACCACAATTTTTTTATTACAGAATTTTATTTTGTAAATTGACATACGGTAATATTGGCTTTGTTTTGCTATGCAGTTCTATGAATTTTAACACATGTATTGATTCTGTAACTACCACTGCAATCAGAATACTGGACAACTATTATTTACAGTTGTTGGCAATTATGGCTAGAGCTGCTATAAATATTTTAAGTACAATTTTTTATGTGAACATAAATTTCCTTTCTTTAAATAGTCAGGAGTAGGATTGCTGGGCCATATTGTAAATGTGTATTTAATTTTATACAACATAGACAAACTGTTTTTCCAGAGCAGCATTTTGTATCTTGGTTTTAAAATCAAAATGAGTAGGGGCTGGGCAGAGGTGGGTAGAGGTAGGAGGGAAATGGGAGACATCTGTAATACTATCAATAATAAAAACAAAAAAACAAAAAGATATTAGAATGGCTAATTTTTTAAATACTGAAAATTTCAAGCTATGGTAAGGATGTGGAAAAACTGAAACTCTTCTTCATTGCTAGGAGGAAGGCAAAATATTACTGTTGCATGAAAAAGATGGGGGTCATAGTCTTGGACAATGTAATCGTGACAGTGACATTTCATCACTTGGCCAAATTCTGTTTGTTAGAATCAAGTTGCTAAGCCTATTCCACAATCAAGGAGAGGGGATTACTTAAGAGCATGAATATTAAAGAGGAGGGATCATATTTGGAGTCATTTGAGAAGGTTACCTACAACAGTAATTTAAATAACATGAGAAGAAAGAATAACATATTTACAGAGATTATAACATTTACATGAATATTTACCATTTCTTATTTCTCTTTATTCCTGGTGTTCCAACTTTCCTTCTGCTATAATTTCCAAAAAAATTCCTTTTTAATTATTTCATAGCAGATCTCCTCATAATGCATTCTTTTTGTATTTCTTTTTTTAAGAACATCTTTATTTCACCATTCCTCAAGAATATTTTCACTGTGCACGGTAGACAGTTCTTTTCTTTCAGCTCTTTAAAACTGTTGTTTAATTTACTACTGGTGTCTTTGTTTTCTAATGAATTTAAATTGTTATTTCCCTTTAAATACCGAGTCATTTACTCTGGTTACTTAAAAAAATTCATTTGTCTTAATTTTCAGCAATTTGATTGTAATGTTTCTGAGCATTGGTCTCTTTGAGTTTCTCTTGTTTGGAGTTCATTGAGCTTCTTGAATCTGTAGGTTTATGTATTTTACCATACTTTGGAAGTTTTTAACCATTTATCTCAGCTATTTTGAGCACTGGACTCTTAACTTCTTTTGAGATTCCAATTACAAAATATTAGATCCTTTGGTATATAACTATATATCCTTGAGGCTCTGTTACTTATTTCCCCCTCCCCCAATTTATTTTTCAATTAGGTAAATGTCTATGGATCTATCTTAAAGTTCATATGCTCCTTTTGTATTATCTCCATTATTGATATTGGGCCTTCACAGTATTTCTTAAATTTTGGTTGTTGGTTTTCACAGTACTAAGGTTTCCACTTAGTTCTTATTTATACCTTGAACCTGAGACCCTTCAGTAAACTGGTCGATGTTCTAACCACTGAGAAAAACTAGCCAGGTTTTGCCTTACCTTTTTGGGTCTGATTTTCCTTACTTACTGAGCTCTAAAATATATTCTCTCTCTAGTATGACAAAGTTTAAAAATTCTTTGACTTGAGTTTGAAAGGGGAAGTCATTTTGCTAAAAAATTGCACCTTTCTCACTTGAATCAAAGCCTGTACTCTATCTGGAACCAAGCATAGGAAGTAAATGGTTGGTCCAGTTATATTGGGTAAGAGCCATGTACTGAGGGAATTTCTTGTAGGATAGAGATCTGAAATTAACTGTAAGATGAGGCCCCAGAAAACAGAAAGTGTAAAGAGAAGGGGACAAGGGAGAAGTAGCCAGTGCATCTAATGGGTCTTGGCCCTGCCATGCTGGCCTAATATTGAAATACAACCAGCTCTATACTATCAGCTCTGAGCATAAGTAAGTTCATGTATTTCTGAGTTCTATTAAGTCTTCTGAGGATATAAATTCCAAACCCTACAATGGCTTCCCTTTTATAGGCCTATGTCTATTCAAAACCACACTTCTGTCCATTGTGGCTTAATAATTCAAATATCACATTTTTTTAAATGCTCCTGGGAGATCTGTAGAACTCAAAGTAAATTAAAGCCAGGACTATCAGCCATATTCTTACTACCTTTCCAGGCTAAGGACACAAAAGAATCTTATTCAGGAACAGATAAATCCTTTAAAGATCTAGTTTTATGAGAGTAAAACATTTAATATACATTGTCCTTTTTTTTTCTTTTTTTCTTTTTTCTTTTTTACTATGAACTGGATACTTGGCTGGTTATCAGAATAAAATGATTTTCAAAAATAAACAAAACCTTTTAAGTGGTGCATAAGAATGATGTCATTGAAATCTGAAAACTCTCTTTAACAGTTTATGTTTATATAGTGATGTCCTGCGGATGTCTGATGTAAGAAAAAAACAAAACAAAAAAAAAACCCTCTTAGAGAAAATTAGCTACTTGAACCTGGATTGGTGAATGCATTTAGTAAGTCCTACAATTTTGGTAGACTATCACATCATCTAAACGGAGGAGATAAACTTGAGGTGTAAGGGATATGAAATGTAGTTTGCATTCTTGACTTTCTAGACAGTAGATTTTAGAAGGTGATAAGTTAAAGCTTCTGAGGAAAAAGGTAAACGAATTCTGAAGCTGCCAGTGACATATCCTGGCTGGACTAAAATGAAGGCATTTTCATTAGTCTAGGCAACCTAAAAGCTATTGACATGGGGCTCTTTTATTTTATCTTTTAAAATATAATTTCCACATTGTTATCTCAACAAGTTTTCCTTATTGGAGATATTGCAGCTAGGTACACACTAAAAATGGCTCATCTTTTCAACAGTGAGAAAAAATAATCTTGGCATAAATAACATAAAAGTAAATAATGTTGAGCTAAAGAATGAAGGATTTAAATAAGGTACATATTAAAGGAATTTTTCTTTCTTCATGATCAGTGTGCATGACAAGCAGTGAACATGAGAAGCAAAGTGCTCTGAGCATCTCTGAGGATAGAAAGTAATTTGATATAAAAAAAGAAAAGAAAAGTAATTTGTTATGTGAAAAATACTAAAGCTGCTTGTAGTCAATCTAGTCATGGATAGATATTTTGTTGTGGGAAAAGATATCATTCTATTACCATTGATTTAAAAATTATGATAATGATTCAGTCTGAGCCAAATTTGATAAATTTTGGCTTAGTAGCCAAGAGTTTGGTCTCTACTGTCAGACTTTCTAGGTTGCCAATCCCTAGTAAATAGCTGCTCTATTTACCAGCTTTGTGACTTTAGGCTCATTGTTTGTTGTTTCTTAAACTTAATTTATCTGATTATAGAATGGGATTAATATTCTCTATTTCATAGGGTCATTGTGAGCATTAAATCACCTCATGTAAAATGCTTAGCATAAGTCTTAGTATAAACACTTAATAAACACACCATAAATGTTAGCTATTACAATGACATAGAAATTCTATGGAACAAATCAAGTAATTCAATGAAAGTTCTTTTCACGAAAAATGTCCTCGGATATATAATTCAGTCCAACAAATTTAGGATTGCCGACCTGCCATTTTTCAAAGTCTGGTGTATAAAAAATGGATTTTTACTATCATTTTTAAAATTGTTTAAATTATATTTTTAAAAGTAAGTTCTATGCAAACATTTATAGAAACTGGGAAATATGTCCCTGGACAGTTGGAAAACCCTGAGTTATGTTGAGTATTTTTTCCTTTAATAGAGATTCATATACAAAATTTAATACGGATCCATTTATCTGCCTACCCCAGGATCAGAATATTTATCTTATTCTACTGAGACTATTGAACCTTTATATGTAAGACTTAAAATAAAAATCTCTGCATTAACTTTGAATATTTTGAATTAACTATTTGTGCCCTAAATCTGGCAATCAGCATTTCAATTATATTTGTGTTATGTACACCAAGATAGTAGGGCAGAAAGAGAAATTTAAACAAAAGTTTCATGTTTAAGTGTGAAAGTCATCAAGAAAGGATTGAGCATCGGCTGCTTCTGACAAGGTCTAAGAAGGTAAGTTGGTGCTAGTTAGGTTCTCACAATGCTAAGTGATAATGGTGTTCAATACATACTTTCTGAATGTTTAAATTTAGTTTTGTTTTTCTGCTCTTGCATCCCTCCACCCCAAGACCAGAGACCCTTCTTCTGTCTATCCTTCTAAGCTCAGCTCAGTGTCTGCCTCCTTTCTTGGAAAATTTGGCACAATCTTGATCATTCTTTTAATAGTACCCATAGCCTCTTCTACACCAAGTGTGGTAGGTATCCGTTGTATTGGTTTCGTAGAAGTTCTTGTCACTCCAATTAGGTAAGGGCATACAACATATCATTGGTTCTTCCCCCCTGTTCTGCAGGGCTGAATATGTTGTAGGATCTCAATAAGTATTTGTTTATTCATTATATTTGAGTGATTCAAATGTGTGACCTCAAACCTATGGTTCTGCAGATGCTTTAGTTGTTTTTGTGAATCAGTGCTTTTATTACTGTGAATTTATAGATGAGATGCTTTCAATATAAAGATGCAATGTTTTTATTCCATCAAACTTAGTCATGCTTCCATATCACGACTCAAGGCTCCACTGAAGTTTGTGCATCTCCAAATGTTAGTAGGGTGTTATTTTCATCTTGGAATGGTAGCAGAAATTATTCTTTACTTTGTTAACTCTGAAACATAAAGGGCTTAGTTTGTTTTTACCAGAAAGGTTTTTAATGTCAAATGGAGGCCATGAGAGGTTCTCTGAGCTCTGTTTTCCATAATTACCCAATTACCTGTCTCTTCCCTATGTGTCCTCTTATGAGAATCACAGACTATTGTTTAACTCCGGGAACTCAGTATGAGTTGGAAGAGTTTTCAATCTCATAGCAATCTGCAATTCATCGAATGTAATAATTGGATGGTGAGAACTGCTTCCTCACAATGGGGTAAGAAAGAGGCATGAACAAGGCCAAGAAGACCACCCTGGTGAAGAAAGAGAAGTGTGCCCAAAAGAGATTTTTTTGCAATGAAGACAGAGTATCCTGAGGTTTTATTCTTATGCGTGAAACCAAGATTTACTGGAAGAGTCCCTCCTAAGGGTTTGGTCCTGTAAAAACTACGGTGCCCCTACGCAGGGAGCAAATGTATCCTAGGCTGGAAGATTCTGTTTGGACCTCATCCAGTGGGTTGTTCCTGTTGCCTATCCCACAAATATCTGCTCCCTACTAATATTTCCAGATCCTGCAAACAAATACTGCTCCTGTGTGGATGACTGAAAAACTAGGCAGAAGACAAAAGCAAAGTCGGACTAATGACAGAGCTTTTACGTTTCAGCAAATCCATGAAGTATTGGATTCCAAAGAGGACCTGGCATAGTAATATTTTCAAAAGTCCTGTTACAGACATGGGAACAGCTGTTTTGGACCTTCTCATCTATAAAAGACCTCACTGTCATTTGGTGTCTACAAGTAGAAGGCAAACTTGCTTTGAATATGAAAGAGAAGTTACAGTTGGGTTTGCCTTGTCAAGGTCAAGGTCTGAATTTTGTTGGTGTTTTTCTTCAAATATTGCAAGCATACTTCCTACCCCTTGAAAATAGCTCCATTCATTTAATTTAGCGATAAGAGTCCCAAGCGTATAATTTTTACCAATATCATTTGTGTTCAAGGCACTTGTTTGATCTTTGTCTATAGAGACTAGTACAATAAAAAAAATATATAATCTCATTCTAAGGCAAAATTCAATTTTCTTGCTCTTTTTAAAAAATTCACTAGGAAAAAAAACCTCACTAGGGTTAAAATCTTTAGTCTACTTGGAGTCTGATATTTCTTAGAATGGTCCAGCTGTGATGCATTCAGAGCAGCACTCCCCACAAACTGATGATATCATCTCTGTGTAACCGCACACATTTATTAGAAACTTATAAGAGAATGGTAATGAGCACACCCCTGTGTAGTCTTTTCTGAACACTGTAATCAGTTTCCATCACTTATTGCTTCTTGGTTACCAAAGGAAGGAAAAAAAAGGAACGGATCAAAATGTTACCCACTTGCTAAGACTCTGGAAGGGTGCAAAGACTTCAGTAGGGCAGGGAAACACCCACCCCCCCTCTTATTTCCATTTTTTTAAAAATTAGAATAGAAATATTGCCCGAGGACATATTAAACCATTCTGTTCTCTTACACAATTAACAATAAAAACTCAACCCTGAATCCACAATCATAAAAAGACCCCTTGCCCAACCATTATGGCTTAGGGTCAACCTATGAGCCAGGAGTCATGGTTTGATTCCCCCTCAGGGCACATGCCCAGGTTGGGGGCGGGGCCTAATCCCCAGTGGGGCAGGGGAAGGGTGTAAGAGGCAGCCGATCAATGATTCTGTCTCATCATTTGATGTTTCTATCCTTCTCTCCCTCTCTCTCCCTCTCTCTCCATCTCTGAAATCAATAAAAATGTATTTTTAAAAAGACCTCTCCTCATAATATGCTGGCTATAATAAAACACAAAGCAGAAACCTTTCCACTCAAACTAGAGATATGGCACTATAAAGGTGAAGGTCTAGTTATCAATAATTCCTCCCTCCATCTAACCCATTTCAGCTATGCTGTGTTTCATTCTGCTTTTCATTTTCTCATTAGTTAGGGAGCGTGGGAGCCACAATCCTCCAGAACAATTACTTTGTAACCGTGAGTGCGGAAGATCCCCTCTTGGTCAGCTGGACAGGAAGAGGCTAGGGATTGTGTCCTGGTTTTCAGACTGTGACTCTGCAAAGGACCAACTTCCAAGAAGCAGGGAATTAGTCTCATCGAGGGCTTGCCTCCTTGGAAAGTCTCAAGAGCTGGATGGCTCAATAGGTTGAGTTGGCATGGAGGTGAAATCTACCTTTTGCCTTTTGCATCTCTCTTCTTACCTGTTGGTCACCCTATGTTGCCACCTACTGGCATCCTTTCCACTCCAATTCTAGGGTCTTGTACTTGTTATTACTCTCCAGATATAAAAAAACCCCAGTTAAGATGGCTTCTGCCTTCAAAATATTCCCAAATAGTATTTTTCCCTCTCTAATTATGTCTTCCCTATGTTCCTCACAGAGGAATTTTCAAGTGGATTTTGAGGACAGCTTGCTGGCTGAACTAATCCACACTTAAGTATGAATAATTGATACACATCTTACTACTCCTAGAATGTTTGCATTTTAAGAAGGGTCTGATTACCCAAAAGAATCAATAGCTGGAGACATTTCAGAAACCATGAAGTAAATTAAACCAGGCACTTTGGGGAAGGTTCCCTGGGCAGTAAAGGCAATGGGCAGCTGTTTTATTTGGTCCTGAAACAAGGCAAAGTCTGGGTTGTTGAAAAAGCCACCCTGGGAAGGCTATTAATTGGCAGCCACAGTGCATGAAAAGTCTTAGCTGAGAATGGGAAAGGAGGGTGTCCTTGGGGAAGGAAACTTCACAACATGGGTTAGACCTAGAAAAACTTCACATTTTCTGGGCAACCTCATTTTATTGGTGAGCAAAATATCAATTAAGGATCACTACTGCCTGAGGAACACTTGTGTCATTTGATTGTCCATCAAAAAAAGAGGATCTAATGATGGTTGACTTGAAATCTGTAATTTCCATTTACTTCTGCTGGAGAAGCGATTTTACTTTTGTGTCAGCTGTTGCATTGACTCTTTTGAACATTGTAGAGAAGAAAGAGCATGGCGTGTGAAATAAGAAAGAGTTGGAAGTGCTGGTCCTGGCTACCTGCTTTTTGGTCATGAACTACTAAATAGCTCTAGTGGGAAAGGGGGTGGTTGCGGGTGGTGGAGGGATTGAGCAAAAAAGAAAAAAAAAGGGAACTCATGGACATGGACAGCAGTATGATGATTGAAGGGAGGGATGGTTGGTGGAGGTGAAAGAGAGCACAGAGGGGATAAATGGTGATGGTAAAAAGATTTTAAAAACTCTAGATTTCTTGGAATCTTGTATTCATATCGGGCTCTTCACTCTTAATTTGAGTTTTCCAATTTCCATGTTCAATATCTGACAGAAGAAATACATTTTCTTTACCAAGAATTGTTAACTATTACATCATAGGAAGAAATAAAGAAAGAAGTGATGGAACATGCATCAACCACATCAGAATAGAACCTGCCATCTGGAAGCATGAATACTGGTGGGAGCAGATAAGAGGGACTGCTGAAAAAGGGTATTTTTGACACAGAATATTGAGCCATACATCCATGAAAGCTCTTGGGGCATATTAGCTATATGTCAGGATGCCTCTTTGCTTAATTAAATTTATTTGGGTGACATTGATTAATAACATTATATAAGTTTCAAGTGTATAATCTATTACATCATCTATACATTGCATTGTGTGCTCACCACCCAAAGTCTAGTTTCCTTCTGTCACCATATATTTGACCCCCTTTACCCTTTCAGTCTCCCCATATCCTCCTTTACCTCTGATAATTACCATTATATTGTCAGTCTATGAGTTAGTTTGTTCATTTGTTGCTTTCTGTTTTATATCCCATATATGAGTGAAGTTATATGGTTCTTGTCCTTTTCTGTCCAATATACTTAGCATGATGTTCTCAAGTTCTAGTCATGTCACAAATGGCAGTATTTTATCCTTTCTTATGCCTGAGTTGTATTCCATCTTATATATACATACATACCATATATTCTTTATTCAGATGCTTCTTGAATATCCATTCTGGCAGGAAACAAGAAGTAATATCCAACGACATATAGTCTGAAAATAAGGGTGCATACCTAGAAATCCATAAATTCATCTCCACCTCTCAATCAGTTGGAATAAAATGGAAAATGCTCCTGTGAATTCAAGATGCCAACATTGAGATGGATAATGTTTCAGTGAATAAAAATATTTTAAAAGTTTACTTTTGTTTACATTTATATTACCTTGTATATTAAAAGTCTCTCTGGCACAACTAAACTCTGGAGTTTTGGCATTTCCTCATCTCTTTCACATTCACCTCCATGAATTTTCACTTAGTACCTTACATATAATCTTTCCCTCTACCCTAAGGATAATATTGGAGTTTAAATAAGCAGTGTACAGACAGGAAATTCAATCTTTCCTTGAATCTTTCACAAAAATTTATGGGAGTTCAAGAACATAAACTACCATGATTATATTAAAACCTTTTACCCTCTCTAGTATATAGCTCCAAACTCATGGGAGCCTTGCTCTCATCTGTCATGAACAGCTGTTCCCCATGCCATTCTGTTCTGAATAATGTAAAGTCATACATTTCCTGCTCCTAGCACATTATGGTAGCCCCGAGGAATGGAACATTTCTTCCATGATAATTGCTTTTTTTTAACAATCTATTCACACAACTTTTTTCCTTGGGTGGTGTTGGTAGAGTAGGAAAAAAGGGAACTAAGTGGACAGAGCAGGTGTGTACGGGGTGGGGACTGTGGATCTATATGTTATATGGGCATGTATGTCTATGCTTTCTTCTCAGTCCACCAAAGTTAACATTTCTGCCACCCTCCTCCCTACATAAAAGTTGGCAAAGAAAAGAGAGTAAAAGCAAGGGCCTGGAAACACACCTAAATTTTCTTACAAAAAACATAAACATTTTTTACTTGCTATATGAGAAACAAGATTCTTTTTTTTAACGTGGCTTCCTGTAAATGTAGTAATTAACCCTGCACCACAGCCAGTTTTGAGATCTTAGGTCTACCTTCTGAGCTTTATGTTCTACTTGAGAATCATTCTGGGAAATAAGAGGCTGGGAACCCAGCTAGATGGAAGGAAATGTCTGTTCCCAAACTCCACTCATCTCATGTTTTTATTTGTGAAGTATTTTATTATTGTTTAGTTTTAATGGGTTTCAATAGGACTGTAGAAAATAGAAAATAATATGGATTTTTTTTATTGGGATCAAATTGTACAATTGGTATGCTGGATTATAAGAAGTTGGTTTCAAATGCTCTTAAATTGCCCACTTTCAAATCTCCTGTCAATACCGTAGGACTGGAGGCAAAGAATGGTTGTAAATTTTAACTCGCATTGCAAATATCTGTTTAAAGTCAATAGCACATCTTTGAAGAATAGAATTTAAAGTCAATATCACATCTTTGAAAAATAGAATTTACCGTAGGGATGTTAGTAGCCTAAAAGTGATATAAATAACCAGTTTTAAAGATACTTCATATCCTAAGTGACTAAGAAAGTAAGCAGCCATAATTTTTAAGGAATCTTAAGGAATAGTGGTATGGTCATCTTATTACACCAACCAGGCTGAGGTTATGACTTTGAGTATTGTTTTATTATTATTATCTTCTTACTTCATGTACAGTAAGTGCTTTCTGTAAAGCAGCCAACCATATCTACCAACTTCCTCAACAAAATCAAGCATTTATGCCTGTCATCACAGCAAATCCCGGGGAACTGCAAGAACATCACTAGGGGTTATTTCATTCATGTTTTCTGTCAACCATATTGCAATATCAGTGCTAATGGCATTTTTAATTTAAGTTTTTTTTTTTAAAACAAGAACAGTTTTGGGAATTTAGATTCTAGAAACATCATTCTGAAAACTATGGGTGTTTTGAAATGGTGGATCTGATTGTAGGGTTTCACGTGGTACATTTACTCATTCACATTGTCCGTGCTGCTGTTAAGCATATCGAGTTTTTAAATTTTGGTTATTGTGTTTTCCAGTTCTAAAATTTCCATTTGGTTGTCCATTATACCTCTGTTTATTTGCTGAGACTTTATTTTTTAAAATTGTTTTAAGTATGTTTGTAATTGCCTATTGAAGCATTTTTGTGATGGTTACTTTATAATCTTTGTGAGATAATTCTGACACCTCGTTCATCTCAATGTTGGCACTTGCTGTCTTTCTTCATTCAGTTTGAAATCTTTCTGGCTCTTGGTATACAAGTGAGTTTTGATTGAAATCTGGATATTTTGGGTATTATGTAATGAGAATCTGGATCTTATTTAAAACGTCTCCTTTAGCAAGCTTCCTGTGACACAGGAAGGAGGAGTGTTACCTCATTACTGTTAGGTGGCAGTAGAAGTACAGATTCCCACTTGGCCTCTGTTGTCACTGCTGAATGGAATTCTAGCTCCCTACCAGGTCTCCACTGACACCATGACAGCTGTCTTACTGCGTTATTCGTGGCAAGGTTAAAATCTTGACTCTGTACTAGGTTTGCTCTGATATCACTTCACAGGGTAGAGAGTGGGGTAACTTTGTTGCTGCTGATTAATTCAGGCTCCACATGTGGTCTCCACTGACACTGAGTAACTGGGAGCCTTGTTACTACCTATGGGGATGAACATCCCAGCCCTCTACTTAGCCTTCTCTGACACCATCCCGGTGCCAGGTTTGAGGCACTTTATTACAGTCTGTCTAGGGTTGAAGTCTAGACTTCCCAGTGGGCCCTTGTTTTTATGAGTGAGGTGTGGCACAGTATTTCTTCTATTGTGTTTGGCTGTAACAGAACAGTTATGTTCTAAGGGTTTTCTATCTTGCTAAATTGCCTTCTTGTCCTTTGGCTAGAGAGAGCGGGCTTTTTGTTTTGTGTTGTTTGTTTGTTTTTGTCTATGCCCATTGTTGTTCTTGGGTTATCAGCTTCATTGGCTCAAAGTCTGGGATAGGACTCCAAAAGATATCCAGTGTACTCACCATCATATTGATTCTGGGTTTCTTGCTAGTCTGCCATCTTCTCTTCGTCTTTCAGAATCTTCTTACATTTGTTTTATGTTTAGTGTCCAAGATTTTTATTTTACTTAGCAGGGAACTGTATAAAATTATGTCTAAATTACCTTCCTGGAAGCAGAAGTCCCTCCAAAGGCATTTTAGGTATTCTTTTTATAACAAAACATGAAACA
Organism: Myotis lucifugus; assembly: GCF_000147115.1. Classification (NCBI taxonomy): domain Eukaryota; kingdom Metazoa; phylum Chordata; class Mammalia; order Chiroptera; family Vespertilionidae; genus Myotis; species Myotis lucifugus. The sequence goes on from NW_005871065.1 coordinate 376,792, forward strand.
CTTTTCATCAGAAGTCCCACACTTCTTGATTGTGAAAGAACACCTCCTTAATGAACTTCAGTGCTCCCTATAATGTTGAAAAAATTATTTGCCTCAACAAGATAATATTAAGAGAAAATATTTTGGAAGATCTCTTTACTCACGTTGAGAGTATCAATTCAATCACTTCCTTTTTAAGCCATCATGTTCCTATTTGAATTCTCGTACAAACACCACACTGCTCTTTTCTGAGGCATCTTGGTTTGAGCTTTGAGTCCTTGGTTTCAATGTCATGTTTATATTCAAACTGCTAGAGGCAAGGAGTTTCTAGTCTTCATTGTAATAAGTGTAACCAGTGTAGTGCTAACAATACAAATATATGGAAAAGGGCAAATATTTTGGTAGATATTTAGAGAAATCTAGCATGCTATATGGTGAGAAAAATTTTGGATTTTATATTTTATATAAAGGTGGCCCATAGGCCTACTTCTGGACCATTTATTCTGCCTTATTAGTTTTTGTTTGTTTGTGTATATGGTTTTTTGTTTGTTTGTTTTTGATAGAAAAAATTTTTGCAGACTTTAGAAGAATTACTATTGTATTGACTTTAAATATGGTATGTTTATTTAGGTCTTTTTTTATGATAGTTCCCAAAGTGCTTCAATATTTCCTTTATAAATTCCTTATTCATTAGATTATCTAGTTATAGTTTTTTATTTCTATAACGTGATAGTATATTTACAAACTTGATGGGTTTTCTTATTCCTTCCAATACTTCATTGTGTTTTAAAATGATCATACCATTGTACCTTCCCCTGCAATCATCATAATCCTTTCTTATTTATCTTCCTGCATTCATTAGGATGTTCAGTATTATTATGCTAACTAGTAATAGAGAAAATGGAAATTCTTATGTTGTTCTAGTTCTTACAGGAATTATACTGAAACTGTTGGTTTTTATTTGATCATCTTTATCAAGTCAAGTAAATTCCTTTCACTTCTAGTTTTCTATGAATTTAGTTATAAATATGTATTGACCTTTATCAAGTACAGTTTTTTCATTTATACGGATCATGTGATTTTTTCCTTTTAGTTTATTAATGCTGTGAATTGCATTAATACGTTTTGTGATGTTAAAAAATCTTGGATTGTTTGAATATACCACATTGGATCATAATATATTCATTTTAAAATAAATTGATAATTTCAGTTGTCTGATAATTTATTTAAAGATTTTTGGAAGTTTAAAATGTTCATAAATTAAAATCAAAATATCTATGCTTTCTCCCCCTCTATTGTTTATCCATTCCTATTTTTATTTTTATTGATTTGAGAGAGAGAGGAAGGAGGAGAGGTAGGGGGGAGAGAGAGAGGTTGAGTTTTGTTGTTCTATTTATTTATGCCTTCATTGGTTGATTCTTGTATGTTCCCTGACTAGAGATCGAACCTGCAATCTTGACATATCGGAACAGTGCTCTAACCAACTGAGCTACCTGGCCAGGATCCATTCATTTTTAGACTCAAGGTTAGGCAATTTTTTCCTCCTATTTTTCTGGAACTTGTCTGAGAAAGGGATTATCTGTTCTTAAAAGTTTCATAGCACTCAACTGCAAAACCATGTGGGACCAAGTTTTGGTCATTTTTGGAGGGGGAGTTATTGATTCCCATATCCAGTTTTTTAGTCTGATTCATCTATTCAAGTATTATATTTCTTTTTGGGTTTCTCTTGGCATCTTATATTTTTCCAGAAATGTATCCATTTAAGCTAGGTTTTCAAATGTCTTGGCATATAGTTGTTAATATTCTATTATTTTTTTAAAAAATCTCTGTTACATCTATAGTTATTCTTTCTAAATTTAAAAAAGCAATATTTTCAGTCTTTTCTGTGTTATTAATCTATTTAATGAATTATCATTTAGTTTGTGTTAACCATCTTTATTATAAATAAGCTTTATGTAATTGATTTCTGGCCTTATCTTTTTTTTTCTCCTTCGTTTTCTCATATGTGGTTTATTATGTTGCCATTTTTCTAATTTGTGGCTGGATGTGTACTTTGATTATTTTACTAGTATTTTAAATAGATTATTTTAAATAGATTATTTAAAGCACTAAATATTTTTCTAAGTGTAATGTAAGCTTTGTCCCAAATTTTGACATTTAGTGCTTTCATTGTCATTCAGTCTGAAGTATATTATAATTTCAACATTATGTTCTTCTTATTCCAAGATTCGTTGTATGTTTTCAGATTCCATATACATACCCATATCTTTATCTATCTATACATATATGATTTTAAATTTATTCTATTATAATTGATTTTAAATTTATTGTATTGTGGTTAGAAAATATAGTTTGTATGCTAATAATTAGTTGGTATTTATTAAAGCTTCTTTTGTGCCTTAGTTTCTCTAGTGCTAGTTAGTTTTTGTGAATGCTCCATGTTTGCTAAAAATGTATTTTCTCTCTTTTTGGAGTATAAATATCAATATTTATTGTTCAATGTAATTGACTATGTTTTTCTATGTTTTAATATTTCTAGTTGCTTTAAACTATCAGTTTTGGAAAGAATGGACTAAAATCTGCAACTACAAATTTCTCCATCGTTCCTTTAATTGATACACACATGCACACACACACACAGATATATAAATATAAATATATGTGTGTGTATATATATATTTACACATACATATTTACATACATATATACATCCTATATAATAAAAGCCTAATATGCTAAGTGTCCGGTCGTCCGGTTGGCCATTCAATCAAAGTGTAATATGCTAATGATATGCTAAGGCCGCTCAACTGCTCACTATGACATGCATTGACCACCATGGGGCAGACGCTCTGACTGGTAGGTTAGCTTGCTGCTGGGGTCCGGATGATCGGGACTGAGCGAGATGGGCTGGACACACCCTGGAGCCGTCTCACAGTCCCTCCCTGGCTGGCCAACCTCCTGTGTCCCTCCCCGGCCCCAACTGTGCATCAGTAGGGTCCCTCGGCCTGGCCTGCACCCTCTAGCAATCCGGGACCCCTTGGGGGATGTCGGAGAGCTGATTTCAGCCCAATCTCACAGGCTAGGCCGAGGGACCCCACTGGTACATGAATTCATGCACCTGGCCTCTAGTATACATATACATATACATATACATATACATATACATATACATATACACATACACATACACACACATACATGTATATGTGTGTGTGTGAGAGAGAGAGAGAGAGAGAGAGAGAGAGAGAGAGAGAGAGAGAATATTGCTAGGTACATGTATATATTTTATCATTGCATCTTCTTAGTGTCTTATTCTTTTCCCCAGTACATATGTTCTTTGTACATGTATGAGGGTCAGGAGGCATTCTTGTTATGGCAAAAGGTATAGAAACTTACAAGTTTAATAATAATTTTACTCAGGCATTTTTCTTCTTTTTCTTTCTTTAAAAATATATATATATTTATTGTGTTTTAGAGAGGAAGGGAGAGGAATAGAGAGATATAAACATCAATGAGAGAGGCACATCATTGATTGACTGCCTCCTGCATCGCCCCTACTGGGGATTGAGCCTGCCACCCAGCATGTGCCCTGATGGGGAATCGAACCAAGAATCAAACTGAGACCTCCTGGTTCATAGGTCTAAGCTCAACCACTGAGCCACTGTGTCTGGGCTTTCTTTTTTTTTTCTTTGCTTAATCCCATCACCCTTCTTACCTAGACCCCATCCCCCACCCCTCTAACAGTCTTCAGTCTGTTCTCTGTATCCATGAGTCTGTCTCCATTTATACTTGTCTCTCTCTCTTTTTTGTAACGTTATGAATGAAGTCTTTTTAGATATAACTAGTGTCACTTTTATGGTCATTTATGAGTCTTTATGTCACTTAACCTACCAGAAGCATTTGACAAAGTTGAATAATTCCTTCCCCTTGCAACAATCTCTTCAATTGCCTTCCAAGATACTTTTTGCTCCTATGTTCCTAGCTATCCCTCCAAGTCTCCTTTTGTTGCCTCTTCCTGACCTATAAAGGTTGGACTATCCCAGGGCTCAATTCTTGTAATTCTCTATTCTACTTTTTATATAATGTGATTAATTTATATGGTTTTAAATAATGTTTATGTAATAATTACCCCTGAATTTATTTTTTATTTGGTTGAATCATATAAAATTTCTAACACTTGATCATTTTTTTCTTTCTTTATTTTCACACTTGACTATTTTTTATATACAAACATGGTAATTTTATATGACTCAATGATTCTATCTAAAAATCTATATCTATATATCTATACTATATGTTTCTATCTATCTATCTATCTACCTACCTACCTACCTATCATCTATCTACACACACATCCCCCAAAATGTATATTTCCTTTCTTCTCCCACAGCAGTTTGTCAGCAAATCCTGTCAACTCTACCTGCAAAATATATCTCATATTTAATCACTCCTCACCAGCCAACCTTAAGCTGTTGTGATAGTCTCCTGATTGCTCTCCCCACATTCACCCTTGCCCCATATGGTCTCAACACATCAGTCAGAGTTATCCTTTTAACACATGAGAGCTTATCAGTCTTTGAGTCAAATTCTTTAGCTGTTCCAAAATCCTGCCCACAGCCTATCACACATGACATATTCTGACCCCCTCTACCTCTTGGAGTTCATCTCTTTCTTCCCTTTTTGCTCTTCTGCAGCCACAGTGGCTAATGTTCCTCAAACTTGTCCAAAGTGCTCCCACTTTGGGGATTTACCTCTCAGGTTCCTCTGCCTGGGACATTTTTCTCCCAGATATTTTTGGCTCAGTCCTTTATGCTTTTAATGACACCTCATCAGAGAAGCCTCCCCTGACACCTCTATATAAAATAGCATTCCCTCACTATCCCTCATTGTCCTTTTATCCTATTATGCTCTTTTTCCTGGTACTTACCAGAACCTAAAATGTTATGAATTCATTTGTTTATATATTTAATGTCTCCTATAACTAGAAATAAGCCCTATGCACTGCAGATTTATGTCTGTTTTGTTTCCAGCATAAAACCATGCCTGACACACAGTACACACTCAATATTTGTTGAAATAAATGAATGAATTACTTATCTAATTATAGAGATGGGGATTTTTTTTTTAATGTTCAAGTTGTCACTACTTGTTCACTCATAGGCCAGGCCTCTCTGCAGGTTAAACTCTTTATAATTTTGTACACTGCTATCAGGCATTTCTGAATTCACTTTACTTTTTGACAAACAAATGCCCCAGGCTCTTCATGACTTTTTCTGCCTTGAATATAGAATTATATATTCTTTAAGAAGTATTTTTTTAAAAATTAATTATTTCTAAAAAATAAGTAAGTACTAGTTTAAAAAACAAAACAATCACTTTTGAGATTTTGGACAAAATTTCTTTTTCTTTAATTTATCAACACCATGTCTTCATTTATTTGTAGTATAGAAAAGTCAGTATCAGTGGTTTACTTTAATAGTCAGATAAATATCAATATTTATATATAAAATAAAAGTCAAATAAATATGTCAGATAATTTAATGAGAGTAAAAGTAAGGAATGGCCAGAGACTTTAGAAACATATTCCAAAATATTTAAGTGGAAAAAGTTGTATAGTCCACAACAGTGTCTGGGCTTCATGGAAATAAATTTATAAAAAAAGAAAACTAATGCATTTGGGTACTAACAAATTTTAGTTATACTTTTATGTTATTTTATATTTGAATATGTCTTTACCACCATTTTGTGTTGTGAATAATTGCCATATGGACGAAACACAGGCGCTTTTTTTTTTTTTCTGGGAAATTTGATAGTAGTAACCAATAAAATCACCAAATGCAGGGAATGCTTTTGCCAAAATTCAAACAGATGACCAGATTCTGGGACTTCTTACTTGGACTGGATGATGCAGAGCCAGTAATTCATTCTTAATGAACTGCTCAAGGGATTCCCAGGAATTTAACTGCTTCAGATTTACAATTTTCTGGGGAGCCAATAATACTAGAGGCTGCTACTTAATGTGACTCATTAGTGCTTGTATATAAGTGGGAGAAACCCCATCTGAGACTATTTTGCTGTCAGGTTCATGCAGGAGTACTGGTGTTCTGGAGCATTTGGGGCTCACTTTCAATCTGCCTTGGGGCAAGGCATTCTGAGAATTTCTCAGTGAAGCTGCTTCTTCCCACACCCTTCTCTTGGGCTGCCATTTTATCCTGATAGCTGGGGAGTAGCATACTCCTTTCACTAGGTCTTATCTTACTCTCTCCTCCCTCTCTCACGGCCTCATTCAGCTTGGCTGAGCTGGAACTCTGGAGAATACAGCAAAGTGGCAAATACACTCCTGTGTGTGGCCATATAGCCTCCAGGCCTGGGGCGTTTCTGACCCCCTCTGGGTTCCTTAAGCCAAAGGTTTGCTGATTAACTCTTATACTTTTCCTGCTCTTCAGTGGATTTTTCTTGGTGTTAGAATTGTTTATTTAATATCCTTTCTTCCCAACCACTTTTCACATAAAATCAAACAAAAACAAACACGCCAAAAAAACCCCCAAAAACACCAATAACCAAAACATCCCTTGTTAGCATTTTTTTTCACTTTTCTGTGAGAGGAAAGTAGTAGTGATGGGAGAGAAGTCCAACAACTCCATGCATCTACTTTTTTAGCTCAAAACTGTGATGTGGTGTGTGTGTGTGTGTGTGTGTGTGTGTGTGTGTCTCCAACAAGCCTTGTAGCCTTGAATAATATCAGGGTGTATGTCAGCCTTCTCATTTCTTCATATTGGATAGTCATCTTCCCCTAAACATTTGCTACCTAAAGTCTGATCTAAGTAAGGTCTGGTAGTATCAGCTTCATCTAGAAGCTTGAAGAAAAGTAAGGTCTCATGCCTTGCCCTAGACCTACAAAATCCCATCATTACTTTCTGAGTCTATAACCATCATTTTCTGGTCATAATGTTATTCTTCTTTTCCAGCCTCAGCTACTCTAGAGATGTTCCTGATGTCGACATAATTGTAATTACTATAAGGCTTCTCTCTGACTTCTCATTGTAGAACTTTAGGATTTCTTGAAAATGCTTCAACACATACCTGAGGGACAATGGATAATGGGCCAGGCCGTGCTCCTTTTCTAAAAAATATATTATTGATTTCAGAGAGGAAAGGAGAGGGAGAGAGAGATAGAAACATCAATGATGAAAGAGACTCATTGATCAGCTGCCTCCTGCACACACCCCACTGGGGATCAACCCCACACATGCCCTGACCAGGAATCAAACCATGACCTCCTGGTTCATAGGTCAATGCTCAACCACTGAACCATACCAGCTGGGTCCATGCTCCTTCTTGAGACAACCTTTCATCTAGAGTAGTTGTTGTACGTTGAAATGTACCTCCCTCTCCCTTTCCCAAAAGATATGTTGATTCCTTACCCCTAGTAGCTATGAATGTGACTTTATTTGGAGATGAGATCCTTGCAGATATACTCAAGTTAGAATGAGGTCCAACTGGATTCAGGTGAGCCCTAATCCAATGACTGGTGTCCTAATAAGAAGAGGGAAATTTGAACATTACACAAAGGAGACACACTGGTGAAAATGGAGATGTGAAGATGGAGACAGATTAAAATATGTCTACAAGCCAAGGAATGCCCAGGACCAATGGCAACCACCAGAAGCTATGGGTCAAGCATGGGACAGATTCCCACTTACAGCCTCCAGAAAGAACCAATCTGCTAAAATCTGGATTTCTGAATTCTAGCTTCCAGAGCTCTGAGAGAATAAATTTCTGTTGTTTAAGCTGCTCGGTTTGTGGTATTTTGTTACGACAGTCATAGAAAGCTAGTACAGTAACTTTCCTTTGATCTGTCTTATATCTGCATAAAATGCTACTTGAAGGAAGAATTGGCTCACTTGTAAAGTGCTTAGAAACCATGATTATCTTCCATTGGTAGTGTGGTGGCAGGTGAAGGGAAGCAGAGGAGCAAAAATTACTCTTTGCCTCTGAATAAATTATTTTCTTTACTAGAGTAGCAGTGTGTTCTATGTATTCTACAGCACGTCTGGTAATGTATTTTTTTATTTGATAAATCTTAGTTACCATTTCCTTTCCTTTCTCCTGTGTACCAATCTTTTGGCAGCTTGGACAAATTATCATTTCAGTGGTACTACATTATACTTTACTCATACCATTCACCTTCACAAACACCCCAGCTAATGAACCAAGAAAGTGCCTTGACTCTTCTTCCTTTCAAATGAGTTTTTACCAAAGTAGTACAGTGCCTGGGACTCAGCAGGGACTATACCATTATTTCCAGACTGTTTTGGAGTCACTTCTCGATCCCAAGTGGCTCAGCCATGTTTTCTACCATAAGGTTCATCATGGTCTCATGGAAATAAAACTAGTAGGTCTGCCTTCCTTCCATTCCTGTCCCCTAAGACATGCCTAGAATGCCCTTTTCACATATTACTAGAAATCACTGAAAAAAATTGAGAAGGTATGTAAAACTTTTTTGTGTGACAAATGAATAAAGGTCAGTTGCTGGTTTTTTGGCAGGAAAAAGTAGAGAGCATTATTGTATAAGCTCATTAAGGGCTGAGTATCAATTCCAAATCCAGGAAGTCATAGTTTCCTACTGGTATTGGCTAAAAAGCAATAAATGGATTAGTAGAGCTAATTGGGTCATTTAATATGATTGGTTTTACTCATTTTAATTAAGGGTACATTTATTTTCTTAATAATATTTCAACAAGCAATTATAGTTTAAGTAAACAAGTGAAAGAATGCAGACACTTATTCAAAAGTGATGCTCACAGCATTGTTTTATATTTGTAAAATTTATAGCTGTGTTCAGTGGATTCCAGTGGGATTTAGTGAGTTTATTTTCTTTTTGGTTTTAATTAGAAATCCCTAGTGGGATTGTGGATAGCTATACAAACTAGAAGAATGGGTATGTTTTGATTATATTGGATGTTAGTGATTTTTTAAAATAGTGTTTCAGTGATGTTATGGTGTTAGTTTAGTTTTAGTTTTGTTGGTGTGTTTTTTTTAAGAATAGTGGAAATAAAACCAAATATTTACTTAAAATCATTTCTAATGTTATAAAAGTATGTGCTTGTTGAGAAAGTTAAATTTTCTCTGGGAAAAACCCTCTAATTTCTGTGTTTTGACTGCATATCAGTGTAAGATCGGGCCATGAGAAACTCCAAATAAACAGATGGTGAGCAGAAGCAAGACAGAGGGGAAAGGCCTTGGAATAGATTAACTATTTCCTGAGATTTTCTAGAAGGGAGAACATAGAATCTGTTTTGGATTTTTCAGTTAAGTCTAAGAATATATCTGAGTCACTCCAGGAACTCATCTTTTACCTCTATAGTTGGGAATCAAAGAAACCATCAGCTCTGTAAATTCAGCTATGAAATTGAGAGTCCTCAGTAATTGGTGGCTATACTAGGGTTCCAACAGAAACTTTGTTCCTGCATAGTTTTTATCTCACTACACACACACACACACACACACACACACACACACACATATACTAGAGGCCCGGTGCACAAAATTTGTGCACAGGGAGGGGGGGGGGGGTCCCTCAGCCTGACCTGCACCCTCAACATTGCAGGACACCTCGGGGAATGTCCATTGGACATCCCTCTTGCAATCTGGGACCGCTGGCACCAAACTGCTCACCTGCCTGCCTGCCTGCCTGATTGCCCCTAACCACTCTGCCTGCCTAACTGGTCGCCCCTAACTGCCCTCCCCTGCTGGCCTGATCGCCCCTAACTGCCTCTGACTCACCACCACTCCCCCCACCCACCCACCACCATGGCTTTGTCTGGAAGGATATCCAGAAGGTGTTTGGTCTAATTAGCATATTTCCCTTTTATTAGTATAGATTAGCTCTGCAACTTCTCAATAGATGACTGATGATAGCCCATGTTTTCCTTCCTTCATCCTGAAATCCAAAGTGATTGCCTGAAGCACAACACCTCATGATTTGTCTTCTCTTGAGCTCTCACATTTTTGTTCTTCTTGGGCCAACTCTTAACAAAGTTAACTGCCAACTTCCTCTACTTACTCCACCCTGTCTCCATTATTAGCCCTTACCCATCTCACCCTTTAGGCCACATTTCCATTATAAAAAAGCTTTCTTCGCTATTGACCTTTTCCTTCTCTTCTTTCATTGACTTAACCTTAATCTAGAATCATAAGATTCTAGAGCAGTAAGGGATCTTAACAGTCAATATACCTCACCTTCTCTTATATAATGACTAGAGGCCCCATGCATAAAATTTGTGCAAGAGTAGGCCTTCGCAGCCGAGGCTGCCTGGATCCTTCCCTCGCAGCTGCAGGCGGCTGCCTGGATCCCATGGCTGCAGCCCCAGCTCTGCCCCAGAAGGATATCCAAAAGGATGTCTAGTCTAATTAGCATATTATGCTTTTATTATTATAGATATGTTAAAGCTTTCAAAGCTGCATTAAAACACTGTATTGGTATCTGTATGACATATGCCTCTCACATTTATTAATATCATTGTTATTATCTGTAATAATAAAAGTGTAATATGCTAATTAGACTGAACATCCTTTCGGACGACCTTCCAGATGAAGCCCGGGCTGCGAGGGAAGCCTGGGTCCCAGGTGCCTGCTGGCGGCCAGAGGGAAGCCCGAGTCCCTGTGCCAGAGGGAAGCCGGTGCTGGCAGCCAGGGGAAGGAAGGCCTACTCTTACATGAATTTCGTGCATTGGGCCTCTAGTTTACAATAATACTTTATTATATCCTAGATTATTTTTATTAAGACATCATTTAGTCACAGAAATACATCTGATAGTGATGTGACAACATTAATTCATGTATTGATTACATTTATTGAGCATATACTGTGTCAATCATTATTCTTAGTGGGAATTAAACTATAAGCAAAGTAGAAAAAATCCCACCCTTAACGGACTTTACATTCTTGTGGTGAAAGATAGAGTCTAAATTTATGTAGGTGATGTATATATAATGGTTTGATGTATATATAAATGTATATATAATGGTCTGTGATGGTGTTGAAAATTCAATCAGTGAAGGGGGAGACAATGCAGGGAGTTGTATGTTCTATTGTGCGGTTTGGGGTAGGTCTGGTGGTGAAACCAAGGTTTTGGAATATACTGGAACTGAATCAAGGAAATATATGCCCTCTTGACTTCAGTTTTGCTAATGAAGAAGGTTAACCACATAAAATCCTTCCATTTTATTTTCTTCCTTTTGATAGGAACAATGTAAAACTGTAGCTGAGGGTAATATAAGGAAATGATGGTTTTGCCCTGACTGCTACTCTCATTACCTTCATTTTTCTTTGAGAATCTCATTTATTAAAATGGCCTGACTCACCCATTGACACAGCAACCACTAGTTAATTTAAATTTAGAGTTTGCATTTCTTCATTTTCAAGACCTAATTTCCTTACTTGGAAGCAAAAAATGTTTAATCAAGGCTGCACGTAAGAGAAAAAACAAGAAGCCGAAGGCACCTAGGACTGCCCTGGTCTCAGCTCAAATACCCATGTATTGGACATTTGCAGGAGAGAGCAACAGCTTGAAAACCCCTTTACTGTGGGAGACTAGAGAGGGAATTGGGGCTGGTAATTAGGAAAACAAATAAGCACTGACCAGTTCTCTCTACCTTTCCTAACACAGTGGTACTTTATTTCGAAATTAGGAAGAAAATTCTTCAATTACGTAAGAGTGATTAAATAAGGGGAATAATGTTTCTCAGTTATTTTTAACTTGTATTTGTATATACATATCATAGTTTGGAAAGGATACATATGTTAAATTTCTTCTGGTGTCTTCCTGCTTCTCCTATAATTTCTCTTTCTGTTCCCAAATCTTCCTCTTGCTGTTGTTGTTTTGCCTCTCCCTGTTTTTAATGTTGTTGTTATTTAGGGTTCCATTAACAGGGCTTTCGTTGTCACCTAAATGGTGATAGTCTAATCTCTCCACACTTCACCACTCTGATCGCTGGGCAAGTAATATTCCCCTTGTATATCATATGGTACCTCAAATGCCTTAGGTATGGAAATAAACTATGCACATTTGCTCTACAATTTGCTTCTTCTTTTCTGTCTCTATTTCACGATCCATTCCATCTCGCAAGCCAATTACTTAAGTCATTTTAGATTGATCCTTTTTTTTAAATAAGTAATCTTTCCTTGATATTGCCAGTTTTATTTCCCAATATGTCCCAATAATATTTAGGTTTTTTCCTCTCTACTGCTATAGCTGTACCCTAATTTAAATCTTATATCCTTTCCTCCCTCAACTCCTATCATCCTCTACATTTCTGCTGGAGAGATCTTTGAAAATGTAAATCTGTATTTTTTTAACTTGTTAAAATTCTCAAGAATGAGTGATGGCTATAGAGAATTTATTATGTGTACCACATCATTTATAAAACAAAATTCTAAAGATATTTCAAAAGGTTTCAGTAAAATATTACATTTAAAAAGGGACACAGAAGCATTTTAATATGTTTGATACAATTATAAGGTTGCCTAAGGCTAACCTATCTTGAATTAGAGTGTCATGATGAGCAACAGAAAGATATCCATAGAAACAGCATCAGGGAAGTTCAAGAGAAAGCCTCTAACTGATAGGCAGAGTCTAGGGATGGGGACTAGGCAATATGGGCCACCAGGAAGGTCGTCAGCAGGTAGCTGGCTTTCCTCCCACACCATGAAAAATTGGCAGGAGCAAGTCACGGCCCAGCCTTAGAGAACCCAAACTGGGTTAAGGGTCAGATGTGGATTCCTATAAGCTAGCACAGGATAAAAGCTGGCCTTGGTAGCAGGTCTGACTTGTTTATGAGTCTCAATGGGTTTTAAACTAGAATTCAGTTCCCCACCCTGGAGCCTGGGGGAAGGATGTGCATATGGAAATCAAGATAATGAACAAATATTTATTAAGTACCTACTCTGTGCCTGGGACTGTACTAAGTAAGTACTGGGAATACAGTAGAGACAATCCAGATACAAACTCCTGGGCCACAGTGCTTACTGTCTAATGATAAAAACCGACATTAAACCAATGAGTGCTACTGAAAAGATGTGTAGGGTGCTAAGAAAGTAGCATAAAGACTGTTGGAGCAGGAGACCCAGACAGGGCATTATAGAAAAATCAAAAGTAGAGCAAACATGCTTAGCACTAGGGACCTTATTGAGGGAGTGAATTTTCTGCCATCAGAGAACATCAGAGCAGAAGCTGAGAGAGGGCTGGAGCTGGCCATGGGGCATGGCTGTAGATTCCCTGGGAATGCTTGATCATGTGGGGCTGAAGAGCTCTCTGCTGATCTAGCTGGTTCAGCCCTGGATGGACAAGATCTTCCCCAGGACAATATATGACATTGAGAATTGCTCTATTGGATTATGTTTGATGGGGTCTCAGTTACTGTGCTCATGAACAAGCGGTCATTTAAAAGTTTTTTTTTTTTTGCCTGGCCAGCATGGCTCAGTGGTTGAGCATCGACCTAAGAACCAGGAGGTCACAGTTCAATTCCCATTCAGGGCACATGCCCGGGTTGCAGGCTCGATCCCCAGTGTAGGGTGTGCAGGAAGCAGCCAATCAACAATTCTCTCTCATCATTGATGTTTCTATCTCTCCCTTCCTCTCTGAAATCAATAAATAAATATTAAATTTTTTCCCTCTTTTACTAATGCTTCTTCTCAGCACTGTGGCTATCATATTTGCAAATAATCAGCGAGGGTCAGCCTACTGGACTGTCCAGTTGAGAAATCTGTCCTTTTTCATCTTTAATATGTAACTTGGTCTCTTATAGCCTCAGGCATCCCTAACACACATATAATTCTCTAGAATTATAAATAAGTTGTATTCAACGCCAATTAACATCATCATCAAAAATATTGAGAATGGCACACATCTCATGCACGCAGCAAGCACTGACTGTACAAAGTACTCTCCACTGGAATCCACCCAGCTCAAATGACTTCATGCAGAGAAAATAAATACCAGTGAGCAGGCTGCTTGATCTGGGTAGAGTAGATTTTTTTCCTTTTTCTTTCTCCAGCAGCCCTCAGCATGAAATATTTGTTATAATGAAAAGTGTACAGGACTTGGTATATTTTTTCTATGCCACTCTTGATTTTGAAAGTCAACCAGTCCAAGTCAGATCACCTAGCATTTTTATGTTAGAGATAGTAGCCCTGTCCCTTTGCCTTCCTCCGGAGGGAAAAGATGAAATGTGATATGCAGTCATTTGTACTGAGCACGTTCCTGCTGAAAGGCCTTTCTTTGTGTAGGTGCTTTGAGTCTCCGAGAAAGGTATTCATTGTTTGTCTCTACTATTTGAAGATGACCTCACCGATAGAGTTGTATCCCCAAGTGACTGAAATGACTGTGGTCTGGGAGGCGTGGGGAAGGCTTTTCTGTGGTTTGGGGTGAGGGCCTGTTTGCAGGGCCTGGCATTTGTAGAGCCACCTTTCTTCAGGCTGCTTGTCAAGATGAGTTGGCTCAGATCTGTTAGCAGCACACCAGGTTCCTCTGTTGGCGGGTGTTCTATTCCAGAATTCCATAGTTATCAAGAAATGGACTATGTCAACACAAGGTTTTATTGTGTTTCAAGGCACTTTGGGGCCTCTGACAGCTGCTCTCACTTTTTTAGAGCAAACTGCTGCTGAAGGTTTGGCAAAGGTTAATTTTTAAATGGATTCTGAGCTGCTATATGTGGCATCTCCCTTGGTATTTGAATCATTCAGCACATAACCCCATCGTTAGATCACTTTTTTTTTTGGATGAAATTTTTGTTGGTCACCTTTAAAGCTGCATCAATCACTTGGTAATGGAAAAAAAGTCAATGTAATGATCTGCTTTGAAAATAAACAGTATAACTTGACTTTGGCATCGAGAGCCTATTATCATGTGGTAACATCATTCTGTTCCAATGACATTATCTGCTAAGGATATTATGATGGTGGAAAATATTTCAATTTTGTTATCGAAACAATGAAGTTGTGATATTTAATTATGGAGAAGAATGTTTAATTTGGGGAATCTGGTATGTCGACTGTCACAGTTTACTCATCAGAAGACTGGGCGATGCTAATCAAATTGGAACAGAATATTATATAGTGACCCACCCATGTTATTGATTCAACATTTTTCCTCATTTTCCTAAGTTTTAGCCGTTGAAATTTGAGTTTTTCCATTAATTTTGCTGATTAACAAATAAATTATTGAGCTCAGTTGGTGCACTGAAGTAGTAAGAAGTAGAAAGGGGATAGGAAATGGAGAACAGCATTTGCGGTCAGTTTTTGTTTTGGGGGGATGTGAAACCTGTATGAATGACACAGCAAGAAAAGTATTTCCAAGTTGAAATGTTAAACTAGGGGAAGTGCATTCTCTCTCTTTCTCTTCTCTCTCTCTCTCTCTCTCTCTCTCTCTCTCTCTCTCTCTCTCTCTTCACACACACACACACACACACACACACACACACACACAGTGTGTTGAGGAAATTTAAAATAAAAATGAATAGTCCCATGATTACAATGCTTAGACTATTATGTGATGAATAAAGCTTGTCCTTAAAATGGTAGGGAAGGTGACACTGGGATAAGATTAAAAAGGCAGTATAGGCTACTTTCTATTGTACAGTAACTTACTTTATTGCTGACAATCAGTTGTGCCATCCTAACTTCATAAATGGTCTTCAGTTACAGCCATTAGTTAGCCAAGAAACAGGTGAGCCCCTTTTGCTTAGTAGCTACTATGGGTCAGACATCCTGCCTGATCCAAAGAGAATGTGGAAATGGATAAGACACACGTTGTCCTCTAGGAGCGTTCCATCTCATGGAAGACAGACATAACAAAACTATGCTTGGTGTTTACATGGGTCAGGGATGGGAAAGAGGCCACTAAAAGTGAGGAAAGGGTCAGAAGACTATGCCATACTTAACCCTGGCTCAGTGGTACATTAGCAAGAACTGGTTAATCAGAAAAACAGAAAACCTACAATTCCTGAGCTGGAGGAAACTGAAAAAGCATAGGGTACACCCTAATTTGACAGTGAAGCAAGGTGGTGGCAGAGGTTGGACCCGAGTCCATTTTCCTGACCAGCGTTTTATCTACTACATAACACTCTTTCCAAAGTTCTATTTCCAGTTTGGGGTTAAGGAGTTTGGGATTCTACTGTGAAAGGAGTTGCAGAGTGAGACTTGGTCTACCTCGGAATTCCCTTGGTCACAAGTCCCTGTGTGAAATCTTTATTTCCTTTTCGTTTATCTGAAGGGAAAGGATAGATGGGGTAACCTGACTAATGGCAGGCTGTTTCTGCATCTGGGCCAGAGATGCTCAGGACTCTGGTTTTGGCTGCTGAAACTTTCTGAGTCACTACTTGGAGCGCCCCCAGATTCACAAAAGCGCCGCAGGGACCACGAAGCAGAGCCTTTGTATATACGGAGGTTGGGAAGAGTATCTGGGCTGTATTGAGTGCTACCACCAAACTCACATGGGAGTTGTGTCTCCAACAGAATATAAGAAAACTAAAGCGCCTTTTGTTTCTGGCAGGGGGCCACGATCAGCCTCAAGTCTGGTGACAGTAAACTGTGAAGAAAAGTAGCCTAGGCTACATTTGAGCCGTCACTGAGCGACTTGGGAATCGATGGGAATATCACCTTTCTGGCTTGCACTTCTCTACGTCAGCCCAGTGCCTTTGGTAAGCTCTCTTAGTATACACAGCAAGCTGAAAGCTCTTCTTTCATGGACTTTGAGGTAGAATGTATATCTGAACACAACCATTCAAGGAATGGTTTTAGATAACCCAAATGTTAGGGGGATGGTGAGTAAACGCTAGTGCTGTTACATTTTATTTTATTATTTATTTTATTCCTGTATTTTGTTATTTTCCATCACCATTTATCCCCCCATACCGTCTTACACCTCCCCCTCCCCCACATGCAATCACCACACTGTGGTCTGTGTCCATGAATTCTCTTTTTTTTTTTTGCTCAATCCCTCAACCCCCTCTCACCCCACCCTGGGGTCATCAGAGCTGTGTGCCTGTTCTCTGAGTCTGTTTCTATAGTTTCCATGGGGTTCTCTGTCAATGACTTCAGATAGGAGTGGTCTCTGCAGGGGATGAGCTGGTACCTCTGAAACTGCAGACTGACTGTGTTAGGCAAGGCCATGAGCAGCAAGGCTGTCTGCCCCCAGGCTGCATTGATCTCACTCCAGCTCACAGGGACAGTGGGGATGCAGCCCAACCTGAAGCTATTGATGACAGCCACGGGGCCATCACAGCAGATCTCAAACATGGCCTTGAAGGCGTTGGTTTTCTTCAGCCAGGCTATCTGTGTCTGGGCGTACCGCAGCCGGTCTTCCACGCTCCGTAGCTCATAGTTCCAGTTGTTGCCATTGCAGTTCACTGAGGTCCCTGTGGTACTGCCTTTCCTGCTGCTCCAGCATCTCTGTCTCTGCCCAGGCTGCCTCCAGGGCCACAGTACCCTTTCTCAATTCTTCTCCACCTCCTCCAGCTCCTGGACCAGCCTTGCTTCCTCCAGCTCCACCTCCTGCAGTGTCGCCCTCGTGTCCTCACCTAATCCATCCCTGGTCTCCAGACAGCATTTGTAGTTCTGACTGTCAGATTCTGAGATCCTGAGCTGGGCGTCCAGCTGCTTCGATACTGTTAGTACAGTCCTGGCACAGGGGGTGGTACAGCTCTTCTTCACTGGATAGGATGTCACAAAGGCCCCTCGTGGCCCTCTGGGTGCTACTGAGAGTCCTCCCAGAGGCCAGCTTCCCGAACAGGGTGAAGTTGCTAGGACCATCCCCAGACATCTCGCCATCACCAGGGATGGTCCATCCAGAGGCTCTATCTTGGAGTTCTTCAATGTCTGTCTCCATCCTGGAGGCAGAGCCTTCCTCCGGAGTGTCTCCAAGTTCCTGCTGAGCTGAGGGGAGCTTCAAAGCTGCAGGTTCTTGGCTGAGGTCAAGGCCTGAGGTCTCCGTGGACTGAGTCAGCTTCAGGGGCCAGCAGCAGAAATGGCAAATGAAGCGGATGGAGGACATGGTGGAGATCTTGACTTTCACCATTGACTAAGTTTCCTCTGGCTCTTGTGTTAATTCTCCATTTATACTTTGTAAGGGCCTTTGGGAGTGAGTTTTAAAATGCATATCTCATTTCTCACTCTCCCTCCTCAAACCTTACCCTTCTTAGATACCTGTGTACTCCCCTTAGCTGTTTTAGTCAAGTGAGTCTTTCTCAAAGGAAAAGCCAATCATCTCACTTTCTTTAACATTTTTAGGGAATATCTTAAGATTAATCTTTCTACACTTGATCTTAGCCAAAAGGCCCAGAACTGAGGGCAATCTTCATAAAACTAAAATCTAGTCATGGTACTTTCCTCTTTAAAACATTTAATGTCCTTATCTTACCTTAAGATAAAATCTTAATATCTTAACCTGATACCAAGGTCTCTGCCCATGTTTCCAGTTTCTCTCCCCATTTCTTCTTTTTTAAAAAAATATTTTTATTGATTTCAGAAAGGAAGTGAGAGGGAGAGAGAAAGAAACATCAATGATGAGAGAGAATCACCGGTCGGCCACCACCCACACGCTCCACACCAGGGACCAAGCCTGCAACCCCGGCATGTTCCCTGACCATGAATCCAACAGTGACCTCCTGGTTCATAGGTCGACACTCAACTGCTGAGCCACACCAGCTGGGCCACACTTTATTTTTTTGGTTAACCCTCACCTGAGGATATTTTTCTATTTATTTTCAGAGAGTGGAAGGGAGAGGGAAAGACAGAGAGAAACATCGATGTAATAGAGACACATTGATTGGCTACCTCCCGCACGTGCCCCAACTGCGGGAGGGATCCAGCCTGCAACTGAGGCATCTGCCTGGAAATCAAACCTGGGACCCTTCAGTACATGGGCCCATGCTCTATCCACTGAGCCAAACCAGCTAGGGCAGGGAACAGACTTTCTGTTGGCCACCCCCCCCCCTTTTTTTCCCTGCAAAAAGTTTTATTGTCTCCATTTGGTCCAAATGCATGGGAGAGGGCTTCAGGGTTGTTAAAAGAATGGCAACCTTTAGCTGGTTGGCTCAGTGGATAGAGTGTCAGCCTGCAGACTGAAGGGTCCCGGGTTTGATTCTGGTCCAGGGCATGTACCTGGGTTGTGGGCTCGATCCCCAGGGTGTGTGTGTGGGGGGAGGGAGGGAGTCGTGCAGGAGGCAGCCGACCAACGATTCTCTCTCATCATCAATGCTTCTCTCCCTCTCCCGTCCTCTCTGAAACCAACAAAAATACATTTAAAAAAATAAAAAAGAATGGCTAGTCATTTTGGGGAGAGGCTCAGGCAAAAGCCAGACACCAAGGGGATGAACAGGGGTCCTTCAGATGCCTCTGGGCTCCACAGGCTCCTAGTCGTGCTTGAGGGTGAGCCTTGTGAAGATATACTCACCCAGCCTGGGGGCCAGCAGCCATGAAGGTGAATCAGGTGTGGCCCATCTTCCTAATGAGTTTCACCTCCTCTCCCAGGAAGTGGTTCTGCAGGAAGTTACAGAGATGAGGGTGTTCCAGTAGAACCAGGGCCTGCAGCTCCAAAGGGCCTGGTTCAGGTTCCTCTCCAACGCCATGGCAACTTCCATGGTGTCCTGAGTGTCAGCCTGCTCATCCGGGAGGCTTCAGCACGTCCTGGAGAGAATGCGGCCACCATGCTGGTTTTGTATCTTTAAGAAGCTCAGCGCCCTTGAGCTTCTTCTCCACCAACTCGAGGAAGAAGTGGCCCACGCCCCCCAGAGCCACATCCTAGTGGTGGAAACAGAAGCCCAGAGAGAGGTAGGTGTGGAGCCTGCAGAGGCAGGGTGGCCAGGCAGGTGACGGGGCCTCCACCTCGGTGGTGGGAGGTGTTGTTACATTTTAAAGGGAAGCTTTACTTTGTTCATTCTCTATGACTTCATTTCGAAAATACACAAATTCACAGAATTGTTTCTACCAATTAAAGGGCCCCAATCACAAACCAAAGCAACCAAAGCTGATCACGAAGGCACGTACATCACTGGTAATTCTGTGTAGGAAACAAAAGGAGGAATAAATATAGGTCTGCTTACCGCAAGCTCATCTCATGTCAACTCATGGCTTCGTGACACAAAAAACAGCATATAGGTCAAAAATGCCTTGGAAAAATACACATTCTTTAAATATAAAATATGTGGCTCTTACTCCAGTCAGCACCATCATTATATTAATGCCTGAATGTGTTACATTCACACTATGTAGGAGGCAGCAAGCTGAAAGTAAGGCGTGTGAGTCAGACCCATGAGGCTGAGGATCCATTTCAGGCCCTGGGAAGGTTACTTAATCTTTCTGAATCTCAGTTTTCTCACTGGCAAAAGGAGAAATTTGTTCACGTAAAAGTCTTGGCATTCTGCTTGCTGCATGATGGGCATTCCGTAAATGTTAGTCTACTTTTTCTTTTCAATCCCTGTCAAAATAAACTAGTGGAGACATGATTTTGGAAATCCTCATTAACTACTCATTTTTTTCCATACCCAACAATAGCACTCTTACCCTTAGGTCTCCTGGTGGGCGTATCTCAACTTTATTATAAAATTGTAACAGAGAGAGACGCTGCCAGAGGACCAGTGTGAAGGAAAGGCCTCAAGAGAGACTGTTGATCTCATCTGAGAAGAAAAGGAAAATCAGTTAAGGGCAAAGTTGGGGAGAGAGGAAGAAACCAAGACACATGTCTTTCCCCTTTGTGATGTCAGTCAGCTTTCCAAACGCAGGGCCATTCCATCTTTCATTATCAAAACTGGGGTGCGTTTGAAAGTACAAAAGGACAGGGAGAAGTACCAAGTCAGATGCGATGCTGGGAGAACTGACATACATCTGGACCGTCCGGAGCAGACAAGGACATATGGTTACTTTGTCTATACGAAGCCCGCGGGCCTCAAGCAGTGTGGTGTCACATAGACCTCGGCCAGAATCCCCACTGGGTTCCTAAAGGTTAAACACACCATGATCACTTATGCAACTTCCCCGAGCTTCAACTTATGTATTCATGGAAAGGGGTTCATGAAAGCTATGCCTCAGGGCTGTTCTCATGATCAAAAAAATAACATCTCAAGTACTAGTACAAGCTGGTGTGTAATAAATAGGGATTGTTATTTTAAATGCATGAGGTGTACGAAAGCCTGCATGGACAGGGCCTGAGAAAAAGGGCCCAAAGGGCGAGAATGTCCCCTCTCACTGACTTCAACTTTACAGAGGTTGGAACCTGAGGCAGTAGGATAGAGAGAGGACATTTACCAGCATCTTATGCTCAGTGCTGTTAATAATTTGGGACTTCGTTAGCTACCTTTACTAAGTATTTTTGCCAGTTATGTTATTGTCATGTATTTTTATCTAATCAGTAACATGTTTATCTAAAAAACTGGATAAAACAGGGATAAAGAGGAAGTAGATGTGTTTGGTGGAAGAACATTAGCCGAACGTGTGGGTGCTGGCAGTCAATTTGCACAGGGCAGGAAAGCTCAGCTGCAAAGGTTTGGGGTAAATTGGTTCTCCTTCCCCAATAGGTATAACTGGCTATGCAGGTTCTGGAGCTTCCTGCTGAGGAGGAGAGCAGCAATCCCTTCCTTTGCCCATCTCTCCCTCCCTGAGGAAGAAAGCTTTCCATCTATAAATAAGCACACACATCACACACATACATACATGCTTACTTTGATTCATTCCTCAAACCATCGAAGCAGCACTTTGTCTTAGAATAAATGCCACTTACACCTGCTTAGTATAAATGTCGTGTCCTCAGACATCATCATTTTGAAACACGTTAGTTGTAAAATAATGGGGCTCCTGAATATTCTGTCATGCACGATTATTCAGTTATCAGAACGTGCCTTCACCTTTGTTGTATCTATATCAGCAAAGCAGCAGAGTAGGTTCAAGGCGGGAATGTTCTATTTGCTTTTGTGGACAAAAATTAGACGAATATTTACTGAAATGAGATTGCAATGTGATTGAGACAAGGAAGAACCATGTCGGCTGGACTAGGTTCTTCAGCCTTTGACCTATTCACTGACATTTTTTTCTTAAAGCCAAACCACTTATAAAGACCTTTTCTGAGGGTGGTTTCTAACTGCCTTTTAAGAAATGGTCTTGTTCTTGATTTCATTTCATTATTTTTAACAAACAACATACTTTTACTAGTTGTTCATTTCAAGAACAAATTAACATGTATTTTTATATCTTCATTGAGACTTTATGTATTATCCCAGCAAATAAATTATATATTTCTACTAACCCACATACATGACCAAAAACATAGGTTTCCTGAGCATTTCCCCCCCAAATCTGCCCTTTACGTGGTCATGATGTAGCTAAAAAGAGGCCCAGTTTTGCAGTCTTTATAATTGTAAAGTTAAATTTGAAATTAGAATTGAGCAAGAAATTGAGGTTTTTATTTCCCAACAGAAATAACATTCCATTTGACATATTTAAACCAGCAATAGGTAAGTGCCCATTCCCTTGGTAGGAAAGGAAATAATCCCAATCCTATGTAAATGTTATCTTGTAATTGACAGGGTTTGGTTTGGCAAATAAGTTTGCCAAGAATAGCAAAACCTGGCTTCCCTTAGTCTCTCTCTCTCTCTCTCTCTCTCTCTCTCTCTCTCTCTCTCTCTTAGCAGTTCTTATTCTGGCAAATTTTTTGGAAGTTCTTTTGTTCTTTTGCAATTCTTGGAGAACACCTTCAGTAATGTGTCTGTGTGATTAAGAGACACATCTCTGCTGGACAACTTAATGCATTTCTGGTAGGGTAATCTAGCCTGGCTAGTAGTTTCTGGCAAACAGTTGTCTGTTACCAGAAAGTAGAGTGAATAAGACATTTCCCAACTACTTCTCCTTCCTTTTATTTTATATTAATTTTCAATTTAACAGAGTGAAATGGACCTTTTTTGGGGAGTGTGCAATTCTTTGAATTTTTACAGAGGTATAGATTTATATAACCACCACCACACTGAGCATACAGAATAGTTCCATTGCCCCCTAAACTCCCTTGTGCTATATAACCCTCCATAGTCATACCTTAACCCCTCAGAACTACTGATCTGTTCTCCAGCATTACAGTTTTACCTTTTCAAGAATGTCGTGTAAATGGAATCATCTGATATGCAGTCTTTTCAGATTATCTTCTTTCGCTTGGTATAATGTTTTTGAGATTCATACAAGTTGAATATATATCAATAATTCATTCCTTTTTATTGATGAGTATATTCTATTGTTTTGATGTGCCCCAGGGTATTTATTCATTGAAGGATGTTTGCTTTGAGTTTTTAGCCATTATTAATAGAGCTACTACAAACATTAATATATAGGCTTTTGTGTGAATATAAATATCTTTTTCTAGGATAAACAGTGAGGAGTGGGATTGTTGAGCATATAGTAAAAGCATATTCAACTTTATAAGACACTGCCAAACAGTCTTCAGAACGCCGTGCCATTTGACATTCCTGTCAGCAATGTGTCAGAGTCCCATTTGTTCTGTGTCCTCCTCTGCACTTTGCATTATTCATATTTCTAACTTGAGCTATTTTAATGGGTGAATAGTAATATCTCATTTTTGTTTTAATTTGAATTTCCTTAATGGCTAATGATGTTGGGCATGCTTTTATGTTTATTTTCCTTCCTGTATTCTCTTTGGTGAAGTTTCTGTTCAACCCTTTCATCTATTTTAAAAATTGAGCTATTTGTTTTTTCAGTCCTGGAGGGTTCTTTATATATTCTGGATACAAGTCATGTGTGAAATATGTGATTTACAAATGTTTTAAACATTTTCTCTCAGTTTGTAGCCTGTCTTTTCATTTTTAAGAGTGTCTTTTGCAGAGCAAAATTTTTAAATATTGATAAAATCCAGTCTTTACATTTTTACTTTATGGGTATGCTTTTGGTGTCATGTCTAAAAACTCCTTGCTTTGCCGAAACCGGTTTGGCTCAGTGGATAGAGCGTCGGCCTGCGGACTGAAAGGTCCCAGGTTCGATTCCGGTCAAGGGCATGTATCTGGGTTGCGGGCACATCCCCAGTAAGACAAAGTTCATTTTTATTTTTGCATTTGAATGTCAAATTTTCTAACATTATTTTTGAAATGACTATCTTTGCAAAAATCAATTAGTTGTATTTGTTAAGGTCCATTCTGGCCTTTATTTTGTACATTGATCAGTGTATCTATCCTTTCAGCAACACCACACTGTCTTGATTATTGTAATTTTATAGAAATGTTAAGATTGGGTAGAAAGACAATCAACATTTTACTCCTATTTCTCAAAACTGTTTTGGCTGTTTCAGTTCCTTTACTTTTTAATATAAATTTAAAAATAAGTTTATCTGTATTTAAAAAAATTTTGCTGGGATTTGATTAGAATTGCAATTCTATGTTTCAATTTGGGAATAATTAATATTTTTACTATGTTGAGTCTTCCAATTTGTGAACATGGAAAGTCTCATTTATTTGGTCTTTATTTTTTCATCAGTGTTTATAGGTTTTGGAAAACGTATCTTGTATATTTTGTTAAATTTTTACCTATTTCATTTTTTGGAGCTATTGTAAATGGTCTTGTTTTTTAACTTTGGTTTCCAGTTGTTCTTGGTGAATAGAAATACTATTGATTTTTGAGTGTAGATTTTTTTATATTGTGAACTTACTAAACTCATGAGTCAAGTAGCTATTTTTTTTGTAGATTTATTGGGATTTTCTATATTCAGAAACATGTTATTAGTAAATATGGATGGTCTTATTTCTTACTTCCCAATCTGTTTGTCTTTTATTTAGTCTTACCTTATTGCACTAGCTGGGACTTCCAGTGTGATGTTGAAAAGGAGTGGTGAGAGTAGACATCCTTGACTTGTTTTTCAGTCTTATGGGGGAATTTTCCCTCTTTTCTCTGAGTGCTGTGGAACCCTTTCCTGCTCCTTGAGACAGAATTAGAGGGGTTTTCCTCTAGTTCTCTTTCTACACTGATGCCACTTCCAAGTTTCTGGTTATCTTATGTCCAGGCCAAATGATAACAGAAGAAAAGGAAACTGTGAACTCACCAATAGTTTGGTTATACTTTGAATTATGTTATTTTTCCCTAAATTACCTTGCACCCTTTACTTTTATAAGTCTTCAATATCTCGTCCACATGTCTTGTCCAGGTTTTATAGCTCCATCCTACCTAGAACCGGAACCCTTTTATGTTTTATAAAAATAGGAACTTTTTTATTTTTATAAATGCTTCTTAAACCTACATTTTTGGAATAATTTCAGGGGGAAAATGTTTTAATCCTGAAAATAGAAAAAATACTTGGAAAAATTTTTTTCCCTTTGCATTATTTTTGTGTATGTTGTTGAAAGGTAGGGGTTTGTGTATTATATATTTAAGGCAATGATTATAGGATGCTGGTAGAAAATTGTTTTCTCTTTCTACAACTTAATGCCCAAACAGATATACTCAGAGGAGCTAATTCTTTCCTTGCCTTTCAATCAGACCTCTTTACTTACTTATCTTGTCATTCTCATATTAAAAAACAAAATTTCTCCAGTCATTATATTATGCCAAAGCATTTCAGTTCAGTAATTATTATGTTTATCCCTACATAATAATCAAAATTCCACTCTTATTTTAAAGTTGAAGGTTTTCCCCCAGGACTATGACAGACCAAGGTTCTATAGGAGCAAAGAGGCATAGTTGTCATTTTCTCTATTTTGCCTGCCAACACTTTTTTCTCCTCCACTGTCTAGGCACCTTTGGCTTCCTTAGGTCTGAAGGGTAGAGTTGAAAATGTGAAGAAGAGCTACGGGTCAGAAGTATACTTGCTGGCACTGTTGTGAGTTGGCACTGACCCTAGTCTGGGCAGATGTTTAAAGCTAAGATGACTCCTGCAGGGTTTTCAGACATTTCTCCCTCACTGAATCTCTCTACAGTCTGGGACACAGGTGAACTCTCAGTGTTAGGCTTCCAACACCCATCCAGGTAGTTCATTCTCTCTCTCTCTCTCTTCCCCCCTCCCCCTTGCTCCCTCCCCCTTCTTTTTCTTTCTGTCCTCCTCCCCCCCTCTCTATTTCTCTGTCTCTTCCTCTTCCTCTTTCTATCTCTCATATACACATACTAGGGGTCCCTTGGCCTGGCCTGTGCCCTCCCGCAATCTGGGACCCCTTGGGGGATGTCAGACTGCCATTTTTCGGCCTGATCCCTGCAGGCCGAATCCCTACATCGGGCCTCTAGTATCCATATAAAATCTTTGGTTAATCTCTTCCTGCCCTCCCCCCTTTCCTATTCCTTCTGAGATTCATCAGTCTGTTCCATGTTTCCATGCTTGTTCATTGAGTGTTTGCCCCTTGGTGGTCAGTTCTTGTCATAGCTACTGGTTGAAAGATTGAACGTTCGCTTAGGCTTTTATATATATAGATAATCCACAGGAAAATACACTTAACTTCCCAAAACATTTCCTCTATTCTGCTGCTTCTTATCCTTTAAATCTCTCAGGTATTATACCACAATCTACCATTTGCCCTAAACTATGTGAGTATTCTTGAGGCTTTTTAGATTAGTCCTGCTACTCCCAGTGGGTCAGCACAGCAACAATTCTCTCCGAAGAAAGAAATCTCTCTAGTTTTCTACTAACTTGTCTTAGTCTCCCCAACTTACTTTACAGGCTCAATGTAAAAGTTAGTAAATAGATCACAAAGTGATTCCCTACCACCATTTTTATAAATCCTACTGGAATAGCATAGAAGCTTGCTTTGGAACGTGAGTAGGTAGCCTAACCAAAACCAAGAGAGGAAGAATCTCTTTTTAATCTCCTGTTACATTTATAAATAATCCTCTGATAGTTACATGACTGATAACACATGTTAGCTGGAAATAGATAAATCATGTATCAAATGTAGTTGGTGACTTAGCAGAAAAATAGATTAGTTATATATTCATAATAGAGTACTAGTTAGATTCTCTACTGTGTATTTTTTATTCTAATGGGCCCATCAATGGGGACTTTCTACATCATTGTCCTCAGGAATGGACATTGTTGCAGAAGTGAAGAGACAAAGAAAGGAGTCATTGCTCTGCTTTGAATTTCAAATGTCTGGAGATTTCAGGCTTTTATGTAATTGACCAAAGTGTAGATGAATGCCTGTTGATATAAAGAAAGATTTTGCTACCATGCAGAGAGGTAGGGGATAGAAACTTCACAGGAAAAGGAGACATAAAGAGAAGGTTTGGAAGAGGGTGAGGGGATCCTTACATGTCACCCTCAACCTAAGTCTTTATTGGGAAAGAAACTGTAGATAGATTTTGGGGACCTAAAAGCAGATATTTTTTTCTCACTCTACATGATTAGCACAGGAAATGCTTCCCACCTTTTAGAGATCCAACATCCAGGATAGAGCAGAGGTTGGACTAGCAAAAAGGAAATAGCAGAGAGATCTGAGACAAGCCTCTGAGCTGTAGTGGTCTGGGAAAACGTTCAACATTTTCTTATGGTCATGAGAAGGAAGAGTGGCAGATGGCTCGGAAGAGGCTGTGGAACACAGACTGTGTGACCCTGAATACTGGGTGTCATGAATGTCAGCAGCTTCATGGCCAGTGGGCACATTAAACCTCAGCAGGGAGGTCAGGTGATTATGTTGGACTAGGCATCTGCCTCCTCTCTGGGCCCCACAACTTCCAGAATATTGTAGTGTTCTGAGCCTCCTCCAAAACCAGACACCACCCATGAAGAAGGGAAGGACAAGTGAGAGTGAGACTCTGGAATTAACTGACTTGTTAACAATAATGATTCTAAGTTTTAAACCAGAAATATCTCAAATTGGCAAGATTAAGCTTTTCACTGCTGAACTGTATTCAGTTTTGTACAATTGATTCTGACTGTGAGATTAAAATCCATATGTACATGCATATATGCCCACTAAATTGTGAACAATTTGAGGGCAGAGCCCAATTATAATGGATTATTTTATCTGTGGGACCTAGTAAAATGCCTGAAACAGGGTAATAATTGAGGTAGCAGGTACTGTACTAAATTAATATGAAAGAAATAAAACTCTTACTTTGTGAACTGGATAATTGCCCCAGTCTTAGTAAATACTATTAATGCTACTTAATAAAACATTCAGCTCCACAATTCATTTTCCTCTGAGATGGAGTCTGGCCTCACTTTTCATGACAGTGAGAGAACCTCTTTGATAATTTCTGTGGTACTTCTTTTCCCCCTATCTTTTTGCCATTTTACTGGTTGAAGGTGAGCATCACTCCAATGGCTCATCCCTCTCGTCTAAAGAATAAAAACTTAACAGAGGTCCAACTAGTGTAGCTCAGCAACCTATGAACCAGGAGATGTCAGTTTGATTCCCAGTGGGGGCACATGCCTGGGTTGCAGGATTGATCCCCAGTAGGGGGCATGCATGAGGCAGCTGATCAATGATTCTTTCTCATCATTGATGTTTCTATCTCTCTTTTTCTCTCCCTTCCTCTCTGAAATCAATGAAAAATATTTTTAAAAAACTTAACAGAAACATGCAGAGCTGGAAAAAGGAGTCAAAGGGAAAAAGAAAAAAAAACAAATGTTAGAAGAAGGACTCTGAAAAAGAAAGTACAGTAATTCTTTATTGTAAAGTCTCCCATAAAATCATGTTTGTACTTCCACATGATTCTCCCATTAACATTAGGAAGCAACTTTTACATAGAGAGAAATGAACCTCTCCTAGATGTCTCTGAGACAAAACTCTTCTGCCATGTCAGGAAACCCTTTTTTTAAGTGCCATTTATTAATGGTTTTTCTTCCACCTCAGCTTTTATCTATTTTCTGATAGAAAGATTGGAAACAAATGGGCAGGGAACAGAATTCCACATCAACCATTAATACAATATCTTGTTAAGTAATAATTTCCTATTTAAAGTGTTTTAAATCTAAGTGTAATTTTAGAATGCACCAAGGCTTCCTTGACAATAGGAATGGTTAATTCAAGGACCGTCTTTGGTTTTTTATCCAAATATGAAAAGGACCTTCAAAAACCTAAGCGACCAAAGATAACATTCTATAGCATATCATGCATGGGTTTACTAAAAGCTTTCTTGCAGACTTTATTTTTTAAAGTATAGCTAAATTTTGAGCATGAAATTTATTATTTTTTTAAATATATTTTTATTGATTTCAGAGAGGAAGGAAGAGGGAGAGAGAGATAGAAACATCAATGATGAGAACCATTGATCGGCTGCCTCCTGCACTCCCCCTACTGGGGATTGAGCCCGCAACCCAACATGTGCCCTTGACTGGAATCGAACCTGGGACCTTCCAGTCCGCAGTCCAATACTCTATCCACTGAGCCAAACCATCTAGGGCTTGAGCATGAAATTTAATTGAACATTAGTCACCTATTGTTTCTTCATTCAGAGAAAATGAAATGGGTCTATACAGTAATGCCCTGGTACTTTGGTTTCTGCCCTACTAGGAAAAACACTAAATAGGTTGGATCTCAACCAGGAAGGCATACTTCTTTATCAAATAAAATAAAACAAGGATAAATAAATAAAAAGAAAACCACTATAGTTTTCAGAAAACTTAAGAGAAGACTACAGACATGGCAGAAATGATGATAATTTTCAGTGATTTTATACTTTTTACTCTTTCTGCCTTTGAAATTGTAGGTTAATGATATACTGCTTAGATGAGATGAACAGATGTTTCATGGAAATGAGGATAGAAAGATAATTATTCTCTATATTGAGAGGAAGTATCTATGATAATAAAAGCATACTATGCTAATTAGATCAGACATCCTTCCGGACGACCTTCTGGATGAGGCCCAGGTCCCGGGTGCCAGAGGGAAGAGGTGCTGGCAGCCAGGGGAAGGAAGGCCTACTCTTGCACGAATTTTGTGTATCGGGCTTCTAGTAAAATAATAATGAAAATGTGAGCTCTAGGGCCACACTGCCATGGTTGGAATCCTAGTTCCTTTGCTTTCTAATTATGTGATCTGAAGAAAGTGAAATAATCTTGCAATACCTGGGTTTCATTATGTGTAACATGAGGACACTAATGTATTTACCTCAAAGAGTTGTGAGGATTGAATGAGTTAATAAATGTAATTAGAACAGACTTTGGCACATTGTAAGCATTAAAAAATACTGGTTATTTTGAGTAATTACTAATGATTGGATTGTATTCTAGTGCCCTAGAAATAACCCCCATATTCAGTTAGTCTTTCTATATATTATTGCCAGAAAGGCTAGTTTAAGATCAGCCCTCAGGTATCCAAATTATCCACCCTGAGAGATGTCAAGTGATATTTAATTGGTTTATATCCAATAGTTCAGAACAGCAAGTCATTTATTTACCCCAGGGGTGTAGAAAACATCTCAAAAGGTGCATGTCTATACTATAGTTTTCAAAATTAGACATCATATTTATAATGAATCATTATAATTGCCTTTCAGTTGTTCTGAAAGTTGATTGGCAATTCCTGTCTAAAAATTTCCAACTAAACTTGTTATGGCATGCCATATAGATCTAGAGGATTGAAGCTTTGATTGGCCATTAATCCATCTGTAGCTTGAAACTAGGTCTGTTCTCAGAGGAAAATATTGGCACTGCATGTAAGTAATTTTTTGGCCATCCAAGTGAGGTGGCCCTTCATTTAGATACATGTCTTGATTAGATTTTTCATAAGAAAATGTTAACCTTACGTTCTGCCTAGTTGGTTGTTAAATATGTAACAGGATATTTGCACTGAACGTTTCCTCTGGGGAATGTTTTTTGAACTCTTTGATGACCAAATTTTATTCAAAAAATAAAACTCGTATTTATGGAAAATTATCTAAGGGCACAAAGTCTTCAAGATAGTCCACATTTTTCTCTTTGATCAAACAATACCACCAAGATTAGGGCACTAATGCTGTGTTGTTTGGAGTCATCATAAAACTGATTTTATTGAGTAGTGTTTTACCAAAGTCATCGTTGTGTCTATATAGGTACATTGTTAAAGACAGTATCCACTACATAAAGGAGAGCACTAGAAAAATTATTCTCAGAGAAAATTATGATTTCTCCATTATAAATTTTTTTGTTTAAAAAAGTCTTACTCTGGTTTCTTATTTGCTTTGGCCACTAGGAATCTTATTTCTAATAACTTTTCTACATTTTTAAACCTTTATCAGGTCAAGAACAGAAAGCAAATGTTTATATTTGCATAGCATGCTGAGGAAAAGAGAGGAAGCTCCTTGTGGCCAGAGGTAGCCAGCGAAACTACACCTGGATTTTGTGATTGCCAGAGTTTAGTATGCTTGTACACCATCCATGGAATACCACTTGGAAATATCTGTTCTGTGGTATACATTTATATATATTTCAAATTGTATGGCTGATTGAAATCAACCTAAAATCTTTGTGGAAGGAGGCAGGAAATAAAACACCAAATAATCAAATTGAGCAAAAGCAGAGGAGCAGCAGAGACATGGAGTGCCAAGATTATAGAACTCTAGAGCAGCCAGGCCGTCAGCATTCGCAGAGGACCCTGCGGAGAATGAAAGCTCCTCAGTAATCCTGTGGCTTGGTATCTAAGAGTGAACTTGGGTCCAAAATCCTAAGGAAAACTAAGAATATCTGAATTGCTAGGACCATGATAGGACAAAGACAGTTCCCAGGACAGATAAGTAGGGAAGAATATTGGGGAGAAAAAGAAGCAAATATTCAGAAACTGGAAAACACAGGAGAAATACACCTTGTAGCCCACCTTTCTAAGAATACCGGGATAAAAGGTTTTAAAGTGTTATAAGGAGAAACTAAAAACTGACATCAGAAATCCACTGTAAATAATATGAAATTAACTTTGAAATTTAAACTTGAATCAACATTTTAGTAAAATGTATATAGTATTCAGTATATAATATACATTTAGTCACTTAAAATTATTTTTCATTATCTTGTATTAAGTCTAAAACTGAAGAATCCTTGCAACTATTATTATAGTTTGCTAACTGATAGAGCATTCTTCACTTTTTAAGGCAACATTTTTTAACCCAGAAAGGAACAAAATCAGGTAATTTGTACTCCATAGAAAATGTTGCTTAAACAAGGCTACCTTTCCATCTGTAGGTGCTACACAACATAATTGTATTAACAGTTAGAGTCTTCCACCTATATGCTATCAATTCCCATATTAACATCTTCAGCCAAGTAAAACTCTAGATTTGTATATTAAAATTCCCACTCAATATTTCGATGGGCTATTTTTTAGACATTCTAATTTTAAATTGTCTTAAAAATTATCTCTAGATCTTGCCCCTACACCTCTTTCACCTCAAGCCTTTCTCATCTCAATCGTTGATAATTGCATCTTTCTAGTTGCTCAGGTATCAAACTTTGGAGTCTCTTTGACTCTTTACTCCCCACGTTATATTCAATTAATCAGGAAACCTTGGTGGCTTTACATTCAAAACATACCCAGAATTTACCACCTTCCTCTGTTTCCTCCATCACTACTCTGGTCCAAGCCACATTTGTCACCCACTAGATAATTGCAATAGGCTCTAACTTAACTTGTCTCCCTTCTGCCACTCTTACCCCTTTACAGTCTATTTTCAACACAGCAGCCAGAATGATCCTTGATTACGGAAGTCAGGTCATATCACTCTTTATTATTGTGTTATATTTACATAAGTTTCTAGAACACTGCCTGGTATATAGTCTGTGCCTATGACTGAATGCATGAATAATTCTTAGAATAGAATCCTGATACTTAGAGAAAGCAACTTTCTTGCTTAATATCTCAGAGAGTAGCAGAATTAATCCAGGTCTTTGGACTTTTTTCTAATGTTTCATTCTACTATGCTTCCTTCTAGACATGTTGACAGAACCCTCAGTGTAGATATCAATAGTTTTTGGAAGAAGGGGGTTGAACTGATTAGTAGGAGGCTGAGTTCAAGTCCTGCTCCTAAGCAGGCAGAATCTGAGTACCATAGGTTTTGGCTTGCAGAAGGTAGTTGAACTAGATTATCCTTAAGGTCCATTCTAGAGCTCCATAAGTCCAGTGACACTGCAAAATTTCCCAATTTTCCAATATCAGTTCAAGTAAAAAGTTCCATGGGAGTATCAGCAGCACAAGGGAGCCTACCAGATATGCTAATCTGCTTTTTAGATTCCCAAATACAGCAACAGCTAGTAAACTTGTTAAGTGGGGCCAGGATTCCCAGGGCTGGCTGCTCACCCGTGACATTTAGCTCAGTTGGCATTCTCAGTGGTGATATATGCAAATGTGGTTAAAATGAGTGTGACACCCATCTATTTACTTATTTATTTATTTTATATCTTCTCTTTGTGAAATCAAGCCTGCATCCAAATTAGTGGTGTGACATCTTAGGGTTTATAACAAGCCTTTGTGTGTGTGTTTTTTTTAGCTCCTTAGGTTAGAGCTCACTATATATCCTATATAATAAAAGGGTAATATGCAAATTGACCCTAACAGCAGAAAGACTGGGAATGACTGGTCACTATGACACACACTGACCACCAGGGGGCAGATGCTCAGTGCAGGAGCTTCCCCCTGGTGATCAGTGTGCTCCCACAGGGTGAGCTCTGCTCAGCCACAAGCCAGGCTGACGGCTGCCAGTACAGCGGTGGTGGTGGGAGCCTCTCCCACCTCCTCAGCAGTGCTAAGGATATCTGACTGCAGCTTAGGCCTGCTCCCCGCTTGCAAGTAGACATCCCCCGAGGACTCCCAGGCTGCCAGAGGGATGTCTGACTGCCAGCTTAGGCCCAATCCCCCTGGGGAGCAGGCCTAAGCCAGCAGGTGGTTATCCCCCAACGGGTCCCAGACTGCATGAGGGCACAGGCCAGGCTGAGGGAGCCCCCCCCCCCAAGTGCACAAATTTTTGTGCACCGGGCCTCTAGTATTTATATATATAAATATATAATGCATATATATTTATATATATGTATGTACAAGTATTTATACAAATATTTGTATTTATTCCTCTACCTCAAATACAACTTTCTGTCTCAAAATATACTTTCTCAACCCCCAATTATCCCTTTATTCCAGCAAAACCAGTTTCTCTATGGTTCCTCTAAATCTCTCTTTTTTTTTTCTTGCTCCTTTTTGTTTGTTTCTTTCTTTCTCCCACCCCTCCCTCCCCTCCCCCTCCTTCTTTCAGTTTGTTTTCTCTATACTATGTTTTTTCATACTGATTTCCTCACAAAAGGCCTTCCTCCCTCTTCCCAATAATTCTAACCCATCATCATCTAAAGATGCAATTTACCCATGAGAAATCTTCTCTGGCTGCTGAACAAGAGTCAGAGCACGAATTTTCTCTTTGATTCCAGAAGTCATGATTCTGTTATCATTAATAATTTATCATCTGCAGCTCTTGATTTGTTGTTGGTCATTCTCCTGTAGTAAATACACTGTCTGGCGCTCACTGGATTGTACATTTCTTTTTTAAAAAAATTTAATATATTTTATTGGTTTTTTACAGAGAGGAAGGGAGAGGAATAGAGAGTTAGAAACATCGATGAGAGAGAACCATCAATCAGCTGCCTCCTGCACACCCCCTACTGGGGATATGCCCGCAATCAAGGTACATGCCTTGACCAGAATCGAACCTGGGACCCTTTAGTCAGCAGGCTGACACTCTATCCACTGAGCCAAACCAGTTAGGGCTGGATTATACATTTCTTGAGTGCACGGACTTATTTTCTAGATCTCTTAGACCTTTCTCTTCACAGGTTAGTGCAGGTTTGGGTGTAGAGCAGGAAGCTCCCAAAGAGTCTGTGTCTTGGTTATCTGTTGCTTCATAGCAAAACCCCCCAAATTTAGAGCTTAAATAACCATTTTATTTTACTTATGGTTTTGGAGGTGAAGAACTTGGGAATAGCTTGGCTGGCGGTTTGTCTCTCATGCCTATGATGTCAGCTGAGGCAGCTGGAGCTGGAGAATACACCTCCAAGTTGACTTCCTCACTCACATGTCAGATGCCTTGGTGTTCCTTGGCCTGTCACTCTCTACATGGGGTCTCATCCTTCAAGGGCTTTCATGTGGCTTGGGCTTCTCACAGCACTGTTATCTTGAGGTAATCACATTTCTTACATGATGGCTGGCTTCCAAGAGGAAGAAGTCAGAAGCTCCAAGTCAATTAAGTGATATGCCTGGAACTGGCACAGTGACACATCAGACCTATTCTTTTATTGCTCAAAGCAGTCACAAGGCCTCCCAGATTCAAGGGGATTAGAGAAATGGACTCCAGTTCTTGATGGAAATGTGACAAGGTCATACTCTAGGAAAGCATGTAGGATGGGAGTTACTGCTGAAGCCATTTTTAAAAAATATAATGTGACTCAATCTGCAGAGTAAATGTAATGGTTTCATTTAGAAATGCATTTGAGTAAAATATATAAATTGAAGAGTCAAAAGTTTAAATGTGTAACATGACTGCGATTTTAGATCAACCATTCAATAAAAAAACACAAATGTACAGACCAACATTTTATTAAGAGGACATGCTCAGTTAGGTTCTCATCTGAGGTACATGGCCTATATGAATGACTATAAAATGGTGCTGTGCTAGACCATTTTATAGCTAGACCATTTGGTTAGGTGGAATGTAGTAACCACTAGTTCTATTGCAGAAGCTTTTGCTGTGTCGAATGTAGTAACGGCATAACCATGGTATTTATTCTCTCTGTAAAGAGCCTAGAATTTAGTTTGAAGTCTAACGTTAAAAAGGCACTCATTGCTTTTCCAGCTTAGTTCTTCAGTCTCAAGCATCATCAATTTCAATCTTATTCTTTTTAGTTTTGTAGGTTAACTCATAAAACAAGCCAGAAAATAAATTATATTTCATATATTCACATTATTATTAAAGTATATTTTAAACATGTACTACGTTTAAAATGCTTTGTGTGCCATGTAGGATAAAATATAAATTAGGGTTAGATTGAATAGAGTAAGATCTTAGTTTTTGACATCTAATATTGCAGTCCTGTGCGTGTGTCTGTGTATATTAGGATTTTAGTGAGTTTGTGACATAGATTACATAGAGAAGTAGGCAGTCTATCTTAAAGTTTTAAGATAGAATATTGATATTATCTCACTGGGTCTTATACTCATCTACTAAATCGGGAGTTCTTTAAGGTCAACACTAGTCTTATTTATCTCTTTCTTTTTTCTTTTTTTCCTACAGCAACATACCTGGCATGTTTTATGTACCCACTAAATACAGAATAGGTCACTCTCTGGAGTGGAGTTACCATGCAAATAGAACTGCTGGAAAACTAATTCTGATTTGCTCACCCTGGGAATTGAAGTAAAAACATGCTATTTCAACTACCCAGAACCTTGAGGAAAAGATTGGCCCCCTGCGATTGTTTGTCCAATTGAATTTGGGTGAATCTTTGTATGCCTGAATCTACCTCATTATTTACACTGAGTTACCTGCAGTCTTAGAAACTGCTGATAATATAATCTTTTCCAAAATTCTTGAAATCAAATAACCGTTACTGAAACATTACTGAGTATGGAATGAATCAGAAACATGTGGATTAAATTTCCCTGAAAATGTCTTTGGTTATAAAAATTACGGGGGAAAAGTGTTTGGCCAGATGCATTGTGGGTGATGCCAAGTTGTTTGAAAAATGTGTGTGCTAGTTAGATAAACAAACAAACAAGTTTTATTTCCCTCTTGCCTTGTAAAATCTTCCACTCACTGTAAGAATCTCAGGTCAGCTTGCAGTCAGGTTGTTTAAAGGTTTTTGAGAAGTTGACGGTTTCCTTCTTTTCCTGGTCATTAGAGGCAGAAAGCTGTATCGATAAATGCTCCTGAGAATGCAAGTAAGCGACGCTGGTGTTTCTCAATAGATTTCCATGGGTCGAATGATGTAAGATGTATTTGGAAGATTTATTTGATTTCTGAATGTTAACTGAAGATTTTATCTAAAGTAGGTTACTTCATAAGAAAAGCAGCTGACTTGTTCAACCTAAACTGTTACTAAAATATTCAAAGCTTTGACATGATATACATATGTGAAAAGGAGAAAATACCTTCATCATTCACACTTGAAAGTAATTAAGTCTCAAAATCTACTTAGTGAAAGGAAGTGTTTTATGATCAAAATAAATTTTATTATAATGGTTGTTATTGTTATTCTCATCCTCTCCACCCAAATCCATCAAATAAAATTGGTTAAGCATCTACAAGTCTCTACTCAGCAACTTAAGGGGAGCCACATGGATATGTCCCTGGTAATTAGACAGACATGAATATGTATACCTTAGTACAACAGAAAAAAAGACATTAAGAGATAAATGGGTCATAGATTATTTCTGTCAGTGGCTCTCACACTTAAGTGTACAGAAGTATCATCAGGAGATGTTATTAAAAATACAGGTTGCAAAGGTCTCCTTCTCTCCTCAGAGGTATTGGCATGAATCGGGTGCCAGGAATCTCCATATTTAGCAAAGATACAAGTTGATTGTGATGAAGATTATCCAAGTATCACAAACATGGATTTAGAAGAGAGAAGAGAAAGCATTTTGAGGTCTATATTGGGAGGAAGGATTGAGGGATTTCTACCCGAAAGCATAGGGATACAAGGACAGTTATACCACCTAATCAGTACCCGTACTATTTTTAGACTGTAAGTATAAATTTCCAAAAATGTGTCTGTTCATTCCATAAGTATTTATTAAATTCTAGGTAAGTTCTAAAAAAATACAAATACAAATAAATGCCTTTATGAATTTTACATTCTAGTACAGGGATATATTCTATACAAAAGAAAGAAATGCAATAATTTCTAGATCTGGTAAGGATAAGTGTTCAAGAGAAAAACAAAGTGGCAAGGGGGTTGAAACTTTAGGAGGAGTGGAGAGAAAAGGCCTTGTTAAGAAGGTGACATTTGAGTAAAACAGAGGAGGCAAGGGAGCGAGAAGCAGTCTCTGGAATGCCCTCGCTGGAAAGTTTCCAGGCTGAAGGAACCACGATTGCAAAGGCCCGGAAGTGGAAGCATGGACGGTGTGGCCTGGATGGAGTGGGCCAGGAGAGTAGACGGCAAAGAGGTGAGAGAACACAACTGGAAGGGGGTTAGCAGATCACAGACTTTGGCTTCTCCTCTGAGTGGGATGGATCGATGGTATTAGAAGATTTGAACAAAGGCAAAACTTACACAGATTGTTTCCACCATAAATGAAGTGGAAATAAAACGGGAATTCAGTTAGTCATTCACTCTATGGCATTTACAGAACTGGTAGTGGACAGTGTTTGTGTGGTGGGGATATTTGGGTAGATGGTGGTCAGAGGATGGAAAAGGCTGGATAAAGTGTCAAAAATGGGGCCCTGTCCTCAAATTATATTCTAGTATACATGGGGATTACATAAATCATTTAGTCCATGAGCAGTTACTCTCCAAACAAGTCAATATTGCCTCATTTTTCAGGGTTCTTCTAAGTACATAAATATGGAGTGTTTCTGTTTAAGAATGAAGGATGTGAGAATTTGGCCTCATTGGAAAGGTGTTTGAATTTTTGAAATCTGTGGGTTTATATAAGTCTTTCATTTCCATTTCTAAAGACCTGGGGTTTTAAGTAAACTTAATACCTGAGAGAGAACATTAAGAACAATACATCAGAATCACCAAATTTCCTAAACTAGGGAACCCAAGACAATACAAACAAGTCATGTAAGATATATGGGAATAAAGTATTCTTGACCCTTTCAACATAGTGACTATAAGTCACTAGTAAATTGTAGTTGATAAATTGGAATTATAGAGCCAAGGGGTGTTTGTTTTCCAGTTTGCTAAGATGCAGCTGGGCTCATAGGAAACATGCCAATGCTCCAAGTAAATAGATAGTGGTCTCGTTGGAATGAGACACAAATAAGAACTGGTGACAGCGTTTGGCTAGGTGAGGGCTCTAGTGTATGTTGTTGCCTATTTTCATTCTCCCTTGGCAACATCTTTGATCTCATCTCCCTTCTAATCAATTAACAATACCAAGTAACCAGTGTGATTAATTTTTTTCTGTTGATTAACTGATCTGTGATTTATTAGCAGAAATATTTTTTTGGTTCATGACTGATAGATATTTTTTCCTGGGCACCGACTTAGATTCATGAACTCCATATTATTTCTATGTTAAAGAAAATGGGATTTAAGATACTGTCCCTATTTCATAGGTACTTCAGTGTTAAAAGAGACTGGAACCTACTTAATATTATTCTAGTTTAAGAATATTAAAATAACATTGAACATAATTTTACAGAGGGTCATAAGAATAACTAATAGTGAATATTTAGGAATCAAGTAATAAAAGTATAAGGATTAGTCTCATTTTTTCAGATGAAGTAATAAAGATAGTTGGCTTGCCCAATGTCACATAACTAAACCAATATGAGAGCTAGGTCAAGCCCAGTTTACTCACTTTCAGCAGTGGGCTCTGGAGTGTTCTAACTTAACAGATCTTTAGCAAGAACCATCTAAGCATTGGTGGATGTTATCTATGACTCATAACTGAAAGCCCCTTGACTCAAGTGGTCTATCCAGTTCCACGCACACATTTAATGTAATCCCGGGTCTTGGGAGGTTAGACTGGGGAGACCGATGGAGAAGGTAGTCCAGCTCTCTCATTTTTTAGATAAGAAATATGTTCTGCAAGACGTTCATGCTCCAGCTATATCCTGGCTCTAGTTCATTTCTTCTTCTAAATTAGTGCTCTTTTGTAAATCATTATAGCTTAGATTTGCCTGACATGATTATTTGAATTGTGCCAGCTTATTATCTTCATTGGCAGCAAAATAGAAAGTCCAGGTCTTCTTTTTTTTTTTAAGTCAGGTTTTCTGGTAGCGATCGCAACATCTTGACTGTGAGCCACTTCTGCTGCTTTGTTAACCAGCCATTTAGAACTCAAACTTCTGGATCAGAAAAATAAAGAATTCAAAGAAAAAGAAGCACTATTTGGTTGAGTTGACTTGGCTTTCTTTGCTTCTTTAGTATTCAAGTGGGCAATTTGTACAATTTCCCTTGCTTTGATCTTAGCTGCCCAAGTTGCAGGCACAATTACTTGCCCATCCCTCCATCCATAGACTTTGAAGGACATGGAAAAAACTCACCCATTGTGAAACTTCCAGACTGAAAGTGCCTACAGTTGTTGCTGCTGCTGACTTGGGCCATATGAAAGGAGCAGCTCCAGCCAGGCCTGCCCCCAAGCCACCCACCATGCCAAACTTCTCGGTCTTGCCAACATCATTTCCTGGTGAAGCTTCCCAATGTGTATCCACTGGCATGCCCTTGGAAAAGCAGGAATACCCAATCAGGAATTAATTATTGGGGAGAATAAGGCAAGACAGAGCTTTCTATTTAACTTGGAACCATGATAACCACGAAATGGCTCTGGGTATTTTGTGAATCAGATTTCTGTCAAATCCATGTATTTTTTGATTTGGACACACTTGAGTGATTGTACTGTTCTTTGGTAAGGACTATTTGATGTTCAAAAGCCTTGAAGCCATTTAGACCACTTTCTTTTCCCCTTTTCAAATAGAAGTTTGCATTTTGTCTACCACAAAGAGAATGTCAATGCCAAAAGGTTTGAGTTTACTTTGAAAGTCCAAACCCACAAACTTTGATTGGCTCCTCCGCTTGGCCAGACATATTCTCCAGGGATCCAGGCCTTACATCAAATGGGACAGTATGATGTCATAATGAAGAGTGTACAGTGTGGGGCAGACAACCTGATTTCAAATCCCTCAACCTTACTTTTGAGCAAATTGTTGCATCTTACTTAGCCCCATCTTCCAATGGGGTAGTAAGAGGACCAACTTCCTTATAATACTGTATTTGGAGCATTTAGGAACCTGACACAAAGTAAGCAATTTATGCCTGGCTGGTATGGCTCAGTGGTTGAGCATCAACCCATTAACCAGGAGGTCACAGTTGGATTCTAGTTCAGGGCACATGCTAGTCTTGATCCCCAGTAGGGGGTGTGTGGGAGGCAGCTGGTTGATGATTCTCATCATTGATGTTTCTATCTCTCCCTCTCCCTTTCTCTCTTCGAAATCAATAAAAACATATAAATCATTTTTTTAAATAAGCAATTCATGAGAAGATTGGGGAGAACTAACTTTTGGGTAAGGTTTATTTGCATTTGGATATTTTATTTTCATATAATGAATTGAAATGACCTTTATTAATAAAAGAGAATAAGCAATTATACAGTATTGCAGACTTTTAGTTTTAAAAATCATTTCAACATTTCTCAAATGGGTATTACGTATACAACAATTTCTGTCCAACATATTGCAATACCGCCACCCTCGCGTTTCCTCTCATTCTCTTTTATGCTTTAGCCCAAACTAAAGTCTTTTCCCATTTTCACTAAACTCAAATCAATGTTTTCCCTTATTTTCCTTGGTCTCCATGCCCCTGAGTGCATATCAAGTGCATTTGACATTATTTTAGTTTGATTTTAAGGATACTTTCTGGATGAATCATGCTAATAGTGACCAGAGATTAAAAGGGAATGGGAGTGGAACTTGTGAAAACAGGAAGGCAAAAGGAGAAAAAGAAGAATAGGTCCGGAGATGCTGGAAAAACTGGGAAAGTC
The DNA here is from genome assembly GCF_000147115.1 of Myotis lucifugus. Lineage (NCBI taxonomy): Eukaryota > Metazoa > Chordata > Mammalia > Chiroptera > Vespertilionidae > Myotis > Myotis lucifugus. The sequence continues at coordinate 418,393 of NW_005871065.1, forward strand.
CCATATGAAAATTCCTGTAAGATAGAGGGAGGAGGAATCAAACTTAACACCTGAGTGCTAGTAAACTAGGTGGCAAAGATTTAGTGGAAATCATGTAGATTCTGATGATAGATGAATGGTGTAATCATGGAAGCTTTTCTGAGAAATTCAGGGAGGGCTTGACCTTGACTTATATCTGGAGTTAGATCTTTGCTTTACTGTGGTTTTTACTATTAACTTTCTTAACGAGAAATCCATTCCACTACAGTTTGGTGTCTCTGGTTCTCAGTTTTATTATCTGTGCCCTAAACCAAAGGGTAGAGAATTGTGAAGGCTTTTCTCCTCCAGCTTAAAGGTATTGTGGTCCTTTGTCCTGTGTGGTGGTGGTTCTGCCACTGGTTATCAGTGCTTGTTGGAGTACTTTAGTAAAGGTTTGATTCTGTGCTGTTTGAAGTTGCTCAATGACTCTTTTCTGCCATTGTTCAGCCTGTAGGGATGGATGTACTGAAAATATCACATATTCATTGAGGCAGACAGCCCAGGAAGTGCTGTGGTAATTGAAATGCCACTTGCCTTTTCAGCTCTGAGAGGAGTTACTTACATTGACTCTTTTTGTTGAAGTAGAAAAGAATGGTTCGGTGACCTTGTGCACTATTTTGATTTTTAAATGGATTAGTGGGACAAGACAGACATAATGTAGAAATTTTAATAACTACCCAAGCCATTTCACTCCATCAGCAAAATGTAAGCCATGATAACGGACCATCACTGTTGGCACCATTGTCCAATATTTATTCAGGTGATGATGCTATGGAAGCCCAGGGCCACAACTCAGAACCTGGCAAACCACGTTCTCTTTTCTGCAAGTGTTCATTTCTAAGAAAGAGAGTTATGATATACTTGTACCAGGTATAATGGTTTACAGCACAGTCTTTTTATTTTAAAATAAATTTATTGGGGTGACATTGGTTAATAAGATTATGTAGGTTTCAAGTGTACAATGCTATAATACATCATCTGTATTATGTATTTACCACCCAAAGTCAGTTTTAAACCTTCATTAAATCCCAAGAACAACATTATTGTACGAGTATTATTATCAATCTTAATTTTATAGGTGAGGAAATTGAGGCCAAGAGAGCTTATATAGCTATTAAGTACCAGAGTAAGTATTCAAATCCAGATGTTGTATTTCTAGTTTAAAAATGTGTTTAAGTCTATAAAACACTGCTTCTCAGGAATAGAAACTAGAAAGAAAAAGTAGAAACTCTGAGTAATAATAAAAAATTCGATAAGCAGAATAAGAAGTGCAGTTATTGAAGGTTAGAGGTATTTGAATATTGTTCTGCTGAAGGTGCTGGACTTCTCTGAATCCCCATAATAAGTTTTGGTACAAGCTGGATACTGGGTGACCACAGCTCCCTTTGCTTTCTCTGTCTCCATAGAATAGATGGAACTGTGGATAGGCATCCTCTCTCCAGCTTTCTAGATCTTATGTATAGCTCTTAACCTGAGAAGGTTGGCACTCTAAGAGTTAAAGGAGAGAGAAATGTTCCCCAATGTGTATATAATGAGGATGGTGAACATAACATCAGCTCTGGCCAGGTGGCTCAGTTGGTTGGAGTATCATCCTATACACCAAAAGGTTGGACATTTGATTCCCAGTCAGGGCACATACCTAGTTTTCAGATTCAATCCCTAGTTGGAGCATGTACAGGAGGCAACCAATATTTCTATTTCTCTCTCTCTCTCTCTCTCTCTCTCTCTCTCTCTCTCTCTCTCTCTCCCTCTCTCTCCCTCCCTCCCTCCCTCCCTCCTCCCTCTCCCTCTCCCTCTCCCTCTCAACATATTCTCAGGTGAGGATTTTTTTTAAAAAAACGAAGTCTCAGAATCCAGCCTTTAGGTTCTGGGAGAGCAGCTCTTCACATACATGCATGCTCCTCTATTTTGAAGCTAGATCATTTTTCTGTTATTCAAAACATAAAAAAGCACAGTTATGTACAAAACATGCTTCAACTGTTTTTCTAAATGTTCATATCACTTAATTATGAGCTATATAATTGAGAATCAGAGACAAAAGACACTCTGGAGAGGCAGTATTGTGCAGTGTGTATGAGCATGGACTTTGGCAGCAGTACTGAATTCAAATAAGCTCTTACTTACTTACCAGCTGGGTTAACTTGGACAAGTTATTTAACCTATTCCCCCATCTGTATATAATGAGGATGTGCTAAGTGTGCTACATAATATCTGCCTCAAGTGTGTTGGTGTCAACTTGAAACAAGCTACTATGTGTAAAGCATTTACAACAGTGCCAACCCCAAAATAAGCAGTCAAGCACTCTTTGTTTCTGGCCATACAAGAGACCTATGTTTCCTCCTCAATTTTATAAATGTAGAACTGAACTTTCAAAATTCTTCTCAATTCTTTAACTAGCGATCTTGCTTTTATGTTCCACCATCAAATCCTTTTCTGCCAGACTCAGGACTTCACATGTATCTTAACATGTAATCTACTCAAATTTTGAGTAATCAGAGAATTCAACTTTTCAGAGGTACAAGTTTATAAAAGGGCCTAGTGACAAGAGGTTCTGAAAACCAGAAAGTGCTAGTGTTGCCATAAGTAGTCTGGATATTCTCAGAACTCCACATAAACAATACCCAGTATGACATAAATTCCTTTATATTGGGGACGAACTCTAACAATGATCACTACTGATGGGGCATATGCTAAGTGTGCTACATACATTATCTCACTTAGTCTTTATATCAAAGCTAAGGGGTAGATATTATCAGCTCACTTCTTCAGTGAAGAGAGGGATTCAGAGAGCTGAAGTAACTTGCTCAAGATCCCCCAACTGGCACTTTGTGGGGCTAGAAGTCTGACCCCATTGCATGTATTTTAACCACAATGTACAACTGAAACATGCAGCAAGCTAAATATTATTCTCCACTGACTTCACTTGAGATACTGTATACTCAGGGTGGCTTTAGAATTGAAACTTGTGTTGAGTCCTGATCTATTACTTGTGGCTGAACTTAACAATTCTGAACTAATTACATTTTCTGTAAAAGAGGAATAAAGGTATTTACTCTATAGGGACTTGGGGGGAATCCTCTGAAATTATATAAGTACTTTATAGTTCAGTACTATATAAATTTGATCATGTAAAAGTATAAAAGTTTTGAAATGTGAGGCTGACAGTCTAAATGAATGAAAATAGTAACAAGGGTGTTCAGATTTTAATTATTTTATAATTAACTTTATACTTACACTAGAGGCCCAGTGCACGGATTTGTGCACTGGTGAGGTCTCTCAGCCTGGCCTGCAGAGATTGGGCCAAAACCAGCTCTCTGACATCCCCTGGGGGGTCCCGGATTGCAAGAGGGTACAAGCCAGGCCGAGGAACCCCACAGGTGCACGATTGGGGCCAGGGAGGGACCGCAAGAGGGCTCCAGGGCATATCCAGCCCTTCTCTCCCCATCCCAATCAGCCCAACCCCAGCAGCAAGCTAACCTACTGGTCAGAGCATCTGCCCCCTGGTGGTCAGTGCATGTCATAGCAACTGGTTGAACAGTCAAACGAATGGTTGGACACTTAGCATATTAGGCTTTTATTACATAGGATGTTTCAGAGTTTCTAATTGATATTCTTTTCCCTCTTCCATCTTACTGATTCACTTCATAAACTTGTATTAAATACTTACTGTAAAAAGGCATGTTTTATGAGCTGGGAATATAAAGATGAAATTAACATGGCACCTACATTCAAATTGCTTAAAAATCTAGGATAATAAGCAGTGTCTTTAAGAGGGTGTTTGTTTTTTTCCAAAATAGTGGCAAGGAAATTATGGTGGTGAGATGAGATTTTGTTTTGCTCACCCTCCATTTCCTTTCTTTCCTTTTTTTAAAAAAAATTCTACTCTCTATCATAACTGAGAAAAAAATAAGATAACCAACTCACCATTTTGTTTGCCCTCTGTTCATTGTTTAGAAATAGTGAAGACTAAATGCTTTCAAGTTAGTTTTGACTGTATGTCAAGACTTTCATGAAGACATGTGCTCATTTATGGATAGATACCTTTATCTGCAAATACCTTCCCAATGCTATGAAACATGAAGGTCTTTAAAACCATTAAGATTGTTAGTTCTGGCTGCAGATAAGCAGAATAAACAAACTCCTTTCAAGTGGGGACCAGTTCTGCTGCCTTTGCTGGTTTTTGAAGCTCAAGGAAATCACAAGTCTCAAACTGAGAACTTTCTAATGGGCTTCATTTTTTGTGTCTAGTATTTCTCCCAGGTGCAGATAACATAATGTTTCTATGTTGGCTGTGAATAGCCTTTAATGGGTTTCTGATTTGTGTTAATCTTTCCACTTGTATATAATTAGTTATCTACTTACCCATCTTTTGGCCCAATACTGGCCTTAATAGACAATACACACAAGAAGTGTCTTTTCAATCTTAAATAATCAATCATTATAGAAGGGCAAGTACATCTTGAAAATGTTGTTGTTTACATTTTCATGGGGAAAGTTGATGGGTTTTCCTGTAAACTCACCAGTTTTGATGTTCTCCTCCCACCCAGTGGTTCTCAAGGAGTGATTCTCCACCCCCACCCTCTCCCCTGCCCTGTCACCCAAGGACATTTGGTAATACCTAGAGATATTTTCAGTTGTTACAACTGCTACTGCCACCTACTAGGTAGAGACCTCAGGGATGCTGCTCAATATCCTACAATTCACAGGGTAATCCCCTACAACAAAGAGTTATCTGACCCCAGCTATCTATAGTGCTGAGTTGAGTAACTCTGTAAGTCTAACCTTATTCTTATTTGAAAACTGTGGGAGATGTAATTGCTTTCTTTAAGGTTAATTCTGCCAGCCATAGTCTTGGGTTTTCTAGTGGCAGGATAAGCACAATCTTGTAAACTTAATTCATCAGCAAAGTAGAGGAATCAACACTTCACCCAATTGATTGTTATTTCAAAGTGAAACAAATCAGAACTTTTACTTTCTTTGACTTATTTGCTTTTATTTTTAATGTTTGTGTATATGTGAGTGCATGGGTTGGGTCACCACCATAATCTTCTAATGTTTAAGACCTCTAAAGTGTTAATATAGCCTTGGACAGTCAATATAGCCTTAGAAAGGTAGAGGAGTAACAAATCTGACCACTACTTGTTAAAGCACCAGAATTTGGGTGGTCACTGTGATTTATTCTTACTTTTCCCAGAATCGCCTTAAGGTTTTCTCACTGTAAGGTCTTTCCTCACACTATTCCACTCTTTTCTAACTATTAAAGTTCTACCCATACTTCAAGGCCCAGCTCTCTGTAAAGCCTTTCTGGACTAGCCCAAGAAAAAGTAATAGCTTCTTCCTTTTGGGGATTCCAGCACTCTTTCTGTGGATCATTGTCAAAAAATATGCATATTTACTTATTATTAGGTATATTTTATTAAAAATATATAGCGTTTCCCTGACTGGATGGCTCAGTTGGTTAGAGCCGTGGTCGGCAAACCGCGGCTCGTGAGCCACATGCGGCTCTTTGACCCCTTGAGTGTGGCTCTTCCACAAAATACCACGTGCGGGCGCACACATACAGTGCGATTGAAACTTCGTGGCCCATGCGCAGAAGTCGGTATTTTGTGAAAGAGCCCCAGTTTGCCGAGCTGCAGTTTGCCGACCACTAGTAGAGCATCATTCGATACACCAAAAAGGTTTGGGTTTGATTCTCAGTCTGGGCACATACCTAGATTGCAGGTTAGATCCCCAGTTGGGGCATGTATGGGAAGCAATCAATGTTTCTCTCTCACATTAATGTTTCTCTCTCCCTCTCTCTAAAAAAAAATCAATAAAAACATATCCTTGGGTGAGGATTTTCTTTAAGTGGAAAAAAACACCATATATAGTATCTTCTAGTGAATTTTAAATATTTTGCATTTTAAATGTAAGGGACTATTTTATATCTTTCATTTTCCTCTTAGTATCTATCTACTGAACATGTGCTTAATTGGCATTCAGTAGATTGGGATTGATTAGTGGATATTTGCAGGTTTTTCTTTCCCATGGAATTGAAAAACATAGTAAAGATAAAGGTATTACCAAAATAACATTCCTTATTGTGGAGGAACTGTGTGTCTACAACATGCTGAATAGAATTACTTATTGTTCTTCCTCATTTTGATTATCTCTCAAATATCCTCATGTAGATTATTTCTGTATTTTACAACATCAGAAAAAGATATAGTTTATTACCTAATGCTAGAAAGACAGCCACACCACCATGAATTATTCTGTTTGGTATGTTTTAAAGCATATAGATTTTCTACAAACCTTTCCCACAGAATGCTTTTTCTTGTTATTGAAAACTCTGGAGGGAAGGAGGTGGAGGGTGAGAGGTGAGGACAGATAAGAATTTAGATGTGTGTTTCTCACAGGGCCGCCAGTGGTGGGAGACTGTGACCTGGATCCCTAGGGCTTATCTCATATTTGTGAATCATGTGGAGGAGGGAGCACATAGATTTTAAATTGTTAACTGTGACACAAACCACAGCAATGAAACAGAAAGCAAGGCACAAAGTTGTGCAATTCTGCATTTGGTTTTTTAGAAAGCTTCCCTAACAATGTTCCTACCATAAAGAACAAATCAAAATATGATGAGGTAGACATTCTATATAGTCATGTGTTGAGATCACGGTTAAATACTAACATATTTCTTTGCAGTATTCCCTTGAAAGTGTTTTCATCTATGCTTTCCAGTTCACAAGTAGCTTTACTCTTCCCTTCTTAGTACTAAAAATTCCTTTAGACTGTTCAAATTTTCTTTTCCAAACAAAACATGCAATTATACATTGCAGATGTGAATTCTTTAGATTAAAAATAGGATCATAGTTTAAGGTTTAAAGATAAGGTATAGGAGTCAAAATGTTTGCACAGTGTACTTTATCAATTATATATCATTTAATATCCCCAATGTGCTTACTCTGTTGCCTGCTATACAAAATAATTCTTGTTGAATTATTTTGCTCTTGAGAAAAACCTATTCATTTTCAAGACTCTCTACTTAATATTAACCTTGAAGTAAGCTTAATTTTACTAGAGGGATGTTGTAGTTATTAAGTCTGATATATCTGAAAAAGAGATTTTATTTTTGGAATATACCAATTACATCCTATTTCAAACAAACATATTTTTCAAATTCAGGAAGAGTATGTAAGAGATACATAGTAGGTCAAACATACTTAATGTAAACTTTTTGTATACTCTAAGACACAGAAGAATAATCTATATATATAAAAGGCTAATATGCAAAGTGTCCCCTTGGGTGTTTGACCAGGAGACCAGGAGTTTGATCGCTTGTTATGATGTGTGCTGACCACCAGGGGGTGGCACAGAGTGAAGGAAGGCCCTGGATGGCAACCAGAAGGCCCCAATCAGCCCTGATCACCGGCCAGGCCTAGGGATCCTACCTGTGCATGAATTTCGTGCACCCGGCCTCTAGTCAGTATATAATTGAATCACAATAATGTAGCCATTTGACTTAATGATCTTAGATATTAAGACCTAATTCACTGAGAGACAGAATCAAGATGGTTTTATTGAACAACAGTTAAACATCTCATTTAACCACCTTCATTAGCCTCACTAATGTCTTCACACAAATTAAAAAAATAACATCCATTTTATTGTTTCTGTTACATTTTTCTACATAATTTACATAATTATGTTATTTCTACTATATTTATTTTCTATAAAAACTTATACTATGTGTTTGTCTCTATATTGGGGAAAGCAGAGTGCTGTTGTTTATTTAAAATAAAATCCTCAGATTAAGTTTTATTCTGAATTTCCCTCTTCCAATCCAGAATTTTATATGACCTACCTCTTTATTTTATTCAATTTATTGTCATTTTGTTGGCTTACACATACAAAAAAACCTGGAGAGATACCTGATCTCTGGAAGGGCTGTGGGGAGCTCTTTTCAGTATTAATGTTTGCTATGTAAAAACCACATTTGAGTTATTTATTTATTTGTGCTGTGTAAGAGAGAGTCATTTTATTAGTGCCTCATCATACATGGCATTATTTTCCCACTACTTCTCATCAGATTTTTGGCACCTGAGGGTGGGAGTGACTGCAGAGGTAGTTGGGTTAGTGACCTGATGGCTGAAAAATTGCTGAGAATCTGATATGGATGATGGTGATACACAGGTGTTATCATCCTTCCTGGCTCGTGAGTGAAGACAAGAGACTATGACAGTGAGATTTCCATTTGTTTAAATGTATGCTGTAAAAATTGAATTTTTTTTTGCTGGAACCATTATATATATACAACCTGTCCATTAGTCACCTCATACATTTTATTATCACTTCATACTTTATTTTCTTCCTTTGACCTCAGGAAGATTCCCAAGTAATTCAAAAACCCATTAGTATCTCTGAACACTCACAAGAAATCCATAAATGATTTCTTAATGGTCATTGCTAACAGTATTAAGCAATCTTGGACTGGCTAGAAGTCATTGTATGGAAACTTCTAAAAAATCTTTAATATGAGAATTCTCTTATTCTCTTTTGTTAATACTAGCGTTTCCCTTTTGAGTATTTAAAAATAATACAAAATGTTTACCACTCAGTAAAACCAGTATGATAAATGGGAAAATTCCATTTTCACTCTCCATTATTACAGTATGTGGGTTGTTAAAATAAGGAAGTTGCAAAACTGCTATAATTTATAAAGAGGGCAAGGAATCCTTCTGATTATCCTCCCTCTTCCCACACTACTGGTTGGTCCCTTGAGTAAGAACAGCTATAGACAAAGGGCTTAGTAATATTGAGTTTAGATATAGTTTCCAGCTCCTGTGGATACCTCTGCCACCTGAGAAATGAGCTTCAGTGCCATGGGATAGAGTATAGCATAGAAACAGGATTTAGAATAATGCAAATCAAGTTCAAATCCCAGCTCCACCATATTGTAGTTGTGTGCTCTTGCTTGGAAAGTAGGGATGGTGCTAACACTGACTTACATGGTTGTCAAAGAATAAATGAGATAATGAATAAAAATTCCCAGCACCGTTCCTGTTGTGCAGTACACAATCAATAAGGTTAATTGTTACTCTTATTCCTACCTCTGTGCCCAGCAAAGCACACCGAGAAAGACTTCTCATGGTCAAAAGGTAGGACCACTGTGTGATGTGGTTGCTGCAGGAATATAGCCAGAAAGTTAAAAACAAATCTTCAAAATGAGACACCAGATTTTTCACTGAGGTCCACAGGGTAGGGAATGGTGCTGTTTAATGGGGCTTATTAAGAATCACAAGCAACTATACAAATAAAAGCTCATAGAGAAGTCTGCAGTTTTGTTCCCTGAGTTATTATGTTCACTATGGTCATTTAATTTGATACATTAGCAAGCTGGTCAAAGTGGAAGTTGCTGTCTCCAATGATCTCCAAAGTTACAACACTCCTGTTTAGAAACCGTAGAACTAATTCAAGGCAATTTGTCATCATAGAGTTATAAACACAACAAAAGGACCTTTTGAAGGCAGCATCTATTGCAATCCATAAAAGTTAGGCGTTTTCATCTTCCTAAGTATGTTTAAGCACAACAAGCACAATGAAAAGATTTGTCTAAATGCTTTCCACATTTATCAAGGGATGTAGGCATAGTGTGGTTAGTGGGGTGTCTTTAGGAGAATTTGTGTAATGGTAGCTTTTGCACTTCTCAAATTATATTAGGAACATACAGGCAGATGAGCTTCTATGAACAGACCACCATGTAGTGTCCATTAGACTAGTTGCTCTTAGCAAGCCTATTGGAGATGTTGGGCAAAGGGAGAGACTATCACAGCAAAGGACCTGCCATGCGTTAGTAGATTGAAGCCTGGGAAAGAACTTGGCATTTCCTGATCCCAGCGTTTTTTGGCCTAGGACTTCCTCCTCTGGGTTTGTTCCTTCCTCAGTTACAGCATCAAAGAAAAGGCTCAGTGGCCCCACTACATAGGGAAGTAGGATAGCCTGGTGAGATGGTTAAGCATTCTCCACCTGAAGTCAAATTTCCTGGATTTAAAGTCAAACTTAGCCACTTTTATATCTGGTGTCCTTGGGAAAGCTTTTAGCATCTTAACTCTACTTTCTCCATCTCTAAAATGAGGTCTACCTCATAGTTATTTTTGTGGATTAAAAAGTAAAGAACACATTTATTGGAAGATTTGGGATGCTCAGCAAATTAAGGTTTTTGTTAATATTTGGGGGATATTTTGGGTTCCATATCAGAAAGCTAATCTAGCGAGATAAAATTTTATCTGAGTAAATGTAGAAGCTAAAGTACTGGTATCCTTAAGCAAGCAGAGAGCGAAGAACATGGAGAAGTATGCCCTAGCCAACAGTTTGGGCTGGAAGAGTAGTGGCATGCGGTCATAGTGTCTAAGAAAACCAGCAAATCAAACTTAATTTATGGACACCTTGGATGCTCAGTAGAATAATGAGACATTGTCTATCAGCCCAGCAAAGCCCCTTTGTCTAGGACCTTGGATACTGTTATGGGCTGGATTGTGTCCCCCGCAAAATTTATTTGTTGGAGTCCTAATCCCAGTACCTCATAATGTGACCTTATTTGGAGAGAGGGTCTTTACAGCGGTAATCAAGTTAAAATGAGTTTCAGTAAGGTAGGCCCTAATACAGTATGACTAGTAGCCTTATGAAAATGGGGAAATTTGGATACAGAGATATAAAGAGGGGGAGAATGCCCTGTGAAGGATCATAGGGAGAAGACAGCAATCTATAAGCCAAGGAGAGAGGCCTGGAGCAGACCCTTCCATCACAGACCTTAGAGCAGGGGTCCTCAAACTACGGCCCGCGGGCCACATGCAAATACAAATATTGTATTTGTTCCCGTTTTGTTTTTTTTTACTTCAAAATAAGATATGTGCAGTGTGCATAGGAATTTGTTCATAGTTTTTTTTATTTTTTTTTATTTTTTTTTTAATATATTTTATTGATTTTTTACAGAGAGGAAGGAAGAGAGATAGAGAGCCAGAAACATCGATGAGAGAGAAGCATCAATCAGCCGCCTCCCGCACATCTCCCACTGGGGATGTGCCCACAACCCAGGCACATGCCCCCGACCGGAATCGAACCCGGGACCCTTCAGTCCACAGGCCAACGCTCTATCCACTGAGCCAAACCGGTTTCGGCCATAGTTTTTTTTTAAACTATAGTCCGGCCCTCCAACGGTCTGAGGGACAGTGAACTGGCCCCCTGTTTAAAAAGTTTGAGGACCCCTGACTTAGAGGAACTAATTCTGCTGACACCTTGGATTTTGGAATGTGAGGCAACAAATTCCTGTTGTTTATGCCACCCAGTTCACTAGCAAACCAGTGCAGATACTTAATAAAAAGTGGAGTTGGGCCCTAGCCAGTTTGGCTCAGTGGATAGAGCGTCGGCCTGCAGACTGAGGGGTCCCAGGTTCGATTCCGGTCAAGGGCATGTACCTTGGTTGAGGGCACATCCCCAGTAGGGGGTGTGCAGGAGGCAGCTGATTGATGTTTCTCTCTCTATCCCTCTCCCTTCCTCTCTGTAAAAAAATCATTAAAAATATATTTTTTAAAAAATGCACTTAAAAAAAAAGTGGAGTTGGTAAGGATATTGGTGGTGCAGGTAGTGGCATGCGAATAAGCTAGGTCTCCCTGGATTTAAGTCATAGTCACAGACACCAAGCCAGGAAAGGTATTCAAGGGAGTTGCCAGTTTGAATGTGGTTTGATCCTGTTAGGTCACAGGGAAATCAGGATCCCAGAACTTTCCTTTCCTTTAGTTTTCCAAGGGTTTTCTAGAACAGTGGGAATAACCCTCCCATTTGCTTTCCACTTGGGGTCAAAAGCACACTGAGGACTCAACATATTTAGGTAGGAACTCATATTTGGCTTGAGACTAATAGAAAGGGGAAGATATGAACCTTACTTCCTAATTTCTCCATATTTATAAATCAAACTCAGATGATAGCAAACATCAAATAGAAATATTTGCACTTTTGTTTTGAATTATACAGGCCATTGAAGTTATAGATAACGAAATTCATGCACTTGGGGTGGGGGGTCCCTCAGCCTGGATTGCGAGAGGGCGCAGGCCAGGCCAAGGGACTCCACCATGCACGATTGGGGCCGGGGAGGGACGCAGGAGGGCTCCAGGGCATGTCCAGCCCGTCTCGCTCAGTCCCAATCGGCCAGACTCCAGCAGCAAGCTAACCTACTGGTTGGAACATCTGCCCCCTGGTGGTCAGTACACATCATAGCAACTGGTCAACCGGTCGACCGTCTGCCCCCTGGTGGTCAGTGCATGTCATAGCAAGCAGCCTTAGCATATCATTAGCACAGTGGTTCTCAACCTTCCTAATGCCCTGACCCTTTAATACAGTTCCTCATGTTGTGGTGACCCCCAACCATAAAATTTTTTTCATTGCTACTTCATAACTGTAATTTTGCTACTGTTATGAATTGTAATGTAATATCTGATATGCAGGATGTATTTTCATTGTTACAAATTGAACATAATTAAAGCATAGTGATTAATCACAAAAACAATATGTAATTATATATGTGTTTTCCGATGGTCTTAGGCGACCCCTGTGAAAGGGTCATTCAACCCCCAAAGGGGTCGCGACCCACAGGTTGAGAACCGCTGCATTAGCATATTATGTTTTGATTGGTTGAATGGCCAACCGGATGACCACACACTTAGCATATTAGGCTTTTATTATATAGGATTGTACAAAAGTAATTAGTAGCATGTTCATCCAGAATTTGTCAGAGGTTTATTGAGCCCTTACTATATATTAGGCTCCACTGACTTGAGGGCTTCAAAGGCAGAAAAGACTTAGTTCCTGTCCTCGTGAGACTTACAGTCTAGAGAGGGATGCTGGCGGGTAGACAGAAGGCACAGCAGACTGTAACAGTTGCTGAGTAGCTCAGGGATGCTATGAGAACACATAGTAAGGACATTATCCCAGCCTGGAGGGGATTGGAGAGCCTATGAAAGGCTTCAGGAATAGATGACTCCTGAACCAAGTCTAACAGGCCCTCCTAGCTAGGTGAACAGAGGTGGAGGGAAAAGAGAGGACAACCCAGAAGTGGGCATAACACAGGCAGTGTAATAGGGAAATGAGAGAACACGACACATCTACAGTAACCGCAAATGATTTTTTTTTTAAAGAAGGTGTTAGAGAAGGAAGGAGGAAGCATGGGCAGTTATTAGAGGGTAGGGTAGGATAGAGGAAAGGTTAGTTGCAGGAAAAAAGAAGTGCAGTAGCCACATGGAGTAGAAAATGAACTAATATGGGAGAATTTATTCACTCATTCAGTAAAAATTTATTTAAATTCTAGTTATGTTTGGATGAGGGGATAGAGTGGTCATTTTTGACCTCATGGAAAAGGCCTACATTCACCTTTTGGCTGTGTCATTTCCTTGCTGTGTGCATTCTGAGCAAATCACTAACCTGAAGTGGGAGACTTGAAACTTAATTCCCTCATTGGCAAAATGAGCTAAACTATGGTCACTCATTCTAAAAGATTCTGCCATGAACAGTGAGAAGAACATGTTCTAGTTGTGATGGGTAGAATGTGGCATTCTACCTGGGACTTGAGTATACTGAGTTAGTAATTCCATGTTGGGTAAAGAGTGTTCAGCTAGCAGTCCCATTAGGCAGCAATCCCCTTCTCCCAGAGTAATAAAAGTCACACATTTATGACTTGTATGAAATAAAAACCGTGAGCTTTGGTTGTTTCTGTGAAAAGTCTGTCATGTCTCTGTGGAAACTGGTTTTTATCACTCAAAAGGTTACTGTAATAACTGTAGACTTTTTTACACTCATTCTTCCCTCAAGAAACAATCAGACTTTTACATCTTAGTTTATAAGCAATTATGACTCAATTGTGAAAATATTGAGTGTTGAGAGGAGAGAAACATGGCTGGCTCTGGAAAAAAATACCAAGCACACAGAATTTGTGCTAGTATCCCCTTTCCTCCCTGGTCATGCTAAATGTCCCTTATTTCTTTCTCTACTTTAACTTGTCTTCTCATCTAGTTTGATAGCCAATGAATGACTGATGCTTATCAGCCATGAATTGTGAATTTAATAATCTCTTGTCTCCCTTACAGTAATACACAAAGAAGATATAATTATCCTCTTTTGATAGGTAAGGGCACTGAGACTTTGTAATATGAGATAACTTTCCCAAGACCATCTAACTAGTAAGTGCCAGAGTTAGCATTGGAACCTAGGTCTGGTTTCCCATCAGCTCTCCCTTGTTTTTATTCTCTCTCTCTCATTGTCTGGTCTCCAATGAGTATGCTTATTGTAGGAATCAGTTTGGCACTTGTATCAGTGTTGATATATAAAAAGGTGTCAATCTTGATTTCTAAACAATAGTTCATGCTCTGTCATGGAGTTTACCCTGCCTCAGTGGTTACTGCCTTTGCATATAAGTTTGGGGGGAACTAAATCTCTTCTTTCTGCCATAACTTTAGGTATCAGTCTTCCAACATGTGTATTTATAAATCAATTAAATATTATTCTGATGGGGTAAGCATTTGCTATTTTATTTTATTTGGTTTTAATGAGAGGATTACTTTGCACAAATTTTGAAGACAAGTATCTTTCTCTCTTGGAAATGATTATAAGCCAAAGTCAGACAAATAATTTGTGAAATAGATGATAAAAAAAAGCAGTGACAGATTGAGGCTCCTCATTGACATTTCATAAGGCCATCAAGAGAAAAGGAAGTGTGGGGGCACAGAACACATAGCAGTCAGCCAGGAGTATTTTTGTGGCCACACGACTTAACATTCTGGTGGAGGAATCAGAACAGAAACAGAAACAGAATAACTGGAGAAACCACAATAAAAATCTCTCCTCCCTGTCCCCAACCTCTGCAAATGGTATTTAACAAATAACAGCTGATGAAACAAGCCTAAAACCAGGAAGAGGAAATCAGGTTGGGGCCCTTGTAGAAGGTATTGCTTAGCATGCTCTAGCATTATTTAGCTCTGTTCCACCAACTATTCCTCTTATTTTCCACCCAAAAATGTTCCCTCTCCTCTCTCAGTTCTGTACATTAGCCTAAATCCACTAACCCTTTGGGAAAGAAGCAGCATCTCATGGGCCTGTTGTCACTTTGGAAGATGTTCCCTAGGATGACGCTGTCCACACCAACTGAAAGGACACTCAGCGTTCCCCAAACCTGTTCCCCTGTTTATGGTCAGCCATCTCCTCCTTTATCTTGGCAATATGGCTGATTTTCAGGGGATTCTCCCCATTCTAAGGAAGCCAAGACTGCCTCTCCTCTTTAAGCATCTGAAGAGAGTTTTCCTCAACTTGACATTGCCAGGGATCTGGACACCGAGCTCAGCCCTAGGATCTTAGTGTTGGCAAGGGGTCTGCACAGTATTGTATGTACATCACCAAGGGGCCTCTGAACACTTCAGGTCAGCTTTATAGTCTGACCAGTAGAGGTGATCTGAATGTTTTCTGCTTGCCCCTAAGTAAGTCTTTTCATTCTGGCATGAAGGACTGTCAAAAGAAGATTCTCTTCCGTCTGATTGGTGTGGCTCGGGTGAGCATTGATCCATGAACAAACAGGTCCCAGTTCAATTCCCGGACAGGGCACATACCCTAGTTGTGGGCTTGATCATCTCCAGTGTGGAGCAAGCAGAAGGCAGCCGGTCAGTGATTCTCTCTCATCATTGATGTTTCTATCTCTTTCTCTTCCTTTCTCTCGGAAATCAATGAGAAAAAAAAAAAGATTCCCTTCCTTCTTGTTCTTGCTCACCATTGTAGTTGGTACATGTTCATCTGCACCTCCTGCCCCGATTCTACAGCCTTCTGGTCTCACATTGCCAACCCCTATTATGTCTATTAGAAATTTCAATTATATCATGGCCAAATCAAGTCCTTTACCTTCCCCGCTCAACTGGCTGGTCTGTTTCTGAATCTTTCCCAAGTCTGTTAAAAAAAAAAGTAATCTTTGACTTGCCTGCCTGCAAATTTCTCTCCCTCCTGTTCTCTTCAATATCAACCCAACTGGGGGAAAAAAAGAGAGAAAGCTATTACTTCTACCTTCATAGTACATCTGGTCTTAATTCATGGTTTTCTGTCACTGATACTCTCCCAGCCTTTTATACATGAGAACTGTAACCATGTCCTAGCTCAGTGGTTCTCAATCTTCCTAATGCCACGACCCTTTAATACAGTTCCTCATGTTGTGGTGACCCCCAACCATAAAATTATTTTTGTTGCTACTTCATAACTGTAATTTTGCTACTGTTATGAATCGTAATGTAAATATTTGATATGTAGGATGTATTTTCATTGTTACAAATTGAACATAATTAAAGCATAGTGATTAATCACAAAAACAATATGTAATTATATATGTGTTTTCCAATGGTCTTAGGTGACCCCCATGAAAGGGTCGTTCGACCCCCAAAGGGGTCGCGACCCACAGGTTGAGAACCGCTATCCTAGTTGCTAGTGCTAGGACTTTTTCCCTCTAATCCTTCTGCATATCATGCAGTCACACATTCCTCAAGGCAATGTTTTCCTTGGGGACATCCAGTATCTCCTGAATCAGCTCCAAATGCTTTGCTCATTTTTAAGGTGTTATGTAACCTTCTTTAAATTTATCAAATTTCATTTCCTGTGTCCTTAAACATAAATTAGTAAGGCTGATATTACTTTCACCATTTGAAATGTCAGCTCTTTGTAGCTGATAATCAAGAAATGCTTATTGATTTTATAATATTCTAAAATACCTAATTTCCTTCTTGACCAGCTGTAGTAGGCAGAGTAATGGCCCCCTAAAATGTTCACTTCCTAAATCCCTAGAATCTATAAATATATTGTATTATATTATATTATAAAAGGACTTTGCTGATATGATTAAATATCTTGAGATGGGGAGACTATCCTGGACTCTCTATTATCACAAAGATCCTTCTAAGAGGAAGGTCAAAGTCAGAGAGGAGATGTGATCTCAGAAGCAGATGGAGATGGGAGGAGGGAGGGAGAGAGACAGAGAGGTGGGAAGAATGAGAGGGAAGTTTGAAGGTGTGATGCTGATGGCTTTGAAAATGGAGAAAGGAATGCAGGTGGTATTTAGAAACTGAATAAAGGCAAGGAAACAGATTATTTTCTAGAATCTCTTCTAGAGGCTCCTGAAAGAAAGCTTATTAAGAATCACAAGCAACTATACACATAAAAGTTCATAGAGAGGTCTGCAGTTTTGTTCCCTGAGTTATTATGCTCAGTATGGCATTTAATTTGATACAGTAGCCCTGCTGACACTTTTATTTTAGGACTTCAGACCTTCAGAACATTAAGATAATGCATTTGTGTTGTCTTAAGCCAATAAGTTGAGTAATTTGTTACAGCAACAGTAGGTTTCTAATGTACCTGGGTAAGGCACAATCAGTCGCAAGTCTTTAGCAACGAAGTTGATTATGTAATCTATTTCTGGATGGAAAGCAAAGTTAATAAAGTAGTTGAAGGAAAAGAGATTTACCTGATAGGGTAAATGCTCACGTACCTGATAGGGTCATAGTGTACTTATTTCTAGCTTCAAGTATCACCTGCATTCAGCTAATGCAGCCTGACTCTAAATCAGTGGTTCTCAACCTTGGCTGCACATTAGAATCACCTGGGAATCTTTTCAAAATACTGATTTCTGGGCCTCATCCTCCGAAAATTCTGTTTCTTTGTTACTAATGTTGTGGCCCCACCCCATAACAACTGTACCTACCTCTGTGTGCACGTGTTGCACATTTCACAATTGGGCATAAAAGTGGAACTGTGGGTAGGGCCAGTGCATATAGTGGGTCAATGAAAACTCTTGCTTGCTTACAGTTTTTCAAGCTATTTTCAAGGTCCAGTAATACCATGTCATTTCATTTATTAATCAAAAATGAGGATTTGCCTTTGTGACCATATGAAGAACTCTGCTCAGAAACCTCTACATACTTTTCAACTTCTAGGGGTTCAAAGTTCAAATTTTTCAAGGTTGTCTGAATTTCTTTGGAGAGAAATAACCTTCACACCAAAAAAAATGTTTTTAATTAAGAGTCTATTTCATTGTTAATAATATTCTAGAAAAGCTCATGTTCTACATGCTGTTTTTCTCATCATTTGTGTTGTGGTTTTGTTTCTCAAAAAGTTCAAACTAAATCAACCCAGATACAAGTAATAAACTTTCAGTAACTTGTGAACTTTCCATACTCTCTAACATTTAAAAAATTTCTCTAGGAATAAGCAGTCAGATGTTGGCATAATTCCACAACTTGTTATATTCTGCTATACTGGGTAGGAAGTTTGAAATGTTATTTGTAGCCGCTTACTCCTCATAATTGCTAACAGTTATTGAGAACTTACTGTACATGAGACTCTGAACTAAGCATTTCACATTTATTGGCATGTGTGATTCTCAAAACAGCTCTGTGATATAGTGTGGTGGCTTGATTGTATTAATAGCTCCAGTTTTTCACATATCCCCTGTCAGTCTGTTTGGACTGCTATAAAAAAAATGCCACAGACTAGGTAGCTTATAAACATCAGAAATTTAGTTCTCAGTTCTGGAGACTGGGAGGCCAAAATCAAGACACCAGCACAGTCATGTTCTTAGTTGAGGGTCCTCTTCCTGGTTCATAGCTGGCACCTTCTCGCTGTGTCCTCATATGGCGGAAGGGGCTAGAGATCTCTCTGGACTCTTTTATTAGGGCACTTAATCCCATTTTTTGTTTGGGGAAAAAAACCATGATGACATCATTTATATAATCAACCTACATATAGTTTATTCAGAGTCTGTCACTATTGTACATTGGTTCAGAAAAATATTATCATTTTGGCACGGTTGTGTTTTAAGGTAATGACACCATTGGCTTACTTCAATTAGCATCATGGCCAAGGAACACATTATGTTAAACAGTGAGGTTAATAATTATTTCTTAAACAACAGACATTGATGGCTTCTGGGGAAGCTATTAACAGCAGGTCTATTTCACCTGTGCCTGTTCAAGAATGTTATAATCATTTTAGCCATTAATATAGTACTTTTCAATCAGGAATGATATAGAAAATGCTTTGCTTCAACCCTTTTTGTCCAATTGCTTTTTCATGACTTTCTCCTCCAAAATTAGAAATAAAATCAAAGCCTAGTCATTATGTGGGATCATGATGCTATAGATTAGGCTGCCTTTTTTTTTAAATCTGTATCTCAAATTGGGATGGTTTTAGAAGATCAGCTTACAGTATAATGGAGAAAGTAAGAAGCTACTTATCCTTTTGAAGTTGGCAGGTAAGTTGATTGCCTGTAACTCTGAGTGCTATTCAAAACCAACAAATTTTGCTTTCTGATTATAATACATATTCATCATAGAAAGCTTTGGAATAAAACACAAAATTACAAAGAAAAATAGTAAAAAATAGAGAATGATGCCTTATTGATAGAGTTAATTCTCTGCATTTTTATTTTTAGACCATGTGTTTTGTTGGTATTTTCAGGGACAGTCTACTGTTGCCACTGTTATTAGCCTGTGCCAATGCTGCCTGCCAGTCTGGACTGGTGTCTTTCCCTCTTATCTGGCATCTATTTCAACAGCCACTACACTCATGGTTGACCATTAGGAGGGCTCATCTATCATGTGAACTCATCCACAGTTTGGTTTTGTGTGTAATCCTGCATGGAACTGTCTTCTGTCCTACTCTGAATATCCCTCCCTAAGATCCTTGGATTACAATGGGCATTCCTCCAAAGTGAGGGGACTTCTGTGGGCAGGTAGCTCCTCAAGTCCACCAGTCTGGATGGTCAATTTGGGTGTAAAATCAACTAATCTCATCGATCTGCAGCCCAAGCCAATCATCTCCTTTGCTAGTTTCTATCCAAGCCTTCTTCTTCATCTCCTTCTCAGAAAGTTCTGCTCATTAAGAGATTGCATAAACTTCACTCCATCTTTATCTTCCATGTGACCTCTTAGCTAGCTTCTTAGGTCTCTGAGGGAGAATTCAACTGCTCTCAGGGAACACTGGGTTAGCATGATATAATAATGAATAGTTTATACTTGACACTGTGCCTGGCACAGTGAAAACTCAAACTCAATGAATGTTAGCAAATATAATAATTTGTAGTAGAAATTTCAAGTTGGAGGATTCATGTATCATCCAAATGAATATACAAGGGTTGGCAAAAATAGGTTTACAGTTGTGAGTATGTAAAACGCAGTCTATTCTTGTATTATTATTTATTTATTATTGTGTTATTTGTTTGTATTACATAAACTTACTTTCTTCCATCCCTGTATATTCAGTATACAATTAGAAATACAAAAACAGATTTAAAAAATACATAAGCATTTAATTAGCTGAGAATTACCTTAAAATTATCTTACCCAGCCTCCTTTAATAGCTTGAATAATCCTAGAGAGCCATTAACACGGCTGGCAAAACTCCATTGGTCTATGTACTTTCATCTTTACGCAAAAGACATACATGACTAATGTTCATTCTTTTTTTTAAAAAAAATTCTTTATTGATTAAGTTATTACATATGTGTCCTTATCCCCACATTACCCCATCCCCCCACTCTAATGCTCATTCTTTAATAATCTCTGGTGTCCAACAAAGAAAAACGTGCAATAGGTTTAGAATTGATTAATTTAATTTAGCTGCTGAGTTGTACATTTTTTGAGAGCCAAGAATGCACTTTACTCATCTATCTAGCTTCCAAAGCTCCTAAAAATAGATAGGTCTTTAAGAGATAGAAGACCTAAAAATAGATAGGTTTTTAATAAGTATTTAGTGAGTGAATGAACCCATTCAATTTATTGATATTGTTAAACTATAATCTGTTTTTAGGCACAATTAAGCAGATTCTGTAACATAGTCAGTGTGTTAACAGTGACACTTTTAACATTGGGATAGAAACACTCTCCGGATATGTGAACATTAACTAACTTGATTGTCTTTGGACTTCAGTGCTGTTTTTGTTCATTTTTGTGCTTCATAATTCAGGTTATACACATGTTCATGCCTGAGGTAAAAAAAAAAAAATACCAGGCATCCACCCATATTCCAAGTGAAGTCCATTGTATACATTGGAGAATATCACAGGGGTGGGTTCTTCTAATATTACTTCATCAGATTAAACATCGTACATTTTGTCTTATATTGTAGCTGGCTTTCTTGGTTACAGGCACACAGAATATCCCTTTCCCAAATAAGCTCTGTTTCTTGTAACTCGCCATCTCCTTTTTGATTCCTTAATTCCACTGGCAATTTGGAGCAGCCTGCTTACTCATGTTGTGTCTGCAGCTCTGGAATCTTAGCCCTTGAGTCATGTAATTTTGGAAATCTTTGCTTTCTGTCTTATATATTAACAGCAATCAGGTAGCCCCTTAAGACCTTCTTGGAAATATCCCAAAATACCTTGGTTTTTATTTTGTATTTAGTTTGAAGGAATTCCAGTTAAGTTAGCCTTGGATTCCTAAATGTGATGGGCTTCCCAACTGAAGACAGTCTCAGAGATCTCTAGTTTGGCAAACCAGCACCATTGGTGGCAATTTGTGGGTTTCCTAAATGTCACACAACCAATTTGTGATACCAAGATTCCAAAATCACAATTTAACTTTTTATTCCAAGGAAAACTTTTCTTTGCAACAAATATTTAGTAATAGTAATTTTTTCCCTATTCAGTTTATCAATGAAAGGATGTATTCCAAAGTAGAAAAGGAAAGGATTAAATATTTGTTGAATATAAGTATATTTTAATGAGACTGTAGCAATAATTGAGGAATGGAATTTATAGAACATTTTTAAATAAATATATTCAATACATTCTTATTAACCTTCCACACAAAGGATACATTACTAAGTCATTAGGAAAGCAAGAGTGACTAAGACCCACTTTTTTAAAGAAGCACTGTCTAGTTGGAATAGTAGACAAGTAAATAGACAACTTCAATAGAGTGTAAGTGCTACATCAGGAGTAATACTGAGTATGATAAAAACTCAAAGAGGAGGCCTCCTGGAAGATGTTATATGTACACTATAATAAAAAAGAGGGAAGTAAATTAGCCAAGAAGAGAGGAATGCATTTTGAGCATTCTAGGCAGAGGAAGCAACTATACAAAGATTATTCTAAGCAATGATGGACTTGTCTTAGAAGATCTCCCACATACCTTGCTAGTTATGGTAGATTATAAAAACGGTCACAGATTCTTCCCTTCTTTGTATCCAAGCCCTCACAAAGTGAGATTACACATCTTCCCATAAAGAGGTGGAGTATATTTTTTTACCTCTTGAATGTGGATAGGCCATGTGACTTGCTTTGGCTAAAGGGACATAAGTAAATGTGATACTAGCAGAGACTTGACCAGTGCTTATACATTGGACCCTGCCTCTTGCTGAGCTAGAGCCCTGAGATCATCGTGCTTATGAACCTGAGCTACCTGCTCTGGGAAAGAGATTCCCTGGTGGAGAACTGAGCCATCCTGACCAACTGCCAAATATGTGAAGGAAGCCGTCTGCAGGAAGAAAAATAAGCCCTCTCCCCTAGGTCCTTAATCACCAGAACCTGGGAATATGGTACCTTACATGGCAAAAGAGACTTCGAAGATGTGATTAAATTAAAAATTTTGAACAGAGATTATTCTGAGTTATTGGGAGGGGGAGTCATGTAATCACAAGGGTTCTTATGAGAGAGAGAGAGACAGAAGGGTCAGAGTTAGAGAAGGAGATGTGAGAATGGAGATTTGAAGAGGCTTCACTGCTAGCTCTGAAAGTGGAAGGAGGGCCATGAGCCGAGGATTGCAGGCAGCCTCTAGAACAGCGGTTCTCAACCTGTGGGTCGAGACCCCTTTGGGGGTCGAATGAACCTTTCACAGGGGTTGCCTAAGACCATCGGAAAACACATATATAATTACATATTGTTTTTGTGATTAATCACTATGCTTTAATTATGTTCAATTTGTAACAATGAAATTGGAGGTCACCACAACATGAGGAACTGTATTAAAGGGTCGCGGCATTAGGAAGGTTGAGAACCACTGCTTTAGAACCTGGAAAAGGTGAGGAGACAGATTTTTCTTTAGAGAATTCAGAAGGAATGCAATTTATGCTGATATCTGAGTTTAGCCCAGTTGAGGCTTGTGACATTCAGAACTATGAAATCATAAATCTGTGCTGTTTTAATAAGTTTGTGGTAATACGTTACAGCAGCACTAAGAAACTAACATACTCTGCTAGATCATCGAGCTGACAGCCAACCTGTTAGCTACCCATAGATACTTGGCAGAGCCCAGCAGAGATCAGTTAAGCTGGTACAGAGCAGAAGAGTCACCTAGACTACTACAGGATAGTAAATGATACTAAACAGCTGTTGTTCTAACTCACTAAGTTTTGGGTGATTTTTTACACAGTTTGCTGATTTACTGATCTGTAAGTTCAAAATTAAAAATGTAAATCAGTGCTGGCTGGGTGATTCAGTTGGTTGAAGCGTCATCCCATACACAAAAAGGTTTCAGGTTCGATCCCTGGTCTGGGCGCATACCAGACGACCGATCAATGTTATCCTTCCTCTTTCTCTCCCTCTCCCTTCCTCGCTCTCTCTCTCTCAAAATAAATAAATAAATAAATTATTTAAATGTTCATACTACCCAAAGCAATCTATAGATTCAATGCAATTTCTATCAGATACCAATGGGGTATTTCACAGAACTAGAACAAATATTCCAAAAATTTACATGGTACCACAAAAGATCTTGAATAGCCACAACAATCTTAAGAAAAAAGAACAAAGTTGGAGGAATCATGCTACCTGATACTAAACTATACTACAAGGCCATAGTAATTAAAAGAGCATGAAAACAGACATATAGATCAATGGAACAGAATAGAAACCCCAGAAATAAACCCATACCTTTATGGTCAATTAACATTTAACAAAGAAAGCAAGAACATACAATGGTTTAACATAGTCTATTCAATAAATGGTGTTGGCAATATTGGGCAGATACATGCAAAAAATGAAACTAGACTAACTTCTTATACCATACATAAGAATAAACTCAAAGACTTAAATGTTAGACTCAAAACCATAAAACCCTAGAAGAAAATATAGGCAGTAAAACCTCAGACATTTCTCGTAACAATATTTTTTCTGACATATTGCTTCTGGCAAGGGATACAAAAGAAAGAATAAACAAATGAGACTAAATCAAACTAAAAAGGTTCTGTATAGCAAAGGAAACCATAAAAAATGAAAAGACAATCCATTTAATGGGAAAACATATTTGCCAGTCATACATCTGATAAAAGGCTAATTTCCAAAATTTGTAAAAAAAAAAATTGTAAAACTCAACACCTAAAAGACAAACAATCCAATTGAAAAAATGGGCAAAGGATCAAAACACTGCTTCAAAGAGGATATGCAGCCAGCCAATAGACTTATGAACAAGATATTCAACATCACTAATCATCAAAAAAATGCAAATGAAAACCCCAATGAGATATCACCTTATACCTGTCATCAATGAATCAACAAACAGTAAGTGCTGGCAAGGATGTTAAGGAAAAGGAACATTTGTGCACTATTGGTGGGAGTGCAGACTGGTGCAGCCACTGTGGAAAGCAGTATGGAGTTACCTCAAAAAATTAAAAATGGAACTGCCTTATGGCCCAGAGACTACACTACTGGAAATTTATCCAAAGAAACCCAAAACAGTAATTCAAAAGAATATTTACATCCCTACGTTCATTGCAATGTTATTTACAATAGCCAAGATTTGGATTAAAGATTTTAATCCGCACAAATGTCCATCAGTAGATGAGTAGATAAAAAAAGCTGTGGTACATTTACGCAATGGAATATCACTGTACTGTAAAAAAGAAGGAAATCTTACCCTTTGTGACAGCATGGAGAGAATTATGCTAAGTGAAATAAGCCAGTCAGAGAAAGACAGGTACCATATGATTTCACTCATATGTGGAATCTAATAAACAAAATTAACTACAGCAAAATAGAAACAGACTCATAGATAGAGAGCATGCTGACTGCTGTTGTGGGGATTGCTGGGAAGGGTTGGAGGGATAGAGCAAAAAAGAAAAAAGGAGAAAAAACTTATGGACACAGACAACCATGTGGTGATTGCCAGTGGGAGGGGGTGAGGGGTGGAGAAGGGATAGGGGGGATAAATAATGATGTATGAAGATTTGACTTGGGGTGGTGAACACACAGTACAGTGTATAGATGCACCTGAAACCTGTATAATTTTGTTAAACAGTGTCACTTCAATAAAACAAAAACTAGCTAGGCCTGGTTTGTGTTACTGCTATACTGTGAGCTCCATGAATGCAATTTGAGAAATCCTTTTCATTACTCACTTGTTATAAATGTTAGCTACCCTGATATTTTGGAAGCATGATAGGAAAGACATTTGCTTATCTCTAGATTTATCTTTTAAATTTCTGGCATTTTATAGACACTTAAAAGAAAGCTTCTATGTTGATTATTATTTCATTGAAACAAGTCACATAAGCTTAGAACTGTTTACAGAGAGTCTCCATGCCTAAGATCATTACTTGTCTTGCTCTCTACTCAGCTAAGACTAAGTCATCTCTATGGAATGCCAAAGGAAGACATTCTATCCTTTGTTAAGGGACTTGACTGACCACAGTTATATTATTATGCCTATGTCTGTTGAAAAATTCCAGGGAAAGTTAGAAGGAATCACATGGGATTTTGGCTTGAATCAAATGAAACCAGTTTGGAATGTAAAAGCAAAGAGAATTTGAGCAGTGAAAGAAATTTCACAACTATTAAAATATCAATTTTACTGTGAACTTTTTCCTTTTTTGGATGTCCTATAATTTGTACATACAGTGGTATACTTTTTAGAATAAGGATCTTGGTGTTGCAAAACATAACTTGTGTTACATGATATCTAGTTGCTTTAAGTCCCAGTACTGTATTATATCAATTTTCTATATTATATAGATTTTTTTTACCATCACTATTATACATGCTTCTTGGGATCTATGGACATCAATTCTATGATACTGTCACCAGAATTATTAATTTTCTGCCCCTCTTTTTTTCCTCTCCAGCCACCAGTTATTCTCTGACCCTGAGTGGATGCAAGACCTACCTTCACTGCTTTACCACATAGGCTACTGAACATTGTGGAAGTAAAATTGTATAAGCACACACTGAAACTACTGCAAGGTTAGTATTTTCAAGTTCAGCTGGGCTCTCACTGCCACGTGGCAACCCTTTTACTTGATGCTGGTTAATGGCCTGAACTCTCTCTTTTAGTAGATAACTTCGCTTCAACCTTGACAAAGAAAATAGAGGCTGTCAGATGCTAATATTTTCCCTTCCCTACATTATAAAACTGCCCATAGTAACATCCATTCTACTTTTTTGTTTTAAGGGAAAATGAGCTGCTATTTATTAGCTATGTGCTACATATCCCCAGCCAAACCTCTCCCCTGCACTCCAGACTCACACTTTTTATTGCCTACTAAACATCTCCATTGGGTATCAAATAGGCTTCACAAACTCAACATGTTCCAAACAAAACTCCTATTCTTCCTTGGCAAATTGTGCTGTTCCATTGTATTCCCCATGCCAGTTAATGGTGACGCCATCCTTTTAGTTGTTCAGTTCCCAAATTTTGGAGTCATTCTTGCCTGCCAAATCACTCTCATCTCTTGTTTGGATTATTACAATAGCCTCCTAATGTGTCCTCTTGCTTCTGCCCTTGTGGCCCTACAATCCATTCTCAACAGAATAGCTGGAGTCATTCTGTTCAAAATCAGATCACAGGTTCCTTCCTAAGCTTTCCACTGTGTTTTCATTTTGCCCCAAGAAAAAGCCCAAATCTTCACAATGGCCCTTAAGCTCTAACAAGAGTCTCCCATTGCATCTTTGACCCTATGGCTGACTAAGCTCCTCACTCATCTACCTCCCGCTCTTCCTTGAATATGATAATGAGGGTCTTGCTTTAGCCTGGGGCCTTCACATCTGTTGTTTTCTGCCTGCAAGTCTTCCCCAGAATATCTGTTTTGCCTGCCTTTCCTTTCCTTAGTTCAGCTATTGTTCAAATGTTTTCTTCCCAGAGAGTCCTTTCTGATCACTTTATTTAAAATTGCACCCACTCACTTAATCCCACTGACTATGCTCTATTCCCCTTTCCTGTCTTATTTTTCTCCTTAGTGCAGTGGTTCTCAACCTTCCTAATGCCGCGACCTTTTAATACAATTCCTCATTTTGTGGTGACCCCCAACCATAAAATTATTTTCGTTGTTACTTCATAACTGTAATTTTGCTACTGTTATGAATCGTAATGTAAATATCTGATATGCAGGATGTATTTAGGCGACCCCTGTGAAAGGGTCGTTTGACCCCCAAAGGGGTTGCGACCCACAGGTTGAGAACCGCTGCCTTAGTGCTTACCATCACCAAACATTGTGTATAGTCACTTCTTTTGTTTATTGTCTCACTTCTTCTACCACAATCTCTATATATAAAAAGCCAGTGACCAGAACACCATAACGATCAAAAGAACTGGTCGCTATGACGCCCACTGGGGCCAGCAAACCCGCTCAATCAGGGGTGGGGTGGCTGGCCAACCTCCCACGGCCCCTTCCTTGGCTGCTGGGCCCTGATCAGCCCCCCACCCCATTTGGGGGCAGGGCCAACCACCCACAGCCCCTCCCCATGGGTGGCCCCACCCCCAATTGCCCCCCCCAACCCCAAATGGGGGTGGGGCCCACCGTCCAATCACCTGTGGCCCTCCCCCCAGCCAGCCCAGCCCTGATTGGGCCCCGATTGGGGCCCGGTGGCCAGACCCCACCCATGCATGAATTCATGCACTGGGACTCTAGTGTAAGTATAAAAAAAGGGATTTTTGTTTGTTTGTTTACTGCTATATATTCCAGAGCTTATGATATTACTTGGTACATAATAGAAGCTCAATACAGACTTGTTGAATGAATGAATGTTTTTTTCCTTGCTATGAAACTTCTTTGTTTATACACTTTGTTTATAAAGTCAATCTCTGCTGCTTCTTTTAGGAATTGATTCATCAGCCATTCCCAAAATTTCCTGCGTTTTCCTCTCTACCTCTCACCTAATTAGTGTTTTCAGCCTTTATAAATATAGTTAAATATCACTAATATATTTTTTTAAATCTTCTGTGTCATTTTTAGTTCAGGCTGATATTCTATGAAAATTAAAACAAAGAAACACAAAATAAATAAAAACATTATAGAAAAGATGGGATAGGATGGAGATAAAAAGTGAATTTAAAAAAAAGTCAGAAATTGGAAAGTAAATGGGAGCAAGTGGAAGGATGAAATAGAATCTCATCTGAGGGCAACTGTAGCCCTGAACACATGGAGGAAGGAGCTTCAGAATGTGTGTGTGTGTGTGTTTGGGAAACTGTCCACTAATTTTTCTGGTGATGCCCAGAGAGCACTTAGACTCCCCGTTGACAGGAAGAAAGGGCAGGAATGAGAAATGAGGCTAAAAAATGGGGTTTTTACATGAGTTTATGGAAAGCTGTATCACTCCATTCACCCAATTCCTCTTCCCATACTTATACACAGAAATGTTCACTGCAGGGCTAGTGAATATGCCAAGACATAGGGTACTTTTGAATTTTTTAGATCATGAGTATATATTATTTTGAAATATTATGTATTAAAATTAGCAGAGAAAAAGGCAGAATAGAGGAGCACTGCCTGGTTATGCATCTCAGGTATGCTTCTTACTATCTGGATAACTTCAGGTAACTTAGTTTTTATCTCAGTTTTCCCATTTGTAAAGTGGGCATAATAGAAGTGTTTTTCTTATGGGTTGCTGTGAAGATGAAGTTAACTAACATAACGTGCTTAAACCAGTGTCTAATTATGTGCCTGGGAAAAATAAAAACAAAAAACAAACAAAAAATTCCACACACCATCATCCAACTCAATCTGTTTTATTTCCTCTAACTTGACCCATGTCTACTTTCACTAATAATTCTGGGTTTGGCACTCTTGTGAGAAAGAAGAATAAGGCTTTAGTTTGAGCAATTGTTTGGAATTTCTGAAGGAGGAGCATGGGATGGAGGAAATTTTAATTTGATTGGATGTTTAAAAAATGCAACATGTGTATGATCAATACCTTGCTGCTATTCATACTTTGAAAGACCTCTGTCCCTTTTATTCAGTCTTTTTCCTATCCTAACAAATTTTAAGGAAAAAAAAGGCCTACTTCCTCCACAAAGTCTTTTATTAAACCCCTGGAACGTTCAGAATTCTCCCTACTCTAGTGCATATATTATTTGTTTATCACATTTAGCCCTATTTTATTTATTCATTCATTCATTCATTCATTCACATCTTTATCATTGAGAGTATTACAGATGTCCCCACCTCACCCCAAGCCTTCACCACCCTATTGTTTGTGTTCATGGGCAATGCATATATGCATATACATTCTCTGCTTAATCTCTTCTTGTCCCCCTTTACCCCCCATAGCCTTTTCCCTCTGAGCTTCCTGTCTGTTTCATGATTCCACACCTCTGGTTCTATTTTATTCATCAGTTTATTGCATTAATTAGATTCCACATATAAGTAAAATCATGTGATATTTGTCCTATTTTATATTATTTGGTCTAATTATTAGAACTACAGAAATTAGTACTTTATTGTATGATATCATATGCAGGATATATTTTACTAATCACTATAGGTTTTCAGTATATGTTTATTTGTAACAGTTTTTATAATGAACATTGATTTTTCCCTTGACCTGATCTTTCTGAAAAAAGCTTGTGCTTTCTTCTTTTCACAGCTAAACCATTAGAGATAAAAATTTGCATTCAATAGTTGTGTGTTTCTATTCCATAGCTCCTCTACTCCTTAACCCTCTGTAAATTGCTTTAATCCCTCTATTCTGCTAAAACTACTCTCATTGGGGTGTTCAGTAGCTTCTTAGTTGCCAGGAGCAAATATGTATTTTAGTCCTTACTTAGCTTAATAGTTCAACATCAGCATCTTGACCACCTCTTGAATCCTCTTGAAATTCCTGAATCTTCTCCATTGGATTCAAGAAAAATTTATTCTGGCTCACCTCCCACCTCAGTCCATTTCTTCAGTCTTCTTCACAGGCTCAATGTCTAAGAAGACCTTTTGTAGGTCTTTTATTCCACACTTGGTTAATATAAATATTGGAAATACAATTTATAATGAATGGAAAATGTTCTTAAGAATTAAAACACTGTGGTGCAATGTAATATATCTACTACATTCTAGGGAAAAGAGCATTATTGAGATAATAGCATAGTGTTGAGCATCCAGAATTGTGGAAGAATATTTCTCTGATTAAGTTAAAAGACAAATTTTTTATGTTCGGGGGTACAATTAAAAAGAACACTTGCAAAGTCAAAATATCACTAAGAAAAATAATTTAAATGCAGTTCTTAGAGAACTCACCTCATGGAAGTTCTCTCTCACTCCCCTGTGCTCCCCCAAACAGTATTCTGTAGAGTAGATAGATTCGTAGTGCACCAATTATACGTCATTGGAAGGTGCTGGTATGGGAGAGAGAACTCTTATTCCTCAATCCTCTTGTCCTTCACAAGGAATTTTTCCCTCTCAGTCCCTCTCTCTATTGCCTAGAGAGGCAGAGTGATCTAAAGCTTGGTGAGATTTGGAGGAGGATCTGGCAAGAGTAGTTCCTTTCTCTCTATTCCATCTTGGGGATCTGTCTGCCTGCAAAGAATCTGCTCTGATAGATCAGGTGGAAAGCTTAGTGGTAAAGACCCTGCACTTGCTTTTTATTCAGAGTGAATAGGTGAGAACATTTGCTCAATTCTAGGGGTTCAGAATCAGGAAGTCCATTGTTGCTACATGTTCTGCAAAGGCCCTCTTTTGGTCCCCATCTGCCTCACTCTTTCTCTATCTCGATTCAGAATTCAGGCAGGGAAAACAGGGTAGTTATTTAATTGTTCCCTCAAGTGCCAATATTATCTTCCACTGAGTCACTTCCCACTATTTGTAGCAACATGCACCAGATCAAATATAATTTCACAGACATATTGTTCTACCTGACAGTAGCTCACAATAGAAGCCTTTTCTTCTTATTTTCTTAAGTTTGAGACAGTCACTCTTAGAATGATTTCATTGTCCCAAAGGGACCAGTGCATCCCCATGCGATGTATTTACCATATCCATCTCACAGTGGAGGATTCAACTAGAATTCTTGTGGTCACATATTCTTGTTCCCTATTTTTATCATGCAGATAACAAAACAAAGATCTACCACCTAATGAAGTAGGAAAAGATGAGTAGTAAGTGCAAGGAAAGTTCTGCTTTCTTTATTAGAAAATTAAATATTGTCTGATATCATAGAGTTCTCCACATTTCTAGAATTTTCTTATATCCAATCTGAATGAAACCAATTTTCTCCAAACTCTAGATTTCTTTTTTCTGAAACCATTTCTATGAAAATAAACTTTGGTGAAATCGGGCTCAGAATACATGACAAATGAAAACCTTTAAAGGTTTTTCTCTGCTACATAATAGTCATAAAATGGATTTTATAGTATTCACTTGAGGATATTAAAATGTTAAAATCTTTTATAGACAGTTCTAAAAGAATACCTATTTTATATGTAAGGGAAATCTTGAGTTATTCCAGGTTAGTGGAAGAATGCCTGGCACAGTTAAAAATAAAACTCTTAAGGTTATCCTTCTGAGCCATACGTGGTCCAGTTAGCTCAATGTAGCAACAATTTGCAGAGTAACTGCCATGTGTGTTAGAAACTGAGCGGGTGGTGGTGGTGGTGTTTAAAGATTAACCAGACCTGGTCCTTGTCCCAGAGATTCTTATTCATAAATGGGAGAGGCAGATGTGAATTCAACCAATCTACTGTCTGATCCTCCTCTTCTGAGGTACCAGAATAGCCAACCTAGGTTTTGGCCAAATGGGTTAGTGCTAGGCTTGGATTCCTAAGCCTTGAATTTGGGCTGGTAAGTACTCTGAAGTGTCCAGGACTGGGGAATATCAGTTGGTAAATAAAACAAAACCAAAACAACTACAACACAAACATGTCCTTGGAACATTCTAAGGTTCTATCACTTTCAGACTTTAGGAATAGAATTTAGTCACTATAAATTGAAATGCAAAGGACCAACTATCTGGTGGATACAAGTACCAAGTAGAGAGTGAGAACAAGGCAGAAGAAAAGTGAGAGGACACCGAATCATGGCAGGGAGCAGGCTGGCCACCCTGGGACTCATTCTGATGGCTGCTGGCCATGTAAGTTGTGACCTAAAGGCTTGAGTTGGGAGGATACCAGCCAAGCACGAGATCATCATGGTGTAGAGGAGGACAGAGGATTTAGCAAATCATATAAGTTAGTTGTTATTTTCATCAAGTTGTTTTTACGACTGATGCATGGAGGTCCCTCTAGATCAGTGATGGCGAACCTTTTGAGCTCGGCGTGTCAGCATTTTGAAAAACCCTAACTTAACTCTGGTGCCGTGTCACATATAGAAATTTTTTGATATTTGCAACCATAGTAAAACAAAGACTTATATTTTGGATATTTATTTTATATATTTAAATGCCATTTAACAAAGAAAAATCAACCAAAAAAATGAGTTCGCATGTGTCATAGGTTCGCCATCACTGCCCTAGATGATGCAGGATTATGTAGAGAAGGGGTACCTAAAATAAGCAGGAACATCGGCATATCCATACACTTTTTGGTCTTCCCGTATTCACTTTCTTTTATGTCATGTGTGTACCTCTAGATCTGGGGGTGCGTGAGACCAGCCCCCCTACAAACCATTAAGAATGAGAAAGGTGGGTGGGTCTCCAAAGGGAGCGCTGGAATGCTGTTTCACAATTTAAAAGGAGCAGATCTCAGACTGGCAAAACCAGATGTTCTTCACAAAGAGGAAAGTCAAGATATCAGATCAACTGAAGACAAGGATTGTGAGGAAGAAAGAAGGCATCTGACTTTACCAACAATCCTGAATGTGATAAAGGAAGGCAGCAGGCTGTTACAGAGAAGCTTTGCAGCCAGGCAGACACCAATGTGTATCCTGGTGATGCTACTTAGTAATTTTGTAATTTCTGGCAAATCAAATAATCTCTCTGAACCTCAGTGGTAAAGTCACAATTATAATTCATACCTAAAAACTTGAATATGAGGATTAAACCCTCACCATGGTACATTGGTAGTTATTATTATTAGCAACCTTCAAGAGAATGGTCATTTTAGTTATTTCAGTTGTGGGGAATGCAAGCCAAAAAAAGAAGAAGAAAAAATGGAGAGGAAGTAAAAATATGTATATAGCTCTGATTAAAAAACAGATTATTAAATGAGAGAAAACAGAGAAATTGGATGATGGCTAGATTAGATGGCAGCAAGCTAAATGTTTTTACCACGCCTCCACTCTGTGAAAATAAAGAGGCTTAGCAGAAATAACTCAGAGAAAAGATTATGGAGAAAGAAGATAAATGACAGAAATCTACAAGTCACTTAAAGTTTCAAGTGAAGGAAAGATCACTTCTCCAAAACTAAAGGTAAAGACAAGATAACAGCCACTTGGTATCTTCATAAGCCATCTCAAGCATTAACTCTTCTGTCAAGTTCTTGATATCTCCAGCTAGGCTCAATTGCTCCTCCCTCTGGCCCTCACTGTCCCTGACACACCTCCTACTGCAGCCTTTACCACATTGGAATATGAATGTCAGTATCCTAAGTGCCAAACATAGTTCTTAATCTGGATTACCTATTCACTAAATGTTATTTGAATGAATGAATGAATGAATGAGCACAAGTAACTACTTTATTTTTCTTCTAAAAACCCTACTTCTAGTGACTTGAATCTCTTGGGTGATTTGACTGAGAATACTAGTATCCAGCCCATTGTTTTTATACTGGGACATGTGAAAGACAGTTTTATCTTAATAACTTGGTTCAATTTTCATCTTTCTAATGGACCCAGAAGAGCCATTGTCCTCCTCCTTGCTGAATTGCACATTTATAAGTCTCTCTCTTTTATTTAACTGCATGCTCCTCTAGGCTAAAAGCCAAATCTTTTTCATCGTGGTATACAATCCACAAAACTTCACTCACACCCTCAACTCCATATTCAGTTCCTGACACTTAGAAACTTTATAAATGTTTGGGTAATTAATAAATGAGTATAATCCAGGTAAGAAAGATTTAAACAATGCCTAATGTGGTATTATTTAAACCTACAGTTAAGTAATTGTGCTTCTATTACAGAGCACTTGTTTATAAAATGATTTAAGCACATCATTCACACATCATAAAGCTGCCCCTTTTAATCCCTTTGTTATAGTGCATTGTGAAACAGTTAGCTGTGATATCCCCACTGAGAGTATTTAGTGTAGGTAACTCAGTTCATTGGGAGAGGAGAGCAGATTTTAACTGTTGCTGGTTTCTTATAATTGTCACTGAGTTTTGCCATGTCAAAGAAAAGCTGCAATCATTGACTTTATTTGCTATACACATAGAGAACATGGAAAACTGTAAGTGGTCGAGGGGAAATCACTAAATCCATGGGGTTGGGGTCCATCTTTTTGATAAAATGTGCTTTCTTATTAAGAAATAAATTCTTCATTCCCAGAGGTTGACTAAGATGATACTTAGAGAAGAATGCCATATGGTTAGATTTAGGGCCCTGTAAGATTCCCACTCAACCGCCTCCTCTGTAGCATTTTCATTTGATTATGATTTGGATACATTTTCCTTTACTTTAAGCCTTTCCCTTAAAATTACCTATTCCAGGATTCCTAAATCAGTGGCAAGAGAATTGTTGGCCAAAGTTACTGCCTCCCTTATACAAATGGTCTTTTTAAATTATGTCACTCCCTTTTAAAAGTGGCTCTGTGCGGCCAAGATGTTTTCACTTTGCAATTGTGCAAGAACTGTTTCGTGATATTTGCCACTGAACCTGGCTTTTTTCCGCTCTCTCTTGCAGCTCTTGTCTTCTCTCTTTGCTGAGGTCATTTGAGAAAGATGGAGAGGCTTATAGGCAATTGCAAATTGGTCTTTTTGATTTCCAGTTTAAGATTGGAGTCTTTCAAAGAAAAGAGGGATTGGCACGGATCACTGCTTATTGCTTAGAATTTCAATATTCACTTAAGAAATATTTAAGGAGCACCAGCTGTGAGCCAGGCACTGAAGTTACTTATGTGTTCACATGTCCAAGGGTCATGTCTTATGGGAAGGACATTAACATGGGTGTGATAAGGAAAGGATACAGTAAACACAGGGGACTTCTGAAGCACTGAGGGACATTTAATTTCATGTTGAAGGGAATGGTCTCCTTTCTGAATGGATGGCCCAGTCTTTGAAAGAAGGGTGGGAGCTGTCCATGAAAGTGAAGGGGTTAATAAGACGGACAAGATGGACAGGCCTTCTAAGGAGACAGAAGTTTGTGCAACTGCAAGAAATTCTGTATAACTTATAAGGAGAGTACATAGATGGGAGTAATAGGAAATGAGCCTGGTGGGGAGAAAAGATGGTTAAACTATAAGGATTTACCATTTTTCATCTCTCCTCTTCTATGAAATGTGGATATCAAAGATAATAGTCCTCATTTTCCAAGTGGGATGAGAGAAAGTGATGAAAAATGAAAGAAGCTAAAGATTATTTCACATGCTAAAAAATATAGATAGACCCATAGGGAGAGCAAAGGATTTGGAGGTAGAGCCTAGAACAGGGGTGGGCAAACTTTTTGACTCGAGGGCCACAATGGGTTCTTAAACTGGACCGGAGGGCCGGAACAAAAGCATGGATGGAGTGTTTGTGTGAACTAATATAAATTCAAAGTAAACATCAATACATAAAAGGGTACGGTCTTTTTTTTTTTTAGTTTTATTCATTTCAAACGGGCTGGATCCGGCCCGCTGGCCGTAGTTTGCCCACGGCTGGCCTAGAACCTCAAACAGTCTGGATGGAGAAAGAAGCAGGTGGACAAGTTGAGGAGATGGTGGAGAGAGGGAAAGGGAGAGGACAAAGATACACACACATAAATACATACATAAGAAAGAGGCAGTGAGAGACACACGACTGAGAGAGGTAGAGACAACTAAAGAAAAGATCATACATTTATCAACGGATGAATGGATAAATATATGAGGTAGATATAGATGTGCCACAATGGGATATTATTCAGCCATGTGAAGAAAGGAAATCTTGCCATTTGTGACAGCATGGATGGCCCTTGAAGGCATTGTGCTAAGTAAGGTAAGTCAGAGAGAGAAAAACAAATACTGCTCAGGGTGTGGCAAAAGTGGGTTTACAGTTGTATGTGAAACAGAGTTTATTCTTGCATTATCATTAATTATTGCATTATTTTTTATAGGAACAACTATAAACATACTTTTGCCCAAGCCTGTATGATATTACTACACATATGTGGGATCTCAAGAAGCTGAACTCACAAAAACAGAGAGTAGAATGGTGATTACTGGGGGCAGGGAGTGGGGTAGAATTAAGGAGATGTTTAAGGGTATAAACATTACAACTAGAAAAGAAATAAGCACTGGAGATTTAATGTACAGCATCATGATTATAGACAAGAATATTGCATTATGAACTTCACAGGAAGAGCAGCTGGGCATCACCTGGCCTAGGAAGTCTTCCTAATCCTCCCAGAGCTGGTTAGGTGCCCCTTTTCTGTTTCCTACATAACCAAGCCACATCCCGCTCACTACAGGTACAAGCTCAGTGAAATAGTGACATGGACCGACCATATAGCCTTATTCTTCATTTTTTAATAGATACCATGAAAATTTATATCAAGAGAAATGTTTGATTTTGACTTTTTATAGTGAGTGGGTATAACACATATGCAGGAAACTAGTCCATTTATTTATGGACATGCTTTTATATGCTTGCAGCATAAAAATAATAATATATAATGTCTGTTAAGATATGAAATAGCTGTTGCCAGGTGGCTCAATTGGTTGGAGTGTTGTCCCTTACACCCAAAGGTTGTGGGTTCAATTCCTGGTTAGGGCACATACCTGGGTTTCGGGTTTAATCCCCAGTGGGGTGTGTACGGGAGGCAACTGATTGATGATTCTCACATCAATGTCTCTCTCTCTACCTTCTCTCTCTAAAATCAATAAACATATCCTCAGATGAGGATTTTAAAAAAGATGAAATATCATGAATAATACTAAGAACATATTTAATCAAAATGATGCATAAGAAAAAAGTAAACGCATTTGCAAATATAGTTTGTTTTTTAATTACTTGGTGTTGAATAGAAGACTGTGGAGGGAGAAAAATTCACCACAAGATAAAAGTTAAAATAATAAAAACAGCTAAATTTTAGGCACAGGTTTTATTAATTTTTATGGAATGAATCCATACTTTCCAGTTGGAAACTCTTTTAAGGGAGAGCCTGGTTATACATTCTAAGAGCCACCATCTTCAGAAACAGATTCCATGGATTACTTAATTAATCAGATGGCAACATAGGTGTTAACCTAAGATTAACCTAATAGATATTATTTGCTTAATAGCTAAGTCAACCATGTAGGAGCAATGGTGATTACAATGAGTTGAGCGTCCGTGCACATGTTGGCAACAATCCCTAAAGGAATTGGAAAGCATCATAGTGATGAATGCTGGCTGAAGAAACTGAATACTAGGCTTGCTGGATCATCCCTATTGCACCCACTACCAGTATTTAAGGCTATAATCATATTGAAGCACAATGTTGGGACACAGGAGTTGTGGATACAGGAGTGGATGCAGAGGAAGACTCTTTGACCCATCAAATCTACTACATAAAATCATGCTAATGGACTCCCATCTGACCTTATACTATGACTACCTCTATTCTTTATCATCTCAATGTTGAGAGATGGTTGATTGGATAACAGAAGAGGAAGAATAACACAAATTTTACAAGACAGGTTGTGGTCACATCCCATCTCTGGGCGTAAATTTAAGGGCATCAGGGTTTTAAAGACCTGTTGGCTTAAAACCAACAGCTGACTAAACAGAGCCCTATGCAAACTTTGGATTACATTAACCACATTATCCTGTGGATAAATAATTCCTCACAAGTAGTACTTGTAGTGCAAATGAACCTGGGCCATTTTGCAGTATTAACTCTGATGATTTTGGTCATATTTATTTTCTAATCCAATCTTGGTTCATCTGTAATGGGTTTCTTAGGTCATTCATTTAAAAAGCCTGGTTCACCCACCAGCGTGGCTCAGTAGTTGAGCGTCAACCTATGAACTAGGAGGTCACAGTTTGATTCAAGATTGGGCTTATGCCCAGGTTTTAGACTTGATCTCTGGTGTTGATTTTTCTATCTCTCTCTCCCTCTCCCTTCCTCTCTGAAATCAATAAAAATGTATTTTAAAATAAATAAATAAAATAGCCTGGTTCATTCTGCACTCCCAGAAACAATGCCTATTTCTCAGATTGATAGTTGTAAGGAGATGCCTAATTTCCCAAAATGGATTGATTTGGGGGGATATGATAAAAAGGATATGTGTGTTTTTCAAAGCAGTCACAATACCTGCATTCCAGTTGGTCTAGATTAAAAACAGACTCATGACCTGGAATGCTGAGTACAAATCCTGACTGCATGACAATTTTACTTTTCTGAGTAGGCAAACAAGACCAACCAATCTCTCAGGGATGCAGAGAGGATAGGTTAACATATGATTGTTAAGCACTTTTGGTAAAGATAGAATATTATAGTAAAACTAGAGGCCCACTGCACGAAGTTTGTGCAAGGGGGGAGGGCCCCTCAGCCCGGCCTGCACCCTCTCACAATCTGGGACTATTAGCTCCTAACTGCTTGCCTGCCTGCCTGCCTAATCACCCTAACCACTCGCCTGCCTGCCTGATCACCCCTAACCATCTCTGCCTCAGTCCCCGCTACTGCAGCTTCGTCAGGAAGGACGTCGGGAATGACGTCCAGAAGGTCATTCGGCTGTCTGGTCTAATTAGCATATTACACTTTTATTATTATAGACGATATATTTTTCTTTCATGATGTTTGATGGTGAATGTGGATTAAATAATTTAATTTTCTCAGCTCAGACGCATTAGTTACTCCTTTGGAGGAGGATTTTCTGTTCCTTTCTCTTCTTCAAGGTAAAAGATGCAGTCACAACCACAGAATTTCTGAGGAAAGCTGTCCTGCTGAGAAGTAGTTTTAGGCAACCACATTGTGTAACTGTAACCCTGTGCCTTTTGAGCCATCCTTCCAGGTGATGAGACTAAGTGGGCAACTGAGCCAAGATTAGCCAAGCCATAGCATAGGCAGCAAAGATAAAGGGTTACTAGTTGAGCCCATTAGATTACTTCTCTTGGAACTTTGCACTACCAAGTGTGAAAAGAATAAATCAGAGGTTATCCAGAAGAGAAGTAGACTGAGAACCATAGGTATGCAGAGAACAGCTGAGTCAGTTAAAAGGCATCTGATCTGAAACTCCATGGACTCTTGCTGCTAGAGCTGCCTTAGATTCAGAATGACCCTTTGATTCCAACTATTCTGGTGCCTGCCCCTCCTGATGTCTGGTTCTTCAGCTTTTCTTGGCTTCTGAGAAGATGGTCTGTAATGAAAAAGAGCTTGTTTCCTTATCTCCATACAATAAAGCTTCTATTACATAAAAATAATTTGAGTTGTATATGTCCTTATAACAATAGCAATAATAGAAGCAAAAGTAAATAGAGGTTTTTGAGCAGACAAGTTCTGAAAGTCTGTTATTCTCACTTTAAGCTCTCCGGTCTAACAAGAAACCACAAAAGTGCTTCTAGATTTTAAACCACCGTAGCAGGTATTTCAATATTAGGGACTCTCATTCTGTAGTTCTGGATTCTGAACTTTTAGTTCTACCCCCTACAAAAGGATACAAAACTCAGTCTGGTTTTAATCTTTTAACCAGGAGAGTGTGCACCGATTATTTCCTTGTTTGCTCTCAGATTATTTCCCTGCCTTTCTCTTCCTGTGTGTTACATAGCAGGGAACTACATTTCTCAGTCTTCTTTCTCAACTAGCTTGGAGGACAGAAGGAGGAGAAAGCAGGAGTACTTCTCCCTCTCTTGCTCTGCTATGGGTGGGTCTCCAGCATCTCTCCTTCACTTATTGCCGATCCCACTGGACAGCTTCCCCCTCTAGAGTGCAGACTCCAGGCAGGACAGGTAGGCCTTAGTGTTTCCAGCTTTCCATGGGTGCCCTGGATTCGGAGCTCTAGGAAGACTACCTTTCCCCTTCTCTCCAACCCTAGGGACCACACAGACTTCCTGTGGTTGTGCATCTCTCTCATTTATGTATTCCCTGTTTGGCTTTGCATTCTCTTCCATTACCCATGTAACATATTTTCTGACCTGGGTCAGTTGCTTAACTGATCCTCTATTTCCACATCTGTAAAGTAGAGATGATAAGACACTTCAAAATGTTGTTGAAAGAATCATAAATTTTCCTAGAATGGTCTCAAGCAAATCTCAAGAGTTTAAGTGGGGCTGATTAGTTTAAACACTGAAAGCTTCAGAATCCTGAGGTGGAGTCTGATTTGTTAATATGCTGCAGGCAATCCTTCTGCTCTATGGACAGGACCCAGGCTAATGAGCATTTTACATTAAAAACAGTAATGTGATGAAATCAAGCCAGTTTGCAGAAAGGAAGCATGAATGTCAGAATTAGTCCTCAGTATAGGTCGGTAGGATGACTAGATACTTTCCATCATAATGACTCTGTGCATATTAAAGTTTCCAAGGGAAAAAGAAAATTAATCAGCTTTTCCGCATGGCAGAAAACGTGGCTACCACAGCAGTTTTACATTTTAGAACTTTAGCCCCTGGAGAGAAACTATGTCACATTCTTATTGGTCTGCAAGTATAAGCATCTCAACCAAGGAAGCTCCCACAGAACCATTCAAAAGCCTGGGAGGGCTGGCCAGTTCTTAGAGGAGGGGAGCTACAATAGGCAGTACCATAGGTGTTCACTAAAAGTATGCATGAGTCGAACAAGAGTCTACAGGTATTAAAAAAAGGGCCTAGCCAGTGGAGTATCGCAAACTGGAAAAGAAGGGGATGGTGATACAGAGGAGAGAATTGTCAGTGAATGGCAGATGTCATGAAGGAGGCAGAGTCAAAGTCAACTACAAATATGAAAGGAATTTTTTTGTTTAAACACCTATGTGGTACTTACCTGCTTGGAATTACTCTAAGTACTTTATACAAATTAATTGATTTAATTTCCCTAACAAGCCATTGTAGTAAGGAAATGGAAGTACACAGAGGTTAAGCAGGCCTGTTTTCAAGTAACAAAATGGCAGACAACCAGACTTCACATACACTGATCCTCCTGGGGCTGAGACAGTCTCTGATGAATGTTACCAGGGAAGACAGAACAAACACCTCCTCAGGTCTCATTCACCTTGCATGGGCTATGTCCATTCCTGAATGGGTCTTTGTAACCAGGCCGATAGGCTATTATATATCAAGGTATGGACAATCCTACTTAAGTAACAGGACTGAGAAATTCCCAAAAGCAAATATTTGTTTGTTTGCTATTGCTAGAAGATGGAGAAGTGGAGATTGGTGGCAAAAATAACAAATGAATACCACAAAAAGGAAACAAAGCAGATTTTCAATCTGAAAAAGGACAAGAGAAGCTGCTGAATCAGAAGAGAAATAGGGGGCCACAGGATGGATAAGAGAACAAATAAAAGCACCACTGGGGGTCTTTCTGAATGAGTTGGGGAGATTTCAGCAGGGGCTAGTGTTCCCCACTGCGACTCTTGCAACAAAGACAGAAAAACTCTGATTTGTTAATGTCCTGTGGTCCCATTTCTACCTTTATGTTGTTGACTTAAAGGAAATACTAGTTGGCCCTGGCCCTGAACCTTCTGTGCCTCTGATGTGGAAGCATCTTTCCCCCTGACTGGCTCTCTCTCAGTACTGTATTAAGTGCATTTCTTTCCCCTCAGGTTTCCTTTCATCCTCACTTTGAACAGAAAATCAACAAGTAGGCTTTTCATAATTTAAATTCATATCTTTATATTTCAACTTAAAAAAAGCAACTCTTCTACCAGAGTGACTTTATCAAGGTTAAAGAATGATAGTGTGAGAAAAAGACCACTGCTCCTAACTTTCTCCTAATGTTTGTCTCTACTCTCTGAGGCTGGGTGTGGTCAATCTCAATTCAGCCTCAACTCAGTCATTTGAAAGGTGCTGAAGCCAAGATCGGAACACTGAGAGAGGAAGAAATATATAAAATGTAAATCTATAATATTTCTCTCAAAAACATGTAGTTTTATAAAAGCAGCCTTTCATTCAACAAAAATAAGGAAGAGATGTTACCTGTGGATTTTAATTGGAATGACCATTGATTGATTACTGAGTAATTATTTTAGCTAATGAGAAAAAGGAACTTCAAAGATTATGGCAGTATCTCGCTGCTTTATTTAATCATAGATTTCTAGATTACTGCAATGATAAGTAACTTATTAGTCAGGCAGCACTTAAACTGGAGAGGAACTACTCACTGAATTTAGTCATTTCTCTGATAATCTGGTTATAATAAAGAAAACATACCAAGTTATATCCTGGTAAGATTCAGAACCCTAAGGTGTTTTTTAATAGTTTCATTCATTTTCCCTTTGTATATATACTTTATAAAAAGAGCATTCCTGGCTTCCATTCATCTTTGGAATGTACAATGTAGAGTCTGCCTCTCCCCCACAGATTCAGCCTGTGTACTTTCATCTCTTTAAATTGAAATAATTCCATGCCTACTACCTCCTCCCATAATACTAAGAAGCAGAACAACACTGTCATCTGCTTTATTTTATGGGCACTTGTGACTTTTCTGTAGAGGGATAACTGTTGATTAAATATTTTCCATGCTCCCTCCACATTTCCTGGTTCTGCAGCTCTTGTTTCCCTGACTTAAAGCAAAAATATTGCTTGGTTAAGACACCATGCTCTATTTCAAATCAGTTTGCAACCAACATTTGGTTATTGGAATATCATTTAAAATAAAAGCTACCCAGATTTGAATATTACATGACCAAAAATGAACTAGGGCACCTTCTCTGTCAGCTCGTTAATTTAATAAGTGACTTTCAAAGAGCTCTTTATAATTGTACTACTTTTAGAAATATAATCTCTAAGATGATTTCTAGTTAGTGTTTAATAAATTTATCAAAGGGCATACAAATACATAAAAGCATATTATATTGTATGTAACATTTACATTTACCATCTGGAAAAATTATGATGTCTGTCCGTTGCTGTGTTGGCTATAGTCACTGGTAGATTTTATTAGAGAAACTATACCTTTTTAAGACATGTCATAGCAAAACATACAACAATAGCAGCAATAGCACCAACTTCTACTATTGGTACTACAACTACCATTGGCAATTCTGTGTCTACTATTTTTATGAGGTAAACCAGATAGCTACACTTATTCCCATCTTAAATTAGGAACCTGAAGCTGAGCACATTTCAGTATCTTGTCCAAAGTCAAAGGACATACCCAGGGCAGAAGCAGGGTAATAAATCAGTCTCTCTGACTTCCAAGAATACATATTTCAGTATCTGGTATTTTGTTTTGTTGACAGCATCTGATACATCAAAAAAGTTTGGTTTGCTTTACTATGTAAACCGTTTTAGTTTGATGTAGTCCCTTTTATTCTCCACCCCCCCCTTTGTTTCCCTTACCAAAAGAGATATATCAGAAAACTTGTTGCTAAGAGAAATGTCTGAGATTTTACTGCCTATGTTTTCTTCTAGGGTTTTTATGGTTTCAAGCCTAACATTTAAGTCTTTAATCCATTTTGAGTTTATTCCTGTGTATGGTGTAAGAAGGTGGTCTAGTTTCATTTTTTTGCACGTATCCGTCCAATTTTCCCGACACCATTTATAAAAGAGATTGTCTTTATCCCATTGTATGTTCTTGCCTCCTTTGTCAAATATTAATTGACCATAAAAGCAGGACTTTCTTTCTGGGCTCTCTATTCTGTTCCATTGATCTGTATGTCTATTTTTATGCCAGTACCATGCTGTTGTGATTATGGTGGGGCTGGGTGAGATGGGTGAAGGGATTAAGCAAAGAAATTTTTAAAAGAAAGACTTATGGACACAGACAACAGTATGGTGATTGCCAGAGGGAAGGGAAGGCAGGGGAAATAGAAGTGGGTAAAGGCGGGATAAATGGTGATGGGAAGAGACTTGACTTGGAGTGGAAAAACACATAATACAATATACATATGATGTATTGTAGAATTGTATACCTGAGAGTTATACAAATTTATTAACTAATGTCACCCCAATAAATTCAATTAACAAAAAAGAAAAAGAGCAAGATGTATATAAAACAGTGTGTATAGTGAAGGTAAAAAAATAAATATAAAATAAATAAAGTTTGGTTGGTATTCAGAAATCTACCAGTAGTCTAGTTGGATCCTGATTCAAACAGATTGTAGGGGGGAAAGTTTGCCTCTTATCAAAGGAAAAGCAGTAAACACATTTATACAAAAATACCACATTAAAAAAATTTTACACCGTTCTTGAGAATCCAGACTTCTTGATCAGTATGACTGGCTTTCCTTATTATCCAAAACTGTGATCCTGCTTGGTACTGAAGCATTGGAGAAGCTTATTTGGATATCAGTCAATAGTCTGTTGTAATTGAATTGCTATAGCAACATTAATCCAGGTGTGGCGCTCCTCTGTTTATGTGCTACATGTGTGTACACCATGTAACCATTTGTCTCTCAAGTCTCATCATCTTCTGAGGTGGCTGTCACAGAGT
Source organism: Myotis lucifugus (assembly GCF_000147115.1). Taxonomy (NCBI): domain Eukaryota; kingdom Metazoa; phylum Chordata; class Mammalia; order Chiroptera; family Vespertilionidae; genus Myotis; species Myotis lucifugus. Next base: position 463,246 of record NW_005871065.1, read on the forward strand.
ATATGGAAATATTGCTCTGAGGACTTACAGATCTCTTTATGCTTCAGCTTATCAAATGTTTTCCCTCTCCTGTTCTCCTGGACTTTCTGAATCTCAAAGCATCATTTTTCCTCTTCTTGCTTCTCATCTTGCCAAAGTCTCTTTGGGGTTACAAAAGTTTGATAGTCTGCGTGGGAAGTAGCTACTGGGAGGACACATGCATGTTATCCTGCCTAACACACTCCTACAAAAAGTTAATCATTATTGGCCCTTTCAGTTATTTGAAGAATTCACCTGGCTCCAAAATTTTCACCTTCTATTCTGGGCTGAGATGCAGAGGAAATTTGGATGGTGATGTTTGCATTGACTATGGGGAGGAGTAAAAGGAAATCATTTATCCTCAAATTTTTCGTAATAAGTAGAAATACTCTATGACACTGGGCAGACTCTGATTTGGAGCAATAATATATTAGCCTTATTTTTCTAATTTTAATAAAATTCAATGTAAAATTTCAAAAACAGGGCCTGGCCGGTGTGACTCAGCAGTTGAGCATTGACCTATGAACCAGGAAGTTGTGGTTTAATTCCCGGTTAGGACACATGCCCAGGTTATAGGATCAGACTCCAGTAGGGGCTGTGTGGGAGGGAGCGATCAATAATTTTCTCTCATCATTGATGTTTCTATCTCTCTCTCCCTCTCCCTTCCTCTCTGAAATCAATAAAAGAATATTTTTAAAAAGCAGAGAAAAATATATTTACTTGTATGTGTTTGTCACTGTTAGCTTCTCATGGATAGCCACAAATCAGATGGATTTATTGTTCCTTTAAAATTAAAGAATGGGCCGAAACCGGTTTGGCTCAGTAGATAGAGCGTCGGCCTGCGGACTCAAGGGTCCCAGGTTTGATTCCGGTCAAGGGCATGTACCTGGGTTGCGGGCACATCCCCAGTGGGAGATGTGCAGGAGGCAGCTGATCGATGTTTCTCTCTCATCGATGTTTCTAACTCTCTATCTCTCTCCCTTCCTCTCTGTAAAAAATCAATAAAATATATTTAAAAATAAATAAATAAATAAAATTAAAGAATGGAACATTCTCCAGAAGTAGTAAGCAGACTCATTTCTCTTCCTCATATCTATTTTTTTTTGCATCTGGGAAAATGCTGACAATGGAGCACAAATAAGATGTTCACTCAGAATTTTGATAAATCAATGATCTGTTATCAAAAGTCCTTTCTTTGGTCCTGACAAAATATATTTTAGTTTTATTCCAGTTTAAGCTCTTCTATGAACAAGTGGCCAACAGCCATGGTTCAACATTTACTTCAGAACAATGATGAGTGGGTCAGAAGCCTGATCTGCTTACAGAATGCTTTACCCTGCAGAGTCTTCATAAAGAAAAGAGTGTCTTAGTTTAATCCAGGACCAGGCACTGTGTAGCACAATATATGAGAGCTTTCGATCATAAATAGAATTTTGCTTCTCCCATATGTAATAGTGCCGTGTAGTTGTGGCCAAGTCTTAATGCACCCTATGATATCACTTCCCCATTTTAAAAACAAATGAAGATCATAGTGATTTATTTGGATAGTTTTACTTGAATCCCTTACTTTACTAGCTTTTTCAATACCCCACAAGACATTTACTAAAACTATTTCAACCTTTCAGAAATAGATTAAGAATTTTTTAAAAGAATTATATCCAATAAAGAGTAACACTCTTTTTGGAAGGTCTAGATACAGAAATATATGAGCGATGGATGATCTCAGTGGTTTGTAAGATGTTACCAGGAAACTTTGTTTTTTTCATCCCATGTTCACTTTCGCATTAAGACCCATCAATCTAGGGGGAAGTAGTACTTAAAAAGTAAATGCATTTTAGGTTAAAGGAAGAGGAGGGAAAATGGAAATAAATCATAAAATAATCAGAATATAATTGACTTATAAACCTTTAAGCTTTATTTTAAACATTAAAATCCTCACAAGATCTGGACCAAGTCCCAGAGAATGACCAGTGGTACTGATTAATAACAAAGGAGAGCAATGGAGAGGTTAAGAGAGGACCACACTTATGCTTATTGATAGGATGTTTTTAAAGTGAGTGCACAGGTGGAATAAGAAGATAAAACATTTTGTTAACACTGGCAAAGTTGTTTTTTCTTTGAGCCAGGAAAGGGCCCAGAGTCCTGATGAGGGTCCACAGAAACCTTGGTTAAAAGTGGTGGCAAAATATATGATCTGATTTATTGGCAGAGACAGGTGATGGCCAGTACTTACTGTTGGAAATGTTGTTGTTGTTTTTGGGGAGGGTTTTTTTTTTTTTGGCTATTAGTTATCCAATTATTTTTAAAAGGCACCTTCAGCTCGGCTCAGGGCAGAGCCAAGGGTCAAATATTCGCTCAGGGTCACACAATAACTTGGTTTTCACACAACAGGGTTTCCACTGCCTATATTGCTCATTGAGCTGTATCACCTTGTTGCCAGGCTGAGAAGGTCCCCCTGGGCCAAAAGCAACCCTCCTGTTTCTATTTGTGGTTGGACAGAAGATGTTCACATGACAAATGATTCCCGTGACCCAAAAAAAAGCAGGTGAAGCTGAGGTTAATACAATATTGAAGTGCTAAGAGGTTTTTCACAGCTCAGGAAACTCTTAGCTGAGCTGATTCTCCTGAAATGTTGAGTCCTGTTTTCCGTGGCGTGGTGCAGCTGATGTTGTCACTCTGTGGTCAGGAGCAGGAAAGCTGGTGGGGTGGAGAGAGATTAGTGGTCTGAAAGTATGTAATTGGTATTGCATGGCAGCAGGGAGTTGACAGCCTTAAGGGACCGCAAACGGGAGAGGACCAAGAGCTCAACTGAATTAAAACAAACTGTGATTAAGAAAAAAAAAAATCTGAGAGAAACATAGTTAAGTATTTAAGAATTTGCTAAATTATATATGAACTCCATATTGCCCACTTAAAAGGTAAGGTGTTAAGTGAGATAATATATGTAAGGAAGTTAATACAGTGCCAGTATCACAGTGATTACTCAATTAAAATCCTGGCAGAATTTATTATTATGTATGAGGGAGCAGATCTGCATACCTCAATCTTAGAAGCAGTGTTATTTTATTGGAACTTCCCCCCATTTGCACTGGAGAATTTTGATCCTCGATTCATAGCCTGTACCTGACATTGTGGGTGGAAAAACTCCACTCATGAATTTGGAGAGGGAAGGCACACCGCTACGGCAGTTGCCATCCAACTGAGTGTGGTTAGTTTGTATAATTGAAGCCAAGCAAAGCGAAGGCAGTGCTGGTACATGGATCCTTCTGTTAGACTAAATAAAGAACAATGAGACCATTTTTATGGGGGGATGAAAAAAACTGTGTATTTAATAGTAGGGAATGGCTTCAGTCTAGGAACCTTAGGCTGTGTCTAAATGTTACCAAATACTGAGATGAAGCTGCTGCACAAAAATCTACTCAGTCATCCAGATGTTTCCAGAAATCCAATCTTTGATTTCATTGTCAGTGAAATCACTGGAAGATTTTTTCCCCCTGACATTGTGAGATAGTCTCAGTATCTTTCTAGTTGGCTGGTTGATTTCTCTATTCAGGACTATGTCATGGGTCTATCCTGGACCAACACAACTGCTTTCTGGGGTGTCAGTTCACTGCTGCAGTCTCTCTTCAACTATAAAGGACTGTTTTGTGCGAAACTTGCACAGGGATGGAGCCCAATTTGATGTTTGGTTCAATGGAATGAGCCAGCGAGTTTAGTATCCTGGTACTTTCAAGTCAGAGGATTTAAATTTACGAAGCGATGGCTTTTAACTTTCCCCTCTGTAATTCAAATGTATCTGAAGGAGAGCAATGAACAAGGATCCCTCTGAAGTTCAAAGAAGTTAAGTCAATTCAAATCTGTAATAGTGTCCTGTTCTTGAGCATCTGGGAAGTTCAGCAAGCCCGTTCCTTGCTCGGGACAAGATGATAGAGAATGAGCAGATGTTCTGAATGTTGGCTGCTGAGTGAATGAATTGGAATATTTCAAATAGAGGTGGTTTTGACATGTAGATCAAGATTTAATTAAACCCAACTTTTCATCTTCATTTATCTTATGTAGCAGAAATATAAATGGAAAAGCATGACCTCCGTAGTCTGAGAACATAGATTCAAATTCTAAAAACACTACTTATCTTCTCCAAGCCTCCTTAACCATAAAATAAAATTTATAACCTACAAGAATTTTATGAAGATCAAGTCAGATATTTACAAAGAATTATGCTTACTCATAGTAGGTGCTCAATAAATATTAGTTCTCTCTCCCCTAGTTGCTATTTTCACCCTCTCCCTAAGTATGACTTAAGTTCCAGGCATAAATGCTTAGCATGCAAAAGAATAAATAGAAAATTCAATTCTACTGATCTACTCCATATTTATCATCTGTAATCATGTCACTGTAATGACTATACAATAATGAGTAATGCATTCAGAGGAGTATTGGCAATAATTAATTTGCAGTGGTGAGCATACTTTATAGTGATTTTGACAAGTTCATAAAAACTCATGAGATGCTTACATAGTGTTATAAGACCTCCAGAGAAGTTGTTTTTGAAAACAAACAAACAAAAACACTCATTGGGAATGAAGGATTCTCCTTATCCCATTAAAGGAATGCCAGAGAACTAATATGACGGCTAATCCAAGAAACTCTAGCATTTGGGGAATTAATTAGTCCACCTAAAAATCCTATGAAGAAGCTGTCTCTATTATCCTCAAACACAGATCAAAGAAGTATACTCCAGGGTAAGACTCTTCTACTGTACACAGTACTTACCTGGTAGAACTAGTATACACTTGTAATACTCAATATCTATTGGAAATACTAGTCACTGCCTTTACTATCACATGAACTCAGGACACTGAGCCTAGAGTGGTAAGCTGCTGTGTAGCACTCTACATTGGAAGAGTCTTGGCATTGTGAAAGAAGGGGCTTATTTTGAGCACAGGCTCCAATTAGAAAGCAAGTCTTCAGAAAAGCTAGAGATGAATGTAACCATAATGCAACCAGCCCTCACTATAGCAGGTAATGTGGCCAGCAGAGAGAACATAGCGAGATTGATCATCTTAATGAGACAAGCAGCTGGAGCAGCATTTTACAGAGAAGAATCCATGTGATAAAGACTTTACCTCAAACAGACTTCAAGCAAATGCTCAGAATGACACAATCCCAGGACAGATTGTATGGGACAAAAAAGAAAACGTTGTGGGAAATATAGAAAATCAGCTAACCTAGAAGACAAATGTAACCCAGTTGAGATTATTGTCTTGGCTACTTTTCAGGTTTTCTTGAGTGTGGAATAGCCAAACCCTGATACCAGAACCCTAATGAATAGTATTTGGCTTATCATTAATACTTTGATTAAAGTTTAGATATGGAAAAATATATAGTTCCCATGTCAACAAATAGGTTCAAATATTTTCAAAATATCCTATTGTTTTCATAAAGACATGGCTGCCCAGACTATGTGAATCCAACTTGACTATTACAGTTAAATATGGATGCCTGGAGTTTGCAAAAGTAGATTAGCTCCCCTCTCTAAAGACTCTTATTTCAACAAGTATGTTGTACTCTGTCAGTTTTCATGTCTATGTTTCCCATATAATGTGAGCTGAGAATGTGTCTTACTCATCCTATCTAATAAAAGACAAAAAGGGTAATTAACCGTACCTCCGATACGCTTCCCATTGGCTAATCAGAGTGATATGCAAATTAACTGCCAACAAAGATGGCGGCCAGCAGCCACGCAGCTGAAGCGAACATGAGGCTTGCTTGCTCCAGTGATGGAGGAAGCCAAGGTTCCCCGCCTGCTGCGACCTGGCTCTGAGCCCGAAAGCAACAATGTCTCAATTATAGAAGCTAAACAAACCCCAGATACCTGCTTTCAGCCAGCCACGGCCTCAGAGCTGGGAGCGCCAGTGACAGCAACAATGTTTCAATTATAGAAGGTAAATAAATCCCAGAAAAAAAAAGAAAAGAAAAAAAGGAGAGGCTGGGAGCTTCAGTCCCGGCCAGCCTGAAAACGGCCCTCAGCCCCTCACCCAGACTGGCCAGGCACCCCAGTGGGGACCCCCACCCTAAAGGGGGCGTGGCCAGCCTGAAAACAGCCATAAGCCCCTCATCCAGGCTGGCCAGGCACCCCAGTGGGGACCCCCACTCTGAAGGGGGTGTGACCAGCTGCAAACAGCCATCAGCCCCTCACCCAGGCTGGCCAGGCACCCAAGTGGGACCCCCACCCTGATCCGGGACACCCTTCAAGGCAAACCAGCCGGCCCCCACCCGTGCACCAGGCCTCTATCCTATATAGTAAAAGGGTAATATGCAAACTGACCCTAACAGCAGAAAGACTGGGAATGACTGGTCACTATGACACACACTGACCACCAGGGGGCAGACGCTCAATGCAGGAGCTGCCCTCTGGTGGTCAGTGTGCTCCCACATGGGGGAGCTCTGCTCAGCCATAAGCCAGGCTGATGGCTGCCAGTACAGCAGTGGTGGTGGGAGCCTCTCCTGCCTCCTCAGCAGTGCTAAGGATGTCCGACTACAGCTTAGGTCTGCTCCCCACTGGCAAGTGGACATCCCCCGAGGGCTGCCAGGCTGCCAGAGGGATGTCTGATTGCCATCTTAGGCCCAGTCCCTCAGGGAGCAGGCTTAAGCCAGCAAGTGGTCATCCCCCGAGGGGTCCCAGACTGCGAGAGGGCACAGGCCGGGCTGAGGGACCCCCCCCCCCCCGAGTGCACAAATTTTAGTGCACTGGGCCTCTAGTCCTATATAATAAAAGCCTAATATGCTAAGTGTCTGGTTGGCCGGTCAGCCATTCAACCAAAGCATAATATGCTAATGATATGCTAAGGCTGCCTAAGTGCTTGCTATGACGTGCAGTGACCACCAGGGGGCAGACACTCCAACCAGTAGATTAGCTTGCTGCTGGGGTCTGGCTGATCTGGATGGAGCAAGATGTGTTGGATATGCCCTGGAGCCCTCCCGCGGTCCCTCCCTGGCTGGCCAACCTTCTGCGTTCCTCTTGTCCCCGGTGGGGGTCCCTTTGGCCTGGCCTGCACCCTCTCACAATCCAGGACCCCTCAGAGGATGTTGGAGAGCTGGTTTTGGCCCGATCCCACAGGCCAGGCCGAGGGACCCCACTGGTGCACGAATTCATGCATCGGGCCTCGAGTGTGAATATACTCAACACCAAACCTTGGGTATCATTGGTATTCTACGAATTTGTTAAGTTAGGGTGTGTATGTACTAGTATGTGTATTTCTCTGCATATTAGTAGAGAAAGAGAGTGTGGTCCAAAATACAAAGTGCATAATACTGGGTGCAACTATCCTTAGCTTTTTATCTTGCCCGTTGTAACCCACCAGTCTTCACTTTGGTTCCAGGAACATTATACCAATTGTCATGGATTGTATATATCTGGCTGATCAGACCAGTTAGTGAAAAGTAACAATACTGAAAATACAAAGGTCAATAAGTCTGAAATTCAGTGTCATGTGGGTCAGTTGGGCTTAATACTCCATGAAAGCTATTCAGATATGTCTGTATTGAACCATGGTGGCTGAGGTCAGGCCTTGTCTATATTCTTCTAAGATAACTAATTGTGGGACCCCCATCTGCGAAAGAAGTTGACAGTTTAACATGTCATACAAACTAAAACAACTAGTAGTTGTGTGGATGAATTAGGCTCCAGGTGGGCAATGCCAAGCTGCACAATTCCAGAGGGGCACCACCACAATGTCATCTATGTGAATTGCATTCCGTAGCGTTGTTCAGCAGATAAACTATGAGTTAATATATGCAACCCTAGAGGGGAGGTAGATCCAGATGTGTAGCACATGCTATCAATGCACAACTCATATCACTCAAACATCTCAATTTGCTCTGCCTGACTTCTAACTTCCAGATGAGCCCAAGGATTTGTTCTCTCTAATCCTCTCCCCTAACTGTGAACGGTGGAATGTTGGACGACAGAGTTAATACCCACAGAACAGCTATTGACCAATGAATCTGGCAGTACCTTAGATGATATAATCCTGAGGCATGTGTTTTGCACTATTTCCCATAATTCCCCTGTGGGAATAAGTCCATGTTGGTATCTAGAATAGTAAACCCTTTATTGATTGCCTTCCATTTCTTGTATCTCCTTCCCACTTTCCTTTTGGTATTACCTGTACTTAAATTTAAATAAGGTGCAACCTAGATCTGCTTCAAAATTTCCAGAATGTAGTTGTGATTCTGGTCCCTTGGAGAAAGCCTTCTCCTTGTCTACTGGAGTTGCAGTAATGACCCTGAACAACTATCAGGGTATAGTGGACATTCCTGCAAAAAGTAAGAGGAAACCTCTATGCTGCCATCTATGCCCATTGAATAAATAATTTAAAATCGCAATTAGAAGATCCCAATGAATCACAAAGTGTTCAAATGAATGTTTCTGTTTCTGTTTCTACCCAATATTACAGGCTCTTTAAAGTAATTCTGTTCACAACTTAATTTGGTTTTCAGAGAAATGGAAATTAAATGTTAAAAACACACACACAACAACACCAAATCTTTTCTATTAGCTATTCAGGGAGATAAATGGCAGAAATTTTTAAATTTAGAAGTGGTGACACAGCAACTCAGAGGCTATGACAAACAGTTAAGAATACATTGGGAAATGGTGAGTGTGCCTACTTTAGACCAATGAGGCACAGACCTAGGCCAGTGTTATCTACAGTTGTTAAGAGATACTCATTCCAGAGAATGAGCATTCCAGAGAACTCATTTGAAAATGGATGGGAACATGTGATACTGAATATAGTTTAGTATGGGGAATTATGAGGTGTAATAGCAAAAACATTTGAAAGAAAAAAGAAAGCCAAAAAGGAAAGAGAGAAAAATGATAAATTGACTCTTTTAAAAAGAAAATACAAACTATAAAAGACTCATGTAAAAGGTGGAGGAATATTGAATATGAAAGGGGAAGGTATTTAAAGGGAGAATTATCATTGAGGCAAAGGGAAAGATAGGCTTGGATAGCAGAAAAGGAATGTGGGGAGTCAGTAAATTAGGAGAACATATACAGTATATCAAAACCCTTTGTAGGAACACTTTTGGAGACTTTAAATCAGCTCATGGCACTCCTTGACTCAAAATGCTCCAATGGATACCCATTTCTCTCAGAATAAGCCCAAACCCCTCCAATGCAACTCTACATGATCTTCCCCTGGCTTCTCTATTCTAATCTCCTCTGACTATACTTCTTATTCACTCCTTTCTAGACACACTGGCCTCCTTTCAGGGCCTTAAACATGTCAGGTACAATCTACCCTGCCTCAGAGCCTTTGTATAGTTTGTTCCCTCTGTCCATGGGGTATGTACATGACTCACCCCCTCTTCTTTGCTCCCATGTCACCTTCCCTATGAAGTCTTCTATGATAATCATATGTAAAATTTCAATTTTTCCCCTGACCACCAATAGTATTTTTTACCTTCTAACAAAATGCATAATATACCTATACTAGTATATTATGTTTAAATTTTATTTAACTCCCCTCCTCCCTCCAGCTAGGATGTAAGCACTGTGTGGGCTGTAATTTAGTCTAGATTTTTTTCATTGATATATCTCAATCACAGTGCGTTAACATAATAGGTGCCAATGAATATTAATGGATGGATGAATGAATAATGACTTGTTGCTTCCTCTGTTAACACCAACACCTATCACAAAATAGTTGTTGAATAACTTAATGAAATAATCACTGAATCTTTATGAGCTTGACTAGAAAAAAATCTTACAGGTGCTGAGATAAAATTTTAAGTCAGTGGTTCCCAAACTTATTTGGCCTACCGCCCCCTTTCCAGAAAAAATATTACTCAACCCCTGGAAATTCATTTTTTTTTAAATTTTAATAGCAGTTACTCATCGCCCCCAAATGCACCTGTGGCCATCACCGCCCCCCTGGATCGCTGCAGCGCCCACCGGGGGGCGGTAGCGCCCACTTTGGGAATCACTGTTTTAAGTGAACCTTGACTTTGGTCATAGGCACCAAAATGTAAATCAAAACATTATTCAAAGGCCAACTAATTATTTCTTCCAGCTGCTGAAATTTATAGTTCAATCTTTTAGCTAGGAAGTAAGTCCTCATAAATCTCTTGAATCCAACATCTTACTTGCCTAGGCTAGAAGATAAGAATTTTATTGAGGTAAAATGTGATATAAATACACTTTCTGGGAGACAATTTGTCATATGGCCCAGGGTGATCCAGTCTAGAGAGACAGGAATAAAATCTAGTTTTTCTTCTTTCCATCTCAGTGATTCCAAATAATTTGTCACTCAAATATCTATTTTCACAACATTTAAAATAAGGCACAGTGTATACTATTGACCATGAGCACAAAGATATTAATCTTCAAAAAACCAGAATATTTTTAAATAAGGAAATTATCATATAAAATGCACTGTGCATATTAGTGATCTAGAAGTATGTTATAAAATATTTGAAAATATAGTAGCTTAAATTTAATGTGAAAAAATGATTTTTGGTTACAGTGAGTTTCAAAACAACCTTGGTATTTTGACCTTTTCTGAAACAAATGAATCATGTGCAATCTGACCAGATGACTTTATTTCCAGAAATGGCTCAAACTCTAGCCATGTTTCCACCATTACCTTGTGGCAAGAGACAATATTGACAAGTAATAACAGTTACTTTAACCTCAGGTTTTTGCCACAAAATTCATCTTGCTGTACTGATCAGCATTTTATTCCCATTTTATTTGGGTATGAGTCCAACCAAATATGGCGAATTGGCTTTGGAGTCAGGAGATTGGATCAGCCTAGGTCTTCCCAGGTCCTTTCAACTAAGAGTTACATTTAAGGCACATTCATGCAGATGAGTTGTAACAAGCTACAATGATTCAAATTTTGACGTTTTATTTTTATTTCTATCACCAGCTTTCAGTGGCACCACAAATTTAACTTAGCCTTGAAAGAGATCACAGAAGATAGTATGTTCACCATGCCTATACCAGTAAATAGACTATAGGTAGAAAGCCCATTTTCATGCTGCCTTTCTTCTGGAGAGGAATAGAACCCCTGAGTGTAGAGAGATATTCCTGTAAAATGTATAGACTAAAATTGCAAAATGTAGCAGTGTTTATCTATGGGTGGAGAGATCATAAATAGTTTTTACTTAATTTTATGTTCCTTCCTATATATTACAAATTTTCTAAAATGTGCACTTATTTTCACAATTAGAAAAATATACTGTTTAAAAATAACTGGAATGGTCTGGGAGATCAAGAGAAAGGATCACATAGTCAATAGACTTTTAATACTGTGGATGGTTTAGTACTTAAACTCAGTTGTGTTCAATGTGGAAAGTCTTTGCCTGTAGTTTTTTGTTTGGGGAATTTTTTTTGATTGGCCAGAGGGCATATCCCCGGGCTAGAAATGACCAAGAGTAATTTCAGTTGATGGATGGGAAAAGGCAAATGGATGAAACCACTAAAATGCTTTGAATGATCTCACCCATACTGATTGGTTGGAGGAAGAGAGAGGGGAATGGAGTGGGAGGACACCAATCTGCCTACGTCCAGTAACTATTCATTAACCCTTTGTAGACATAACCTTCCCAAATCTTCTAAGATATTCTTCCTCCATTCATTCCCACCTCAATATATATCATTCACTCAAGTTTCCCAGCTAGAAATCTAAAAGTAATTCTTGACACTTTCTTCTCCTCCATTTCTTACATCAGAGTCATCACCAACCATCAATTAATAAATAGGTTTTTAAAAGTGATATATCTATACAATGGAATACTATTTAACCGTACAAAGGAACAAAGTCCTGATAAATGCTACATGAATGGACCTTGCAGACATTATGCTAAGAGAAAGAAGCTGGATACAAAAGGCCTCATATTGTATGATTCCCTTTATAGGAAATAGCCAGCATAGGCAAATCCACAGAGACAGAAAGCCAACAATGTGAACTGTTAGCAAGAAGGAGTGGGGATACACTAGTTTGCTAGGACTTCCATAGAAAGTACCACAGACAAGGTGGCTTAAACAAAAGAAAATTCTTTAATCACAGTTCTGGAGGCTAGAAGTCTGAGAGCAAGGTGTTGGTCGTGCTGATTTTCTTCCGAGTCCTGGCTCCTTGGCTTCTGGATGGATGTTTTCTCTTCTGTCTTTATCTGGTCTCTCCTCTGTGCTAATTGACTCTTTTTTTTTTTTAAGGACGCCAGTAACATTGGATTATTACCTACCAAGATGACCTCATTTTACCTTAGTTTCCTCATTTTAAAGGCCTTATCTTCAAATACAGTCATATTCTAAGGTACTTATGGTTAGGACTTTAACATATGAAATTGGTGGGGGGACACAATTCAGCCCATAAAGAGAGTCACTGTTTAATGGGTAAGAGTCTTGCCCTAGCTGTTTTGGCTCAGTGGATAGAGCATCAGCCTGCGGACTTTTTGATTCCAGTCAAGAGTATGTACCTGGGTTGTGGGCTTGATCCCCAGTAGGGGGCGTGCAGGAGGCAGCCAATCAATGATCCTCTCTCATCATTGATGTTTCTATCTCTCTTTCCCTCTCCCTTCTTCTCTGAATTCAATAGAAATATATTTTTTTTAAAAAGAGTCTTTCTTTTAGGGTGATGAAAATATTCTGGAACTAGATAGTGGTGAAGGCTGCAAACATTGTGAATATACTAAATGCCACTGACTTGTACACTTTAAAATGGTTAAGAAATGGTATATTTTATGTTGCATGTATCTTACCACGATAAAAACGTCATCACCTAGTCATATTGATTTTATCTTATGAAATTTCTTGAATATGTATACATTTGCCATCTCTACTACTGTAGCCCAAGCCATCATTATTTCTTTCATGATATAAGTCAACAATGTCTAACTACTCTTCTTGTTTCCACTGCTGCTCTGCTCCAGTTTGTTCTCTGCATTGTGGCCAGATGGGTCTTTTAGAAATATGGATTATATTGTATTATTCCTGAGATTAAAACCTTTCAGTGATTTCTCATTTTATTTAGGATGAAATCCAAAATTTCTGGTTGTAGCTACAGGCTCATCATGCTCAGATCTCAGTCTGTATCTCAGCTTTGTATCTCCCCACTGCTTAATTTGATGTAATCTTAACCTTTCATCCTTTAATGTTTGTGTAAGCCAGGATCATTCTCACTTCCAGGCTTTTGCATATGCTATTCTCTTCAACCCCACCACCCTGCCTTCGTTCTTTGCCTACCTAACATCTATCATCATCGTAACTTAAATATCACTTCCTTAGAGTGATTTTCTATGATTTCTTCATCTAAATTATTCTCTTTCATAGCAGCTTTTTTTTCCTTCAAAGTACATGGAACAACTATAAATTACCTGTTTTGCGTGATGTCTGTTTCGCCAGCAGACTGTAGGCCTCATGAACGTAGAAACCATGTTTATTTGGTTAAGTGCTATATCCTCAGCACATAGCTCAGCATGCAGGACATTGTAGGCGCTGAACATTATTTATTCAAATAATTATAATAAAAATTATAATAGAGTTAGACTAAAAGATTTCAAAAGCTCTATACACCTAGAGATAATATAGCTTGTAATTAAATTTACCTGAGTTTCCTAATTTCAATGCAAGAAAAATATAGTTAGATGTATGAGATGTTAAGAGAGCTTAACAGAATACCATGCATAACTTTTTGCCCCGAAAATAATATAACAAATAACAGAACAATTCTCTAAGAAAGTATAAATTTAAAAAGTGTAAATTACTTTAAATGACTTGATAAGAGGTAAAAATTGAATACATTAATAACCTTATTAAAAACCTATCCCTAGAAAAGACACTAGCTCAAAATAAATTATATGCCAATTCTTTTCACCATATAAAGAACAGATAACTACTTAGGCTAAATAAACTTTCCAAATCATTAAAAATGTTGAAAA
>NW_005871065.1:478050-512888 GCF_000147115.1 Myotis lucifugus
GTGTTGCTTTTTCAGATCTCACCCTCCCCCTCTGGTGATCCTAAGATCTTGAATCTTTTTTTAGATTTGAAAGCTTCACTTTGGCCCCCTTATAACTATGTCCTCATTTCATATTTTTGGAAGCTCTTTATTTTCGGGAGATCACTGGAACTACCCAGCGCGTGTCACCTGATGCAACATATTTTCATTCTTATTGACTGTTTATTGTCAGTTTGGAGAGAATCCTCAAAGAGAGAAAGATGGTGAGTAATGAGCAACCCCGAATATCCTATAAGGAAGTTGCCTTATGGAATCTCAAAATGAACCAAAAATTAAAATGACACCTATTAATTTAAAATATAATTAGGACTTCAAATAATGAGAAAAATGGTGTTGAGGTAATCAGCTATTCATTTGTTTTTAAATTATATCTATACCTTTCAGCAAACAACTTTTAGATTATTAAGTAATCAAATACAAAATCCTATAGACTTGTTAAATGAAAGTATAGGTTGTTTTAACAATCATGGAGCTAAGGAAATCTATGAAAGACATTAAATCCCCAAACCATAAATAAATTAATGTATTTTCTAATAGAAATGAACAATTTCTGCACAATGAGAGAGCCAACTGCAAAACCGAGAGGCAGTTAACAGACTAGAAGAAAATATTTAAAACAGAGAAAGGAGAACCATCTAAGGGTCCCAACAATTCAATAAGGAGAAGCAAAAAAACCTAAGAAGAAAAATAAATGATAATTATAAACTGTCAGTGCTTAGAAAAATACAGATGATCAGCATACATGTGAAAATATGCTCTAACACACCAGTATTCAGGGATATTCATATCAAAGTTGCAATTCTCCCCATCAGATTAGCAAAATCGAAAAGATCAGTAATGGCCAATGCTGACTAGTATGTAAACTTATACTGTCATGAACTGTTTGTTGACCATTATTTCACCTGGCTCAATCTTTCTGAGGTCAATTTGACAATATTTTTCAAAATTATGATTTGCATACTCTGACCACAATTCTATCTTAAAAATCGTGTTTGATATCCTTATCTTCTCCTGCAGTGGTACCCTGGCTATATCCTCACTACTTAGTGTGTGAGATCACAACTCACACATTCAGTCCCAACCAAGAATGATCCGAAGGCTACAACCCAGTTTCTCCTAACATGTTCTCAACCAAAGTGTCTCAACCATACCCCAGGTAGCTGGGTTAGGGGGGGGCTTCCAGTCCCATCCCCATTCTGTGACAGAATCTGCACCCTCTCCTATTTGGCAAAAGGTGAAGACCTCAACTGCCTTCTGGGTTCCAGAAAGTAAAAGAAATGAATGGAACAGGGCAAGTAGGCATATATACATGAGTGGTAGACTTTGGAAAGCAAACTGCAGCACATGTACCCTGGCCAAAGTAATCCATATTTATCTGTGAAATATCCTGACTTTTAAATGGGTTACTAAGTTAGTTGGTTCACTACTTTAAAACAAAGAAAATATAACCTGTGGAGGGCAAAAGAAAATTAATTTGCCATATGAGAAATAGCTTGATAAGCCTTTAATCTAGCCTTGGCCACCAGTCCAGTATTGCCTTCATTCAAGGTTAGTTTCCCCTGCTGGTTCCTGGTGTCCTGCCCACATAACAATCATCAGTGGTCCAAGAAGTGTTGATCCTCCAAAAGCAAAAGGTCTTGTTATGGTCATCTTTCCCAGAAGGCTCCTTGGCTCCTCTTCAGATGTGTACATCTCTTCCCCAGTGATAAGTTCTGCATACAAAGGGATGGGGTGGTGGTGAACAGCATGTGATTAACCCACTAAAAGTTCTGGTGCTCTCCTGGTACGCAAGAGTGCCTGCTTAACTCTTCATTATGAAGTCAATCAAGCGACTCTTCCCAGAGAAACATAAATCTACAAGTACACACTCTCTTCTTCCAGAAAGAGATGCCTCTGGTAAATCATGCATTGAAAAAATTAATGTTCTGTATACTAATGCCCAAACCGCATGATTACTAGTAGAAAAGCCATACATTTCAAGAAATGTGGACAAACAGCACATACAAGATGTGTTCTGCCTTTTTATAGAGAAAGAGTTAAGGGATCACAACCTTTAGCTTAAAGACCAAGGTTGCTTTATCCTGTTTGGAGAGTAGGCACTGTTTTCATAGAATAATGAATCACATTATTTCTGCCCCACAGAATTCTAATGCTCTCAAGTATGGCAAGACAGATGATCCTATTTAAAATTATATTTTACAAAGCAAAACAGATATAACTCAGTAACTGCACATCTAATTGACTTAATTGTCCCATTTATCACATGACTTAAGTGAGCTGATGTTTTCTACTCTGCTTCACCCATGTAATTCTTGTAATATAAGAGCTGAGACATGGTGCCAGGCGTGAGCGAGAAATCCTCTCTCCTGAGAAAAGATATCATTGGAGTGATGTTGGCTTTGGGTTCCAGTTTATTGAAAAATCAATGTCCATTTGTGCAACCAACACATATGGCTTTCTTCCAGGCTGATGATGGCTTTGCGAGGCTGGCTATCACCTAATGAAGTCAGATCAGCTTACCCAGCACCCGAGCTACAGTTGGCAAAGTGACTTTGTCATTAAAATGCAGTTTATCATTCCTGTTGGTGTTTTTCTTCCCATTTCACTCCCTCCTATCCATTTATCCTGAAGCCACAGTATTGTTTTTCTCTCTGCAGATAATAGACCAACCGCTCCAAATTTTAACATTTCAAAGGTACTCAGTATGATGTTTGGTGCTGGATGTATAAACAACTTTTTCATAAGTCTGTGTCTCTCATTAGAGGCAGGAAAATACGTATATACATATATCATTCTACTCAGTCTTGACTCAAAATAGACATTTCTACAAAGTCAGAGCCAAGTTTGTAACAGGCTCGATTGAAATTCGTCAGCTTACCCCTGTCTTGGGTAAATCAACAAGGCTAAGTTTGTCTAATGTGTTGATATGTTCCAATAATCAGAGTCCAGCTGACATTGTATGGGAAGCTTTTAAAAAAATTAGTTACCTGTAAAGCAATACTGTTTTCCCATTATTAAATAGAGTGGCAATCTAAATTGCAATGCTTGCTTTTTCCCCCCCAAGATAAAAATGTTCTTTTTCCCTGGAGAATACCCCCAGAGTATACCCCCAGAGTGATAGTCACTGGCAACAGAAGCTCTGGTGGGGCAATCAAATAATTTGCCAGCTCAGCTACTAAGCATAGTTGCTAGGTTCTTACTTGGATCCATCAGGGGAAGGCCTCCCTCTCTATTAATAAGGAATGTTTTGGTTGCAGGTAACAAAAACTAACTGGCTAATGTTAAGGGGAAAAAGAAAACGAAAAAAAATATATATATATATACACAAATTTTCAAGGATAACAGGAGGTCACAGAATCAATGGAAGGACAGAGAACCAGCCATAGAGACTGGGTATGAATCAAATCACTTCTATGCCAAGAGGGAGGAAACCAGGTCTTTTAGCAACAGGCTGGTCTAGTGCTGCTGTTGCTGCAACTGCTAGTGCTGCTGCCATGAAAGAATCTACATGGCCCTCATGTCATTGTGTTTCTTGCTAAAGATTCACAGTCCCATGTTGGGGCCTCTGGTTGATTGGGCCTGAGACATTTGCTCCTGCTCTGGCTAATGGTGCTCCAAAGAAAAGAGACATGGTAACTTTGGTTTCTCCCTACAAGGAAAGAGGAGTTGGTGGGCAAGTGCCCCATATGACACATGTCTGCTACACTCAGAGGAGGAGCACCTGAACTGAGAGGGCATGAAATGAAAACTGCCAAGAGGCTACAGTTTTTTAAGTGTTTGGCATGTGCCTGGAGCACTCAGAGGTTGTAGTCAAAACAAGATATTGGAAACAACAGAGTATCTAGTCATTTGTGCTCAGCATTCCTAGAGCTGAAATCTAAAGTGAACATATAAATTTGCAATGACTACAGCAGGTGTGAACTGGTATTATAAACTGGAAGTGATGGTGGACATTTTGAAAGGTACAAGCTCACTGCAATCCTTTACCAGTGAAGAAATGCAGTCTGATGAGAGAGATTCAATAAAGAAACATGTAAAATGGTTCCTGTAGGAAGCATAATAAATAAGGAACTATCTGAGTCCACTTATACTTGAACTTATTTCAATAAATATACAGTCAGACTTCTTTATTTTTGGGTTTTACATCCGTAGGTTCAATCAACCACCAATTGAAAACAGTATTTCTGATCCACAGTTGGGAATCCACAGATGTAGAGGTCCAACTGCAGGCATCGTTCTACATCAATTTATATTAGGGACTTGAGCATCCTCAGATTTGGGTATCCATGGGGTTCCTGGAACCAATCCCCTGTGGACTGAAGTTAAGACTTTGGGAAGTCAAAATACATGTGGATTTTCAACTGTGCAGGGGGTTATATGTAGTATTTATATGTTATATATAATATATATATATATATATATATATATATATATATATAACACACACACACACATTTATAATTCCTATACAATGTCTATAGTTATGTGGAAATTACTGTGTTTATATAGTATTTTATCATACAATTAGCAGAACTTCCCATATAGTCCTTGCTTAGAGCCATATGTTTGATTCTGATCAACAGATTTATTTTAAAATCTCTCAAGTGGGAGAAGTGAAAGGAATCTGTATTTATAGAGTATTCATGGTGTTCTAAGTATTTTTCTACGACATATCATTCAATCCTCACAACATATCTTCAAGATAAGTATAAGCTGCTCAAGTTACAGATTATAAAGATAAAGTTTAGAAAATGTATGAGGTTTGCCCAAGGTTACATGTAGCAAAAACCAGTCTTGTCTGTGTAAGCAAGTCACCAGTACTCATAGTCCTTATGTTCTTGATCTCTTACTCCCCAGTCTAGATTCTGACCTCATCATTTCAGGAAAACAACAGTAACAAAGGTTATCAGCAACTTCCCCGTGACCAAACTCAGTGGGTACCTTTCAGTCCTTGTCTTACTTCAGGCTCAGAAGCACCTCACACATCGCACAATTCTCTTCTACTTGAAACAGTCTTGTCTCAGGCCACTGGGCCTGCTCTGATGAAGGACCACAGACTGAGAAGCTGGAACAACAGAAATTTCTCTCAGTCCTGGAGGCTGGGAGTCTAAGATTACAATAGCAGCAGGTTCGGTTCCAGAGGACAACTATCGGGTCGTGTGCCCACACAACCTCTTTATGTGACCGAAGAGAGAGAGAGAGAGAGAGAGAGAGAGAGAGAGAGAGAGAGAGAGAGAGAGAGAGAGAAAGCTATAGTGCCTCTTCCTCTTGTTACAAGGCACTAATCCTACCATAGGAGCTTCCCCCTCATGACCCCATTTAAACCTAATTACTCCCAAAGGAGGTAATTACCTAATTATTTCCCCACCTCCAAATGCCATCACATTGGGGATTGGGACTTCAGCACATGGAAGACACTAACATTCACCCCATAGTAACGTCCTTCTACAGGGGCCACACTTGCATGTTACCTTCCTCCCGCACTGACTGCTCTGTTCTGGCCCCTTCCAGTGTTATCCATTCTGACTTTCATTCCTCTCTTCTTATTCTTCTTGATATTCCTGGATGATCTTATCCATGTCTACCTTTAATTACCACCGAGAAGCAGATGTCTCCTGAATTGATCTCTAGGCCACTTGATTCTTAAGTCCAATCAAATATATAAAATTGTCTATCTGATATTACTTTAAAATCAATATGTTGAAACTGAACTTATAACTTGCTCCTCTCTCCCCCCCCGAAAAAATCTAAGCAAAATACTACATACATACTTACATATATACATACTTACTTACCTGATACTTTCCAGCATCCACCTTTACAAGGAATGGTGTCACCATGAATCACATGATTAGTGCTTGCTAATTTTTTAGTCAACCAAGATATTAATGGTGCATCTACTGTCTCCTCCAGCATTATTCTAAACTCTGGGGCAACAGCTGTGACCTTTACAGGCAGAGTCCTGATGTTATGGATCATATGATCTAGGGAGGGGATACAGAAAATAAACAATAAACAGGGTAATGCTAAAGCTAGGGAAGCCCATTGTGAAAAGGCACAGAATGATTTGAAACTCAGATGATGAAGAAAGGGCAGCCACATAACATTGTTGAAAAGAATGAATATTCAAGCAGAAGGAGCAATAAGTGTAAGGTCCTGAAATTGACATGAGTTTTATCTGTCCCAGAAGCTAAAGGGAAGCCAGTGTGGCTGGAGTTTAGTGCAGGAGAAGGGCTGTGGAAGAAGATGGGGTCAGGAATTTCTATAAGGCAATGATGCTCAGATTAGATCTGTGGAGTCAGAAAGAAGTAAAACAACAAAAAAGAAAGCTAAATTAGCAGTTGGAGGAAAAGTTACACTTAAAAGAAGAGTTAAGTAACTAATGGTTCTTTATTGTAACTACTAAAATACGAGAAAAGAGAACTGGCCTGGCATATCCTCAATCTCGACATATATTCATATTGTCCACACGTTAGGGGAAGTTTGGAGGCAGACATGGTGGGCTTTTATCTGATGTCTCTAAAGTAAACCCATAATAAAAAGATAAAAATTACTCAGTTCAGAAAATTGTGAGAAGACTGGAAATTTTGGCTATATGTTCCTTGTATACAAAGGATTGACCATAGAAATTCTATTGATATCTAATTACTGGTATGTGCAGGCTCATAAGTGTTACCAAATGCCTTTCCAAATAAGTATGGGCCAGTGTGGAAAGAAATGTTTCTCTGTTGGCTAACAGAGGAAAGCAGTAACCTATTAAGAGAATTATTCTCAGAGGCTGGCTGTTAATTGCTTTTATGTGCATGTCGAGAAGCCAATCAATGGCAGGCTTGTAGAAAAATAGCAAAGAATAATATACGAAGCAGATTGTAGTCAAATGTAGAAAGCATCCGATCTTATCACTGAAAATATCTAGTTTAATGAGTACACTTTTTTTTACCAGTTTGGTACCCATAAACTCCAGTGGAGTCTCTTCAGTTTCATTCTCAACAATTATAGGCAATGTTAATTTTTTTTAACTAAAGAAAAGAATTTTATAAACTTTAAAAAATTTACTGAAGTGAAATTCATATATTATAAAATTAACTATTTTAAATAATTGTCGTTTAGTATGTTCACAATGTGCAGTCATCACTATCTAGTTGTAACTATGTAGTTTCAAAAAGTGGAAACAACTCAAATGTCCATCGACAGATGAATGAATAGCCCTAGCCGATTTGGCTCAGTGGATAGAGCATCGACCTGTGGACTGAAGGGTCCCAGGTTGGATTCCGGTCAGGGGCACATGCCCAGGTTGTGGGCTCGATCCCCAGAAGGGAGTGTGCAGGAGGCAGCCAATCAATGATTCTCATCAATGATGTTTCTCTCTCTCTCTCTCTCTCTCTCTCTCTCTCTCTCTCTCTCTCTCTTCCTTC
Source organism: Myotis lucifugus (assembly GCF_000147115.1). Lineage (NCBI taxonomy): Eukaryota > Metazoa > Chordata > Mammalia > Chiroptera > Vespertilionidae > Myotis > Myotis lucifugus. Next base: position 485,505 of record NW_005871065.1, read on the forward strand.
CTCTCTGAAATCAATAAAAATATTTTTAAAAAACAACAGATGAATGAATAAACAAAATGTGATATATCAATACAATTTAAATATTATTTAGCATAGAAAAGAGTGAAGTACTGATATGTCCTGCATCGTGGATAAACCTAGAAAACATGGGAAGTGGAAAAAAAGATACAATAGGTCACATATTATGATTCCATTTATATGAAGTGTCTAGATTAGGTAAATTAGAAACTTTATAATTTCTTTTGTGATGAGTGATGGCTGACTTCTCTTTTAAGAACTGTAGAACTGTGAGCTTTTGTGAATGTAGGGACTATACCTTATTCATCTGTTTTTTCAGCCCAGAACATAGTTCCTGGCATATAGAGATCCCATTCTATCAGTTAAGGCTCTTATCAGAGTAGAACCACCAGAATGTATATATGGTTCTACTCTGATATATGAACTTATCACAAGGACTTGACCTCATACTATCATGGAAGTAGGAGAAACAGTTTGTGATGTTTCATTTCTGAGTCTAGAGCTGGAACCTGATGTGCACAGGTGGGTGGTTGGGAAGAGAAGGTGGTTGTGGAGCAGAGGAAAAGAAAACAAACCAGAACCCTGATGGGTTTCTCATCGCCTTTGATGATGGGTTTCCAACTTTGATGATGAGGGTTTTCTTTACAAGAAGCTGGTGCCCCTTTGTCATGGAGCTAAACACACACCTGGACCAGGAGTTGGAGAACCCAGAGCAGGAGATGCAGTAGGATTTGGGGGAGCTGAGGGTCTGGCTGTTGCTACCATCCAGCCAGGAAGCCAGAGGGTCAGTGCCAACAGGCAGGAGCTTCAACAGTGCCTTTCCAAGAACCAACCTGCGCAGCAGCAGGAGCTGGGGCTTCACTTGTGCCTCCCATGTCTGGGCTTGAACTGATCACATGAAGAAAAGGTGGATTCTGGGAAATGTAGTTCCAGCTTAGCTAAATGGACTCTCCCACTATTACCAGGAATGTTTATGGAGGAAATGAGTAAGCAGATGCAAGAAACAATGCTTCTGCAAGTATTTTTGTACTTTCCTCACCTGCAGAGTGTGCAAGAAGTATTTTCCAAGTATGTTTTCTAAACCAGAAAATGGATGTTGTTTCATTATATCCCCACAGCAACCCTATGACATAATTACAATTTTTATTACCATTACAGAGATGAAGCAAGAGAGGCACAAATTGTTAAGTAACGTACTTAGCCTAGGTGGCAAACAACTGAGCTAGAAAACAAAATTTAGATCCATCCTCTTATAAAAGCTCATGTTCTGTCCACTATACCACACTGCCCCCCACAGCCCTACCTTGATCTGCTCTATTCTGTGTATAGTGAAATTATATATATATATATATATATATATATATATATATATATATTGCTTTTTTCTCTTCTTTCCATCTTCTTTCTTAAAAAAAAAAAAGTAGAGGGTAGAGGGGTATCCTTATCTTCCCATGTAACTGAATGACCTGGCTCTGAAATGTGTACCTTTTCAATGGTGTCTGTCAGAAATGGTCTGAGGCTCAGCATTAGAAAATGAGGCCTTTCTTTTTTTTCTTAGGAGTGAATTCTTCTCATCCTCCAAGTCTCTATACTCTGCCCTCTGCTGTTGAATCCATTTCCTCTCCAGCTACCCATAATCTACCATGAAGCCATGAACAAGTCAAATTCTGAAATATTTTTATTCATCTGTTTGTTGACAAGTCTTGCAAGTTTCCACCAAAAAAATGTGTCACTTTGCAGTGACAAAATGCTTGATACTACCAAAAAAGTCTTAATATATGACTTGTATGGCCAAAGAGGCAGATTAAAGAATTGTGTACATTATTTGCCTAAGATGAGACATAACGTGCTAGTAATTAACATTTTTAGCACTAACTCTGAGCATGGTTCTGGCCCAAAAGTTTCATATGGATTATCTCTTTAATCTAAATGACCACCCAATGAAAGAGGTAAATATACGTATATTAACATTTTAAAAATGAAAAATATGAGGCTTAGGGAGGTTTAAAAACTTGCTCAAAGACACAGATAGTGAATTAATCAGGTCTGTTTGGTTGGTCTTAAACCCTTGGTCATAATTATCATGAAATGTCATTTTAAACATCTTAGAACATTCTTCCAATTATTTATCAAGTATTCATTGAATGTCTTTGGGTATTAAAGTCATAATAGCGGATTAAAACACCATGGCCCAGTATAGAATGAGAAATACAGTCAGTCATGTTTTTGTTTTCTGTTTTTGTTTTTTCCACTCTAATAGCAGTCTTCAATGCCAATTTCTGAAAGATATAGTAACATTTAAGGAATAAATTTTTGAAGGGTCTCTCCAAAATGGCTGGGAGTGCAATAATTTTCCTTCCAAAAATATTATATGAATTTTAATTTTGTTTGAGTAGACTGCAATTAAGTAAATCTCACAACTACAAGTTTAATTGGTTGAATGTTTTAAATTTAACCTCTTGCCTGCATGCTTTATGTACACAAAGCAAACTAGCAAAGAATAGGTCTTATTTTCATGAATTATCCCTTTTCATACAGTGCACTGTGAAGACAGGGACTACAGAATGGGAGAATCCTACTGACTGATGGTAGCAAAATGCTCATGGAGATTTCTGCTCATATTACAGCAGGTCCCCCCTCAGGCTATTTACATTGTGCTTTTGCTATGTGTGCCATCCTTTATACTCACTCTCCCGTCCTAATTTTCCGCACTCTTTTTATCATAGATATTTTGTGTTTCCACAGTGGAAGGGCTGTGAAACTCGACTGGACTGGGAAACTACATTCCTTAAAGACAGCAGAGCATAAGAAGGCTGGAGACGTGGTCACCGTGCTCACCTCTAAGGTCTGTTATCTTCTCGTTTCCCACTCTGCACTCCAGATTATTGACGGCAATAGCCTGTGGGTGTCCACTCCGTCCAGGGTTCTGCTAGAGCAGCCGTGGGCAAACTACGGCCCGCCGGCCCGTTTGAAATGAATAAAACAAACAAACAAAAAGACCGTACCCTTTTATGTAATGATGTTTACTTTGAATTTATATTAATTCACACAAACACTCCATCCATGCTTTTGTTCTGGCCCTCCGGTCCAGTTTAAGAACCCATTGTGGCCCTCGAGTCAAAAAGTTTGCCCACCCCTGTGCTAGAGTGATTCTTTAACCTAGAGCTTCATTGAGACAACAAGAGGGCCACAGAAATGACTCCTTCACAACATAGGATGAGGACTGTCTGCTTCACGTGGGGTTTAAACTACCTTTATGGATATTGCATTACATATGACAGGCAGGTTCTGCTGTAAGCTTCCACTCCTCCTTTACTATGGGAATTAATTTAGCTTGGTATGGCTCAGAGCATAGTCTTTTGTACTAGTTTGGGTTGTGCTTTCTTTTCTTTATACAGGTTCTACTGATTTTCTTTTCTTGTTTTTGTTTGTTGTGATTTTTATTTTTTACATTATTAGCTGAAATCTCCTCTTATTTTGTAAGCATACTTAAGGTTTCCTTTTTTGACTGAGTTGCCTAAAGGGAAAGTACTTCCTTCAGTTTTTCTGAAGATGATCTACTCCCAGTCACCCCTTGCCCTGGAGAGTCTGTCCTGAGTGCCAGGCTCTGTGCTTCTGTTTCTCTGAGGTTCTCCCTTTCTCACATTGGCAGTCTGCCTCACATCGTGCTTTCCATGTACTGAGTGGTTAGACCTCTCGCTTTCACAGTAATCTTGAAAATTGGTGTTATCTCCATTTGACAAATAAAAAAAAAAACTCTAAAAAATTCAGTGCCTTTTCTAAGGTCACACATTGGGATATACATTTATATTGATCTGACCTTAAAATGCAGAATGACTGAAAAGATATTTTATCCATTTCCCATGTAGCAAGAAAAAGAGCTATAAGAATGTGAGGAAATACTAATGATCGTAACGAATGGGGCTCTGTGTCAGACCACTTGGGCTCAAACCCCGGCGCCACCTTTGTTATCTAATTAACTTTGAATACGTTACTTCAAGTTGTTGAGACATAGTTTCATCTTTATAATGGACATAACTATCATAGCTAATTTTCTGGGGTATTGGGAGGACTAAATGTGGTGTCACCTGTGAAATCACTGTTGAGGGCAGTGGCTGGTGTGGGAGTTCAATCCATGCTATTTTATTGTTGCTACTACTGTTTCCTAACTTAAAGGTAGGTCACTAAACAGAACCATTGGCATCATGACATTTACTCTGAATCACCAGTGGAAGGCTGTCCTGACTCCAGGAGTTCAGAGGGTGCAGTGCTTGACCACACATGCCCACTGTCACAGGGGGCCATGTCTATGTTGGAGAGAAAGGACTTGTTTTTCAAGTTAGTGCTTTTCAAGCTCTGGTAATATTACCACTTTCTCTCTGTCTTGACTCTATTCTTAAATATGAAGTGGAATATTTACCAATTACCACACAATGCACGAAGCAGCCTTGTTCTATAAAACCCTTATTCCTGGAAAACAATGTTGGCTTGGCTTTTTGATTCTAAATGTGAGGATTAGAGTCCAAAACTGACTCCCTGGAAAGGCTGACCAGGCAGCAGTTAACAAATCACCCTCCAGCAGGAAGAATTCCCGGACAAGCTGGGCAGGATCAGGGCTCTCACTTCCCATAAATCTCCCACCAGCCCTTGCCCTTCTTTCTGGGAACCACCGCCATTGCTTTCAGATTTCCCTCCCTCCTTCACTGCCTCCCTTCTTTTCTTTCTCTCCCTCCCTCTTTTTCTCCTTCCTCCCATCCTCTTTCCTTCCTTTCTTTCCTTCAATTAGGGAATTAAAGCAGACAGAAAAATCAAATACAAAGCTAACCCTTTGGTATGCCCTGTGTCTTTAATACTATGGTGCTATGTATATATAGATGTGGAAAGTTGGACTTCAGGGGCAGGGACTGTGTCTAGTCCTGCTCTGGGTGATACCCTAACACCGAGAATGTCACACTCTGCCAGGGCCACAGTGTCACTGAGGAGGGTCATGCTCTCAAAACAAACAGACAGACACATCTTCGTGGTTCATCTCACTCAGTGCTCTATGGCACAGGCCATAATACCGCCATATATTTAAAGAAAAATTATATTGAAATACTAATCATAAACATAATTTAAAAATTGAGTCTTCCATTTTGGTTGTTAAGGATGACCTCTGTGAGAGGAAAGGGAGGAGGCCTGGGTGCCTTGACCAGTACTCTGCTCTCTGCTTGACTGCACAGCGTCTAGTAAATTCACCGTGGTCTTAACCACTTAAAATATTGAGGTTGGTCCTAAACTGTCCTCTTCTGAATTGAGTATTTCCTGGTGTTTGTCTACCCTGGAACATTGCTCACCTTGTGGGTGAGTCAGCCTTTCCCAGTTCTCTCCTTAGCTCATTAACTGAGCTGTCCCTCTGCCAGTGGTTTCCAAACCCAGGTCTGTGACAAAAGTTCACGGGTATGAGGTAAAAGGTGAAAAATAAGGGTCGCGTAGGGACTTTTTCTTAGGGCTCAATTTATTTACTTGAAATGAAGGCCATTTACTCTGAGATTATGTAATTCCTATATTTGTGTGACAAAGAGGTCTTTCTTTTATGAAAAGTTCTGTAAAGAGGAAAATCAAGGAACCATGGGCTTAGACTTTGGGAAATGTGAAATAGAGAGACTGCTGTAAGCTATGCATGGTGTGTACGTGTGAGTGTGTGTGCTTGTGAGTGTATATTTATGACCAGGCACCCACTCAAGCGACCATGGGACTAGAGCCAGTGGTCGGCAAACTGCCGCTCGCGAGCCACATGCGACTCTTTGGCCCCTTGAGTGTGGCTCTTCCACAAAATACCAACTTCTGCACATGGGCCACGAAGTTTCAATCGCACTGTACATGCGCGCCCGCACGTGGTATTTTGTGGAAGAGCCACACTCAAGGGGCCAAAGAGCTGCATGTGGCTTGCGAGCCGTAGCTTGCCAACCACTGGACTAGACAGTCCTTAAAGGAGGCTTTTAATGGGCCCTCAGCTGGGAGTATTAGCACCAATCAGATAGTTGCTAAAGAAAGCAGGGGCATTCCTGGGACAGAAGGGGCAGCTATTCTATCCTTACAAACAAACTTTTAATCATCACATTGCCCTTTGGGATGCATGTTCTTCCTCTCAGCTGTATTTGGTGTCATTTTTAAACCTGATTTCACCTAAATAAAATCATTCCCTTAGGATAGCCTTGATGAGTAGCCAACAACTTCAAACAGGAAATGAATGAAAAGAAGAAATGCTGTAACGATGTCTTTAATAATGCTATTTTAAATGACCACCATGGTTCAAGTTTTCTAGAACACAGAATGCATGGCAAGGCTTGATTGATGATGCTTTATTGGGAAATGCAATCTCAGGATAGCAAAAACGAGAGAAAAAAAGAAGTACCTTCACATAGTGCATTTAATAAGCTCAACAGAAATAAAGCAAGTTATTGATCTAATGAAAAATTGAAAAGCTGCTTTTAAATGCCATTTCTGGATGGCCTTAGTGTTTACATGATAAATAAGTGACTGCATGTGCTCAGGAGGGTGAACGGCTGGCTTGGGTTTATGTAGTTGAGAAGCAGCAGAGCAGGATTCAAAATCAGGCTTACTTCCTGAGCTGATGGGCTTCCACATTCCTGCAAATTGGCAGCGCAGGCTTTTAGAGGAATATCTGGCACCAGGATTATTAATCTGGGGTTGGAGGAAGAGAAAATAGATGCCTGCGAGAGCCTGGTAGTCAGTCTAAAAACAATCTAGCAAATCAAGTCCCATAATGCAAAAAAGAATTATAGACTCTGACCAAGTGGGGTTTATTCCACAAATGCAAGGCTGGTTCCACACTTGAAAAATCAATTCATGTAATCCATTGTCTCAATAGGCTAAAGAGAAAAATCAAATGATCATAATAGGTGCAGAAAAAGCATTTGCAAAAACCTAACACACATTTATGATTAAAAAAAAACTCTTAGAAAAATATAAATAGAAGGGGAACTTCCTCAACTTGATAAAGAACATAAAAAAAAACTTGATAAAAACGTACGGCAAACATCATATTTAATGGCAACAAATTAGAAGATGTCCCACTAAGATTAGGAAGGAAGCAAGGATGACCCCACTCACTGCTTCTTTAACATTGTACTGGAAGTCCTAGCTAAGGCATTAAGACAAAAAATGAAATGAAATGTATAAAGATTGGAAAGGAAGAAATAAAACTTGTTGCTTGCAGGTGACTTGATTGTCCAGGTAGAAAATCCAAAAGAACTAACAAAGAAACTTCTGGAACTAATGAGCAACTATAGCAAGATTGTAGGATACAAAGTTAATATACAAAAGTCAGTTGCTTTGACCTGAGCCAGCAATGGACACATGGAGTTTGAAATTAAAAACAAAATACCATTTACATTAGTGGCCCATCCTTCAAATAAAATACAAAAAATTAACCAAAAATGGATGATAGACCTAAATGTAAAATGCAAAACTGTAAAATGCAAAACTATAAAATTCCTAGAAAATAATGTTAATAGGAGAAAATCTGGATGATCTTGGGTTTGATCATGACTTTTTGATGTGACACCAAAGACATGATTCGTCAAAGATCTACTTAAGTTCAATTTTTCTGTTCACCTAAAACTGCTCTAAAAAAGTAAAGTCCATTTTTAAAATAATGTAATAGGCAGTGTGTTGGTGGGAATGAGATTTTAAAAAAAAGTAGCAGACATTTAGAAAGAGCACTGGACTGGGAGCATGGAGAACCACTTCTAAACCGTGCTCTGCAGCTAATCAGCTGTACCTTGGGAAACAAGCAACCCTCCCGGCTCCACTTGCTCGTAGAAACAATGAAAGAAGGTGGAATAGCTAGTGTCTACGGTCCCTCTGCGCCTCCTGCTTGCTCAGTTTGGGACTAAGCAATCGAGGCTACTCTTCCGGAGTCACATAGGTGGGGAAATTTCTGAGAATCTGGACAGGTTCTCTTGCCCCAAATTATTGCTTTCTCTACCTGATGTTATTAGATGTTCACTTTTCTGTGTTATAAAGTCCATCTCCTGGCACATACCAAAATAAGGGATTAATCCTAGCCCCATCCCTGCTCCCTGGTATGCTTATTCTTAGGAACTATTAGATCTTAAAGCATAAGGATAACTAGCATGTATTTTGACAGGGTAGGGAAGTCACAGAAAAATCTGGTATATATATATCAGGTGTTCAATATAGTATTTGTTAAGTAAATGGGTGGGTGAAACAATAATTGTAAAGAAGAGGACTTCAGGGGTGAGTAGAGCTGCAGGTGCACAGAACTATGTTAAATCCATGGAAGGAGGGATGAACCCTAGAAAAGGGTATGAGAGAAGCTCCAAAGACAGATCTGCCTTATTCACACTTATATGCCTGAGACCCACCCTAGGAACCCATTTCATCACCATTCTTTATCAGCATTCATTTATTAAGCAACTGCCATGTGCCAGCAACTACTCAGCATCAGGGATTTAATGGTGAATGAACAAGAGGGACTGATCTCTTCCTCATGGAGCTATAAATGCACACACAGCTGAGTAGATACCAGGCTTCCACTCACTTTCCTATTCCTGGCATGCTTATGTACTCACACCTTTTCAAGAAAGAGTTTGTGTCCCTTTTATCCACCTCCCCAACTGTTCCTGCTTTGAAGACCAGCTCAAGTAAAAACTTTTTCTTGGTTTCCCTACTGTGAATAAATGCTGCCCCCTTCTGGATTATCGACAGAAGTATCAAAGACTGACTTCTAACAGTGAAAAGTTTTTTTTGAAGTTAGGGTTAGAAAGGACTTTACTTAAATCCAGTGGGGAGTTAGATGCTTGGGAAGGTCAACTTGCCTGTCTGTATCTCATGAGAGAAGAGAGCAACAGCATGGAATGAGAAAGAGGACTGAAGTCTGTGCTTTCTGACTCATTTCATGGTCCCGTCTTTCAAGTTCACTAGACTTGGGACATGGTTATATATGTTTTTGTTGCTCCTGCATATGTATTTACTTATACATTTCCCCTTCGTTTTCCATCACATTAAGCCCATGTTGCCATCTCTTGCCTGCTCTTCTTGAGGACTCCAAGCATGTTAAGAGCTTTCTCAACCAGTCTCTCTGTATAACTGTGTCTCGTGAATTTTTTTTTTCTGTCTGATTGTCTGATATTCTCTATAGATCTCTGGATAAGGGAATTTAAAGACCACTTCTCATGTATGAATTTAGGCCTATAGGATAGGAACAAACCTCGTGCTATTTTCTCTTTCATTCAGCAACCAGGTATTCCCCACCTATTACATGTTGTGAATACAAAAAAAACTAAAAACGTCAAACTCTCTTTTTTCTATAAGTTATAATTATTGGGGAAGACAGAAAAGTAACCACATAATCAGAGGCCACAGTGTGATGAGGGCGCTGATAGGGGAATTCTCAGAGCAGGGGAGGAGGCATCTAACTCACCCTGAAGGAGGGAGGAGGCTGCCTAGAGGAAGTGGTGCTTGCCTTCCAGTTTCTTGAGGTTACATGTGAAATAAAGACTTACAAATGCCAAACTGCAAGCAAACTTTCATAGACATTTCTATTTAACTCTTTGCCCCTTGAGAGGCCTTGGAGATTTGTTAATCTCAAAGTAAAAAATATCTGCTCAGTGATCAGTGAGATTCAAAGATAAAACATCTAATATAATATGTTAGACCAAATTTTACATGTCAAATAATTAATTCAGAAACATCAATTTTAATAAATTTGTGGTAGTATTTCATTTTATTTTCGTCTATTTGTGTAATTGATATTTGTATGTTTATACAGCTTAAATTAGTCCCATAGTTTGTAAAGCCCTTTGCTTTACTGATTATCTGTATTAACTTGTGGTTAGTAAACTCTGTAGGCTGTCCAGTAAAGAAAAAGCCAAAAATAAAATGAGAAAAAGACCTAAAAGTGGAAGATGAAATCAATGAACTTATGCTTGCAAAGTGTTCTGAGAATGAAGGCTATTCATCAATTCACAATGCCTCTAAGTCCATTTTTGTATATTATAATGGAATGCATATTTAACTAAGAGAAATTTGAGTAGGAGAGAAAGAGTTAATTCTTGAATAGGTCTTGGGCAAGTTCTTTAATCCCTCCAATATCCAGAAGCAGGGCTGCCTCCAGCTCACATAGTATCTTTGTGCTAATTAGAAAAGGCACCCCCTCTGGGTGTGTGTAGGCCCCCCGCCCCCCGCTCCCCCTTACACACACTAGGCTTGGTGAACAGAATGTGGAATGGATCTCAGCCCTCTCTTGCTCTTAGTCTGGCCTCTTTATGTGGTAAATGACCTGCCTAAGTATATGCAGTTTCTCTGGCCAGATATCTCAACAGTAAAAAGGAGTTCATACTTGTTTTGTGAACTTCCCAAGGTTGATGCAAGGATCTCATTGAAGAAGAGAACTTGCCGTTGCTAATCTGACATCTGCTGTGAGTGTCATTCAGAATGGCCTGAGGATGTCCATGTTCTGTGAAGCACAACACTGAATTCTTAGAAACCTTCTTTTGTTTGTGAGCAAGATTCCAAATAGCAAAGCACAGCCTTTTCGGAGCATTGACTCCTGTTGCCTGGCTCTGCAGGTGGCTATAGGAGAGGGCTGTGCTGACAGCTGAGGGCAGCAGGTGCTGAGAATCATCACTGACCCATTAGAACACCAGAGGTTCCTGCTGCGCCCAGGCTCTCATCTCCCTTTGGTATTCCTTCACTTCTCAACCTCTGCCATTCCTCCTAGAAGAATTATCTCAACATGTATCTATTTCAAAAATATTTCCAGTAAATAGGTTTTACATTTTATGGTTCATTTAATGTAGCAAAATTCAAATTACTAAGGTAAAATAATCAATTTTCGCCTCTTAGGCCAAAGCCAAAGGTGATACTAACTTTACACCTACACACACACCCAACACACAGGTGCATGCATACACACACACACACACACACACACACACACGCACACACACTCAAACATACCAAGTATGCTCCCACCTTTGGGTCTGTGAACTTACAGTGTTTCTGGCTGGAATGCTCTTCTCTGCATATCCACATGAGTAGCCCCTCCCCACTTAAGTCTTTGTGGTTTGGTTTAATGACACTGATGTGCAATACATGTTTATTGAATTGAATTGAACACTAAAGGTGGTGGGAATCATTGACCCATAAGGTTAATTTAAACTTAATATATTTTTGCAAATTACTTGAAAAGGTCTCTACAATTATGCCTTCTATTATTCACATGTAGCTTTAAATGAGTTAACAGTATTTTTTCCAAATATTTATGCAGACAAGTCAACTCCTCCACTTGTTTTTAACTTCTAGAGTTATCGTGTGCATGTGGGAGCATGTGCACACATATGTGTGAGAATATCTGAAATTATTGGGAGCACCCAAGGCACTAGGATAGAAGTGTAAGATGAAATAGGTAAACAGGCTAATAGATGAATGGAGGGCGATCTTAATCGAGAGGCCTTGGGCAGCTACTCCTCTTGTAGCCTTGAAGTACTGCTTTCTCACGTACCTCTCTAATTATTCCCTGATCCCAACTCTTTCCAAAGAGATCCTCAGAATTACTTGGATTGGCCAAACTACGGTGGAAATCTGTTTTAAAAAGGCCAGCACATGAAAATTTTAGCTTTGGGTTTAAAGTTTGTATAGGCAATCTCTCAAGTGTTTAATAGACCATAATATTGTTGCAAAGCCTGTAGCTACATCTAGGACATCTACATTTTAGGACAACTGCTCTTTTAATTTTTTTCTTAATAATATAGCTTTAGAATTATGAATCTAGTTACATTTCCTGGGTCTCATCTCAGATTTACCACTTACTAGGAGTGTGACTTTAGGTAAGTTACATAACTTCTCTAGGTCTCGGGTTTTTATATGTTAAAAAAATAAAAATAAGTTACAATGCTTAATCATGATTGAAGAGGCTGGAGGGACTTTGAGACAATGTCAGGACGAAAGCAAGGCCCCAATGCTCTGGCTCCTGATGCGCTGATGCTCTGCAGGATCCCATCCCCCATTTAGAGGAGGAGACAGAGGGGCAGGAGTCTCCCTCCAGCCTCCCTCACAGTGGGAAATCTTTCTAGGCTGCTTCAGAACACTCAGCCCTACCAACCTGGAGAATGCACTAGGAATGATTGATATGGTACAGCCTGATGATGCTGGTGGGCGGGAGGAAGGGATCAGGAGAGAGCTTGGCAGAGCTGGTCACCACCAGTAGATATAACAGGATTACTTTCTTGCGTTATTGAGAATTAAAGAGATGGCATTGTAAAGTGCCTGGCACAATGCCTGGCATGACAAAAACGTAGTAAATGTTAGCTATAATTATTACTAGAATAGAAAGTGCTTAGCATGCCCTTACGTATTTCTCCTGCAACGCCTCTTTGCTTTGCCCTTCTACCCAGAAGGGTTACTTAAAAACCCTATTGAAACTGCTTCCTTTGTAGATCCCTGCAGGAGGGTGGTAGAGACCTTGATGTTGGTATCATTAGACTGCCAGATTCTGACCTTAACCTGTGATGAAAGCCCGAGCTTGTGGTGAACTGTGCCGGAATCTTCATGTGTCGGTTAAAACCAGACCTAATCTTGCCATCACCTGCTGCCACTGTCTGCCATATGGAACTGCATGTGTCCTTGTCATTCATTTTCTTCCTTTCATTTGCTGTTTTTCCTCTTCAGAATACCAGTTCTTCAAAGTGAAGGGAGAACCAACATTTACTTAGTAATCACTCTCTGCTGGAAATTGAGCTAGTAACTCTAGCTCACTGCAACCGTTTTATACCCATTTTAGAAATGAGAAATTGAGGTGGGGAGGTTAAACAATTCATGCAAAGTTGAACAGTTACCGAGTGACCAGTTGGAGATTCCATTCCTTTTGCTCTAAAGTCCTCCACTCTCTGTGAATTAAAAGGCTGCTCCTTAGAGAGCCCAAAGAGGATTTTACTCTCAGTGCCAAGAAAACTATTACCCCTACTCCAAAACTCTCTCCCTTGCTTCTCCTTATTGTAACCTTACTTATTTTCCTGGTGTTAGCAAAATGCTATGTTCTCCACATCTCTAATCATGCTGCAAAGTAATTGTCTTGCAGGATTATTTAACATCTAACTGTGTAAATGCAACATACTAGGGGCATGTGTTATTATATGTCTAATACTGTCCTTGACACTAATGAAAAAGGAAAAAAATATTCAAAGCAATCAAGATTTTTTTCCAGAAAAGAATCTTCTCCAAAGTTACCCATGGTCACTACTCCTTTGATTTACAGAAATAGACTGACAAAAGGAAGAAAAAAATCTAGGCATTTATTTAGTCTCTGTTTTGTGATGAGGAGATCAACTCTTTTAAGTTATATAACTGAGGTAAGTAGAATCACAAGAGAAAGGCACCAAATCCATAATCGTGCAGGATTGGGGCTACTCTTGGTCCAGGAAGTTAAGTGTCTAGATGTAGGCAAGCACACACACTCACTAGTGAAATGGATCCCACACCAGAAAGACCTGGATTGCAAACAAGAGCTCCACATATGAACTACATGCAAAGTTTTAAGAAAAACCCTACTTATTTGCTCAGAGAAGTTGCAATCTCTTTAGTCATGCCCATGTTTACCCTATCAAGTTTTTCTATTCTATCAAGCAACTGCATTTTGACTTATATGGATCACTGTCACAAAATGTTGAGACAGTTATAAACTGATCAGGTTTGCCAGTTAGTCAATCAGACCTAGTTAATTTCTATTTTGTACCAAAGAACACAATCTTCCTGATTTTCTAGGCATAGAATAGTAATACTACCTTAGAAAAAGTTCTCTCCTAGGGAGAGACCATGAAGTCATTGAGAAGAAGAGAGCATAGAATCTAAGTTTCCATGGTCTTCCCAGAAGTGTGTGAGAAGGGAACCAGGAGGACCTGTGACTCTGTATAACTTCTCCTGCTGGGTAGCCTATCAACTTAGGCTCTGGAATTACCAGTCTTGGCTCAACTGTTTGAAATAACAAAAGCATGTGTTTTGGAGCCAAAATAGTTGGGTTTTCATTGTGATTTTTTTCATTTACTAGCTACATGACTTTGGACACAACCTTTCTAAGCTTCGGTATCTTCATAGTTAAAATGTGGAACAATATCCACTTCAAAGGAATACCCTGAATTTTAATATATTTAATGTTTATCCATATTTATTTAATACTTATCTATATTTACTATTTATCTGATATTTATCTATGTATTATACAACATCCAGGAGAAACTGTAAATAAGATAGGTGAGGTCCCAGAACTCACATAGCTTCTTGGAGAAATAATTATATGTTGAGCTAACTATTAATTCTGTAATGGACTGAAGGGGCTCATTTGCCTGTGTGCATCAAAGCCCAACATGACACAAATAGGAGTTTGCAGTCAAGAAAGTAAGGATTTACAGCTTTTCTGTAAGTTTGTGATCATTTCAAATATTTAAAAGACCATTGAAAAAAACACACACAAATGCATTTCAGGTCATGTCCTTCCTTTTCTTAGAAATCATTTCATACCTCTCATTGCCCCCAGAATACAGTCGCTCTATAATCCGACTGTTGACCAAGGCCAGGACTTCTTTCAGTCCTGAGGATGCACGGGGTCTTTCCTATCACAGAGCCTTAATCCTTGATGTTCCCTTTTCCAGAGACATGTTTCCTCTGCTCATGGCAGAGCTGCAGGTTCTTGGCTTAAATGCACTTCTCTAATCTAGGTACGGTCCTCGACAGTCTGCTCACATGGGCTCTTTATTCATACTTTGCAGGACTTTCTGTGATTGTGATTGTACCATGCAGAAACCTTATTTCTCTAATCTGGGTTTTTATTTTGATTTCTTCCTATACTTCCCTGATCCACAGGCACCTACTGATCTGCTTTCTGTTACCATTATTTTGCATTTCCTAGAATTGTATACAAATAGAAGCATATATGTACTATTTTTATCTTTCTTTCACTCAGCATACTTATTTAGCAATTTTTCAATGTATGGAATGTAATAATTTATAACTAATGATCATGCTATTGTGGTGAATCTAAGAAACCTTTGCCTAATCAAGGGTCAATTATGTTCTCTTCTATGTATTAACCTAGATGTTTTTATAGTTTTAGATTTTACATTCAGGCTACGATCAATTTTGAGTTGTGGTGAGCCTTTGGATTATATAAGGCCCACCTAAATAATCCATGGTAGTCTCCATCACAAGATCCTTAATTTCATTGCATCTAAAGTCTCCCTTTTGCTTTGTAAGGTAAAATGTTCACAGGTTCTAGGGATTAGGACATAGACATCTTATTCTGCCTGGAGATGAGGAGAAAGACTGAGTACTGAAGAAAGTTTGAACACCAAAAGCTCACCCAGTTTGTAGTGGAAAGAGCATGGGTTTAGGAGTAACTGAGATTTGAATTCGAATCCCCAATTTTTCCACTAGTCACTGTACAACATTGGACAAGTTAATTTACTCTCTCCATTTAGGTTTCTCATTTAATAATAGATAGTGATGCTTATCTGGTAGGGTTATTTTGATGACTAAAGAGATAATGTAGGTTAAATGCCAAGAGAGCAACTGGTACATAAAATATATGATAATTTACATTTTTCCCAGGAAACTTTGCTTCGGTTAGGCTACATTTTTTTCTGGATGACGGACATGCTTTCTTTATTCCTGATGTTTATGTTATTGGTTTATGTGCACTGAAA
Organism: Myotis lucifugus; assembly: GCF_000147115.1. Taxonomy (NCBI): domain Eukaryota; kingdom Metazoa; phylum Chordata; class Mammalia; order Chiroptera; family Vespertilionidae; genus Myotis; species Myotis lucifugus. Next base: position 501,248 of record NW_005871065.1, read on the forward strand.
TATTTAATCTTTATATTAATACCATGGCTAAGAATACATTAGTTAGAGAGTTAGGAATTGTAGAGCCCTAGGTCTAAATCTTTATGTCAGTATGTGCTGCTGTATGAGACCAGGTTATTTGTTTATGCCTCAGTGTTCTTATCTCCGGAGTGAGGAGAGTAATAGAACCTACCTACCTCCAGATGTTGTGTGAGGATAATGGAAGTGCATGTGAAGTGTTGATCACGGGCCTGAACACATAGGCATCCCTGTCCTGTGTTGGGTAGGCTGTCGGATGCAGTAATTCATTTGGCCCTTAGAGGGAGCTCCATGTGAGTGAGAATCCTGTGAAGTAGATGAGCTATGTGGTGCTTGTTTCCTTGGATTCTGTTTTTAGCAAAACTGATTAAGGAGTACTTTAAATGGCACAGATTCACAGCCATTTGACATTATATATGCATCTTTAAAAATTGAAGCAGAACATTAATTTAGTTTCATTCTGGGTTAACAAAAATTTGAATTATTTTATAAAATGCTCTTAATGTCTTTGGCAAGATGAGAAACTTTAAATAATCTTAATACCAGAGTGTCTTTTGGTGGCTGACCAAGACTGTAAATCTCATAATTTGCAAAATATATTTTTGGCATGTATATTTAGATTACACTAAAATAGCCAAGGCAGCAATCATTTTGAATCTTTTCAAACCATAACCTTTCAAAGAAATTAATTCTTCCTGTGACAAGGATTGCTGAGGCAATAAACTATAAATGGTCTCACGGAAGCAAATTCAACTAGAAGAGAGTTACAATGTTCCAAATAACGCAGAGCAGCCGTAAACTCATTTTTGGCTTTGAAAAATGAAAATATAAAACACTAGAGATGTCACATTCAACACTAAAACCAGAATGCAATATTAATAAGTTTAAAAGAAGATACACATGGCAAGAAATAAGATAATGCAGTTTAAAAACATTTCTCCTAAGGAAGTATTCAATTCCATCTTTAAAGCAACTATCTCTGAAGTACGTTTTTAAAGCAAAGGAAGGAAATAATTTCCTCTCTTAGACACCACGAAACTTTATTTCACTGTGAACGTACATTTGCAGCATGATGAAGCACAGTCCTCAGCCCAAGCCCCACACACGACCTGCTGTTTTATGTAACCACCCAGGCACTTCATTTCTTTAATGTGACTTTTTCCTTTCAAGCTAGCTCTATCCAGTCTACTAGCATCATGACTCACTTGCCTCCTTTCCACCCCATCCCTCCGTTGCACACATTGCAGCCCACTCCCTTAATCATCAAGCCCTCAGGACAACTGGGTTCTGGTCAGCCTCAAACTGTCTTAAAGAACAAAGCCTCAAGTCTGTTGATCAAGAGAACAGAGTTTTAGTCAAACTAAAGATAACATCTTCTTATTTTTTTTTTATCCTCACCCAAAGAAGGGAGAGATTGACAACAATACAGTCATAATAGGGGACTTTAACAACACTTTTGAATCTTTCTGACTTCAGCCAAGTTCTTTGCTTTTAAGGGCTCATGTGATTAGATTTACCCAACACTAGATACACTAGATTATCTAATACTAGAGGCCCGATGCACGAAATTCGTGCAAGAGTAGGCCTTCCTTCCCCCAGATGCTGGCACTGGCTTCCCTCTGGCACCTGGGACCCAGGCTTCCCTCTCAGAGGTGATCATGGGGCGATGGCTGGGCCCTGACCAATCACATTGCACCTGCCTTGGCTGGCCTGGTGCCAGTGGGTGTCATAGCGTGGTCCCAATGGTCTTCTGGGTGGTCATTCCACTGTTTGGCCTTTCAGTTGATTTGCATATTACACTTTTATTATATAGGATTATTCTATTAACTGTATATTCCCATCTTTCTACCCAGATTTAGAGAGTTGAATAAATTGCTGTCTTGCATCACTGTCAAAAGAAAATGGGCATTTATTATTTTTTAAATTAATTAATTAATTTATTTATTATCAATACTAGATAATTTAGTATAATCTCCCTATAACCTAATCACATCTGCAAAACCCCTTTACCATGTAATGTATTCACAAATTCCAGTGGTTAGGGCATGGACATTTTGTGAGGGGTGGGGGGCATTCTGTCTACCAAAAACCTTCATCTAAAAGATTCAAGACACTTTTCAAAAGATATTCCTATAAAATTATACTTTGTTCCTGAGATAAGCAATTACAGATATTACCCCATTTAGAGAATCAAGAAGAGAAGCAAAAAATTAATTATAATTTCCTAAAAATCTGTCTTTCTTTTCCCTTTTATTTTCATTAATCCCATTCTATTCCATTCAATTCCAGAAATTTTAGTTGGACAGCTTCTATGTGCCAAACACCAATGCTCGTTATAATAGATATAAAGATGGAAGACAGTTTCTCAGCTCTAAAGGAGCTCTCAGCTGGGAAAACCTCACAAACACATAATTTACAGCAACAGGGTGTGGGGAATGAGCATTAGTGGACAAAAGAATTGAGTTAGAAACACTGGAGTTACATTATACACCCCAGAACTCCAAGAGACTTGTTGGACCACAGGGAATACTTCCAAAGTAACTAGATTTCCTAGGAGCCCCAGCAGTTTCTAGAAAACATTTTTCTCCTTCATCTGTATTGTTAACTGCCTGAATAAAAATCTTTTGGGGCATTGCCTTGTGACTAAAGAAGAAAACATTTGAGAATTGGCATGAGCCTGCTAAGTCTTTCTATAACTTTACAAGGTCAGACAGAGGTCTATACTAGTAAAACTCTAGGCCCATAGAGTGGGTTGGGGACTCAAGCAGGCAGGCTGGACTGGGGCCTGCAGGTATGTCTACATCCATCTGGGATCCTCTGACCCTTTGGCAGTCACTCCTGCTGTGCCTTGTAGAAGACTGCTGAGCACTCACTGGCTGAGCTCTGAAGATTTAAACAGTAGCAACTTGTCATATAGCCCCTGGCACTGTCCTTCACAGACAAAAATAGACTCAGTCTTTTATCAATACAATCAAGACACTGGCTTTGTCCTGCAGTTGTCTTGGTGTTGTTGTTTTTTTTGTTTCGTTTTGTTTTGCATTTTTGGATAGTGGTATTTCAGAGGAAATGCGGTTTCCCCACCTCAGAAAAAGCTTTTTTTTTTTTTCTTATTCATTAAATAATTCATTCATGTGTTCATTTGTCCTTTCCTTTCATTGTGTACCTCCAGAATGTAAAACTTTAGCTTTAAATGTAGACAGACTTCCCCACATTTTGAAGGAATGAGAAACTTAGTTTGTCTTAGTAGGTACAGTTAACTATTAATCTGCAGGATAAGAGGAAAGTGGGGAAACCATTAATATTTTTGAGCATCCAGTAAGGCAACTGACCAGACCAAACAGACATCAGCCAGAGATCTGGGGCAGTGTCCTGGAGTTGCCTGGCTGTGCCTGGCATGGCATTGACTTTTAGTTTTTGGCAAGTGTGTAGATTCAGAGGGTCCTAGGTGTCAGGGTAGAGAGTACATTACCAATTAGTAGGAAAACATTTAGATATTTAAGCAATTGCTATTGCCATATGGGTCATGAGTGATAAATATCAATTCTGAATGAGGGTATGTTTGTGCATTAACAGTTGAATTGCTGTGGGAAGGAATCTTTTGTTATTTATTTTGATCCATTCACTCCTTTAAAACTGCATCTTAGAGCAGTTCTCAAATTTCCTTCTTCTTTAAAGTCATCTGGTGAACTTAAAATAATATTACTGGTTTTAAAATATTATTTTAAAATATAACATGGGCACATGGTAGAAAATAAACTATCTAGCAGTGGTTCTCAACCTTCCTAATGCCGCGACCCTTTAATACAGTTCCTCATGTTGTGGTGACCCCCAACCATAAAATCGTTGCTACTTCATAACTGTAATTTTGCTACTGTTATGAATCATAATGTAAATATCTGATATGCAGGATGTATTTTCATTGTTCGCGACCCATGGGTTGAGAACCGCTGGTAGAGGGATAGGAAGTGAAAAGTTCCATCTCTTGCCCTACACTTCTACCTGTAGAATCATGCCCCAGGAGAATTCACTTTTGACTGTTTCAATATTTAGTTCTTCCAGAGGTTGCCTCCATAACAGTTTTATATCAGTGAGTTTTAACAACTTTAAATATCATTCTTTTAATTGGGAGGCCTTTTAAAATGCACAGATTACCAGGACACTCCTTGCTAGGGTCTGATTCAGAAGATCTCTGCTGGGCTTGGGAATCTGGACTTTTAAAAGTTCTGTTGTGATCTTTTTGTTCAGCCAGAGTCAGAACTAATATATCAGAGAAAGGAGGGTATGAGTAATAACACAGTCATATGTGATTATAAAGATCATTGCTCCATCAGCATGGCCATGCTTGGTGGAAATTTACAACTTGCAATGTTCTCTTCACTCAGAAAACATTGTACCTTGCTTCCCTCATTCTCTTCTACTTTCACATCATTTTCTTTCCTTCTCTGTTTTATTATAAGCCTCTTTTTTGTGTGTCCTAGAGTTAATCTGTCAACTGTATATTCCAGTATTTCTTTCTACCCAGATTTCAGGAGTTGAATAAAATGGACAAAATGAAAGGTTATTTGTTTATATTTATATTTTATTTTTTAAATTTATCTTTATTGTTGAAAGTATTACAGATGTCCTCTTTTTTCTCCCCATTGACCCCTCCACCCCAGGCCTTCACCACACTATTGTCTGTGTCCATGGGTTCTGTGTATATTCATATCAATTCTTTGGTTAATCTCTTCCCATCCCCCACCCCCACCTTCTCTCTCATTTAAATTGTAGAGAGCAAAATTCTCAAAAAGATGATCAGAATTTTCTGGGAAAATGTATAATCTCCTGATCAATTAATAGGATACACGTTCTCAATAGTTGGAAACTCAGCATATTGATTTAACATAACAATTTATATTTAGCAAAAATTGCTCATACTCAGGAGCATAAAATCTCTATGCTTGTTTCTGCCTGCCAAAGCATTTACTGTGTCTCCAGTTGTTTATAATAAGAGTATGAGAAGGAAAATGGGGGGTGGGGGACAACTTTGGGGGCTTACAGCCTAGTTTAGTATCTAGTTAAACAGTAATCTTACTTCCCCATTCTGAGTTGGGCGGAGCTGCAAAGCCTACCCTGAGGGGCCCGCCACAAGAAGATATATATAGTATATCAAAACCTCCCCACATTGGCAGTTCAGGCTTTGAATCAAAGTCCCCTGGACTAGCAGTGCTGCATAATAAATGTTTTACTTTCCTGATTCCTCTGGGTGCCGGCTGTTCTCTTGGGCCATTTGCCACAACAAGTAGTGCTGTATTTTCAAATAACAATTTCTTCTGTAGGGTACACTGAATCACCGAGAATATTAGATGATAAAGAGCACAGACACACATTCATACAGATCACACCTCTGTCAGACTCTGCTTGCGAATAATTTTCTGTCCTATGCCAACCCATACTCAACACAGGAGCCAGCCTGACATTCTGATGAATGGGGTGCCCCGGTCAGTTTGGTCTGTCATTCAAAAACTATTCTTAGTTGAGTCATGTCTGAATATTTTCATAATTTTATTTTTTTTTTATTTTTTTTTTTTAAAGATTTTTTTTAATATATTTTATTGATTTTTTACAGAGAGGAAGGGAGAGAGATAGAGAGTTAGATAGAAACATCGATGAGAGAGAAACATCGACCAGCTGCCTCCTGCACACCCCCAACTGGGGATGTGCCCACAACCCAGGTACATGCCCTTGACCGGAATCGAACCTGGGACCTTTCAGTCCGCAGGCCGACGCTCTATCCACTGAGCCAAACCGGCTTCGGCAATTTTCATAATTTTATAGTGTTGTTTTGTAGAAGGTTTTATGTTTAATCACTTAGTTCCTCCAGGAGAAATCTCTCCTCTCAATTTTTACAAAGGGATCTATCCCTGAGAATCTAAACCACACAAAAACAGATGAAAGGAAGTATTAAAAAAACAACACTATGTATTGTTTTCTTCCTCAGCCAACTTTTTTGTTTCACAATTTAACAGCTGATTTTCTGATCCCCAGGACCTATGGGCTTGGACTTATATTTGAGCCTCTGTTCCCAGCGCCTCCTGTTCCCAGCTCCTAACGCAGCAGTTCGAAGCCCCACCAATTGTTCCCTTCAAATATCTTAAACAATGAAAAATTGATCATTAAAATTTTTTAAATACCACTTATAATAGTGTTGAAACCATAAAATACTAAGTGAGCAATTTACCAACAGGTACACAATATTGGTTCACTGTAAACAACAAAAAAGTGCTGAGAAAAATGTTAAAAGACCTAAGTAAATAGAAATAAATATTATATTTATTGATTGGAAGGCAATGTTCTTAAGAAGTCCATTATCCCCCAAGTTTTATATTTGTGTGTGTAGTCAATATAATCACAAATTATCTAAATTACTCATGGGTTTTTAAAGAATACAGACAAACTGATTTTAAAATGTATTTAGGCCTGGCCGGTGTGGCTCAGTGGTTGAGCATCAACTTATGAACCAGGAGGTCACAGTTTCATTCCCAGCAGGGCTCATGCCCAGGTTGGAGGCTTGATCCCCAGTAGGGGCCATACAGGGGGCAGTCGATCAATTATTCTCTCTCATCATTGATGTTTCTATCTCTCTCTCCTTCTCCCTTCCTCTCTGAAATCAATAAAAAATATACACTGAGTGGACAGATTATTATGACCACCCCATCAGTACTTCGTTGACACTTCCAAAAATACTGAATATTGAAAACTTCCTAAGCAAATACTCTCAAGGTATTATTATTAATATTATTATTATTATTTGTATAACTAATTCACTTCATTGTACTGATGGGGTGGTCATAATAATCTGGCTGGCCATAATAATCTGGCCACTCAGTGTATATTAAAAAATCTTTTAAAAATGTATTTGGAAATGCAAAGTACCTAGAATAGCCAAAAAACTTTTTTGATAAATTTAGAGATACCCAACTTCACTATGTGTTATAAAGCTATAGTAGTAAAGAAAGTGTGGTATTAGTAAAATAATAGACAAATAGATGAAAATATAGAATCTAGAAATAGACTCACATATAGGTGATCAAAAATGTTCAATAAAGGCATCAAAGCATTTAAATGAGAAAAGAAAATACTTTCACAAATGGTACTTAAAAAATGCATATCCAAATAAGAAAAGCACTTCAACTTCTACTTCACTCCACACATAGAAATTATTTGAAATAGATCACAGAGCTGTGGACCACACTGAGTCCAGCTTCAATTAGTTGATCTAGTTGAAGAAGGTGCATGGCATGAGCTAACACATTAACTCCTAAATCCTGGGAATGTGCTCCCACTGCAATAAATAAGCCTGATGTCAGCTTATGACTTGACCACTGTGGTCTAAACTATTTAGAACCTAGTCCCAGACATCACCTCCAGAATTCTGAGTACATGCATTGGGAAGATTCTGCTGCTCCTTTAGGCCTCGAAAGTTTTTTAACTGTGCAGTGCTGGACCTGGAGGCCATGAGGGGGAGTGAGTGGCATCCTGGAAAGGATCAGCATGTCCTTGTAAGCCACTCCCAGGGGTGGCCAATTAAAGTCCCCAACGGGTGATCCTCCATGAGCTTTCCCCTTTCACCAGCTGGACTTTGGCATCTCGGGTTGCCCAGGAGCTATGCACAGAGCAGTAGTGCTCCCATCAGCCTAGGTCTTTAAAAGACTGCCCAGAAGGACCCCCACAGCACCCTACTCTACCCCCCACCAGCACACTGGCACCACCAGTGCATTGTTAATATAGGAAAGTAACTTCTATTATGTTTGAATCATTTTATATTTGAGATCCACTGGTTATAGCAGTTTGTTTACCTTTAATTACACAGGGATTTTTTTGCCTTCTTTTTTCTTTTTTACTTGAAGTTGATTTGTAAGTTATTTTAAAAATTAGTAACATATTATTCTTAAAATTAACATCATAGATAGCTTATTATCCCTAATGATACGCCTACATAAATTTGAAGATATGACAACTCTAGTGATAATTAGATATTAGTCTGCATGCCACTCTTAGAATGTTATTTCTTTTTTGCCATTAGTCTCATGGAAGCTATAATTTTCAATTCCAGAGAAATGCAAAACATACACAAGAAGCCTTTAAGGAAAATATAAGTTGATGAGTAAAATAATCTGAGTAGCTATGAAAAGAAATCTTGATGCAGGACAATGTTTTCATTGGATTTCATTTTTGTTTTCATTTTACAGAAAAAAAAGATGTCCCTTTAATAAAATGTTATCAATATACATTGTACACAAAGTTCAATGTTTCATAATTAATTCTTTTTTTCTCTTTTAATTCAGAACTATAAAACAGGATAAGAAAAAACACAGAAATAGCCCAATAATCTGTGCAAGGTCTTTTTTCGGGCAGATTAAATAACCTTGAAATTTTCTTCTTTGCACAACTTTTATCAGACCTGATTATAATAAATAGTTTGTTATGCAGGTAGGTCACACTATTGGGCAATGTGAATAGAAATGTTAGTTACTTTTCTAGAACAAATGATAAATCTATCTTAATATCACACTCAGTGTAAACAAGGACATAAATTTGTAAATGGCCTCATTGTAGCATAGGCCAATTTTTTTTTAAAGAATTCAATATGATACTTCATTACAAATGCCCTTTGGTCAGATTATTTCAAAGCTTTCTTATAAAAACAAATGTTTAATTTTATAAAAATAGAATAGGAACATCAGTAATTTATTAAAAGCCCCTTTGACCTTCTGCTTATTTTCTTTGAAGTGTTCACTTTAGAAGGCAGAGTGGTATAGTAGAAAGTATGCTGACTTGAATGTCAGAAAACCGTGTTCATATCCTGGCTCTGATAATTACCCTCTATGCACTCCTGACCACCTTAAGCCTTGTTTTTTCTCAGTCTCAAAATGAAAACCTCTGAGGCTATTGATGAGGAACTAATATGCATAAAGTGCCTTTATAAAGTTCCTTTATTTCCTTTGGCTCTAGACTGATTTTTCTTGATTGAATTAACATGATTTCTCAATGACTTGCATAGCAAATCAACTTGGCAGAATTATCATGTGCTGCAGACACAATATCACTCAGAACATTTGTCCTTTGGATCTGGTTCATGCTTTATTTAAAGAGCAAGCATAATTTCTTGATGAAATTAAATGTGTGGAATCTAAATATTAAAATATATTCAAATTCATCACTTTACAGCAAAGGCAGTCTGATTTTAATATTGCCTCCCAGCATTCACAGAAACACTAAGTTCAGCCACATTCACCTCTTTGGGACTGGTTGGTATAGGTGTCACCTGTCTGAGCTAAAGGTGTCCTTGGATCTCTGTAGCTACAAGTCAACAAACTTCCATACAATCCAGTACAATGCAAATTCAATAGAGGAGGAATCTTCTGGATAGTTTACTGAAAGCCATACATTTATCTTCCATTACCCTTTCTGTTACAGGAGAGCCAGCCACCCCAGTTAAAGGGGGCTCAGCTCTCCCCATCTCAGCTCTTGTCGGCTCATGAAAAGGAATTCAGATGAGTGACAGACAGCAGTGTTGAAGCAAAGCAAGCAGATTTTTTAAGAATACACTTGGCATATAGCACAAATGGGCAACTCAGCTAGCCTGGTGGGGGTTCAAGAGTTTTATACTTTTGTCCCCTGTACGTTTAAAAGTTCCCCTGCTGAACAAACGATTTCAGAGTCCCCCTTTTATATTGTTGTAACTTTTCCCAGAATTTATGAGAACATCTGGCGATTTTATCTTGGCAAGTCCCAAGACTGCTGCTCTAAAGTGTCCTTGGTTGGGGAAGATAGGTCTAGCGATTCACAAGCTGACTATGCTGCCTAAACTGCTTGGCCTTGTTTAATTTCCTTGTCTCAGTTTCCCCATCCCACCTGCCCAGGAATTTTCCTAGCTTCTTACTATCCTGCCACACTTTCCTTTCCTCCAAGTACTTAAAACTTTTGTTCTTTATATTTTTATTTTATTTATTTTTTGAATATATTTTATTGAATTTTTACAGAGAGGAAGGGAAAGGGATAGAGAGTTAGAAACATCGATGTGAGAGAAACACCGATCAGCTGCCTCTTGCACACTCCCTACTGGGGATATGCCCGCAACCAAGGTACATGCCCTTGACCAGAATCGAACCTGGGACCCTTGAGTCCGCAGGCCAACACTCTATCCACTGAGCCAAACCAGTTAGGGCTGTTCTTTATATTTTTAAAAAGATGTGGATATATATGAAAGCCAAGCTTGGGTAGAAAAGTCTGATGTAGTCTACCACAGACCTCCACTTTCTTATTATCCCTTAAGTCCTCAGTTCCCTGTAAGCTGGTTTGGATACTGGTTTTATTGAAACTATGTAGCACCTTTATGTAAATCCTAGGAGCAATTTTCAGTCCTTATTGTATTGTACCCACCAGCTGCATGTCAAACTATTTGTAATACTTGAAATTTTCTTTTCTTCCTTTTTTTTTTTAATCATCACCTGAGGATATTTTTTCTGTTGATTTTTAGAGAGAGTGGAAGAGAGAGGGAAGGACAGAGAGAAATATCAATGTGTGAGAAACACATCAATTGGTTGCCTCCTGCATGAGCCCCAAACAGAGTCCATGCTGAGGAGGAGCCTACAACCACAGTACATGGCCTTGACTGGAATTGAACCCGGGACCCTTCGGTTTGCAGGCTGACACTCTATCCACCGAGCCTAACTGGCTAGGGAAATACTTAAAATTTTCCATCACATTTTCATAAATTTCTCCCTCTCTGGTTTTGCTGTCTCTTTTAACTGATCTCTCATGATGCCTGTCAGAGTCTCTCTCCCCTATACCCAGCTGTTTTTCATTAGTTTTCCCCGAGGGTTTCATCTTCAGTCCACTATTCTCCTAAATGTACCTATTCTTTCTTGAGACGATTCTAGTTTGAACTATTCTCTTTGGAAAGAGAACATAAATTTCTTAAGACAGTTGCTTTATGCCTGTGTCCTGAAATCTAAATTGGATACTGAATTTGGATACTAAAAGATTATAAAAAGAAAACAATTGTTTTTGCATTCTGAACAAATTCCATGGCTGTGGCAGCCTTAGCAAGAGCAAAGTGACCCAAGCAACTTTTTCTTAAAAGTCGATTAAACAAAGGTTCTGAGTTTGAAGGGAAAGATGGGATTAATATGATTGTCATCCAAATAGAGAATGTTTTAAATTGTTTCAGGATAGCTCCAATAAACTGTGGGCTAAGAGGATGTGCAGAGCAGAGGTCAGTTGGTTTAAGAAAGGACTTTACAGGCTCAGAGACTGTGGGAAAGATCTTTAGCTCTTGCGCATACATATAATTGACAGACCAGAAGCCCACTAAGTATATGAGGAGACCATCTTGTCAGAGAAACTCAAGACCTTACCGGCATCCATCTGTGACTGCTCAACCCCCAAGGCCATCCCCTGCAGAAGCTTGACAGCTACCAAATTGACATTTTCCCCAGAGCTATGGACCAGAGATTGCTGTAGTTCCCTGTTTCTACTCTTTTCTAAATAGAAAAGATTTTAAAATTTTAATTTTGGTTTGTTTTTATCAATGATCATTCTTCCCATTCTTCTATGTGTGGCAAGTCTTTTGGGGTTC